>NC_064616.1:311493418-311811989 GCF_023898315.1 Schistocerca nitens | reverse complement strand
TTCTGATTTAAAGCTGTCTAAAAAGGTTTGAAGAAGAACAAAATGCCACTACCAGACGACAGGTAATGTACAAAATACTTTTCTGACTATTTTGGCACGATGCGCTCTCCCCATACATAATACAAAAGCTTCGAGATGCATCTGCTGCCTGGCCGTCTATTAAACCTGAAAAGAATAAAATGTCGCAGAAGTTAGCCCTTTTTCCACATGCGGCTATTTTGTGTTGAGAAGTGAAGGGAATTATTTTCAAAGTTCCATTAAATTGATAACTTCAGCAGACAGTAGAATTGCGTTTTAAAAAAATGTTGCATGGAATGTAATAGAACTCGGGACATCTCAACTACGATGCGCGACGCTTACTGTTACGCTATTAGCTGCCATGTAACTACAACACCTCCAGAAGTCTACAAACGTTCGTCCAGAACGTCCGCATTCCACAGTGCCGTGAGATAATGCATATGGCCGGATGTAGACTTCTGAGAGACAGACAGTTACAGCTTTTCTTTTGCACTGCACGACGTTTTCAACAAACAGATAGCGCAATAGAGTAGCTCGAATCGAAAGGAACACTTCCTATTTAAATTTCTGCATCCTACACTGTTGGCAGTTTTGTGTAGGTGGTAGTTACGTGATTTTATTTCGGTGATTACAAAATAGAGTAGAAGGTATGCACTGGGTAGCCGAGGCAGCTAGTTCATGGCGATTCGGTCAACCAAGTAAATGAATGTACCGAACATGCTGTAAACCAATACAGGGAGCCTGTGTGTCGGAATTCTCATCGAGTGTGCCGCAACGGTGTTATGATAGAAAAATTAATCATACAGCAGAGGATTTGGTGGTCTGTTGGATTGATGATAGGGTCGTATAGTTATGGTGTTCGTTCGATTCCAACCCCTGCCAATGATTTTTGATGGGGAGAGACAGATTCTATTCTCTTCTGGCTACGCCAAGTGAATAAGATATAATGGCATTGTGGTCTGAAATTCACATTAAACGTGATATTCCTTCTCTACCAAGTAGACGTTAGATTGAACCACAATAAAGTCAGGAGTGGCGAAATGTGGGAACTCGGTCACCAGTAACCTTTCTTATACAACTTATTTGTTTCTACTGACGAAACAAACGCTATGTAGGGTCACAGGATCCTTATTCCATCTTTTAATTGAGCTTCTGTATGTCGATAAAACTGGTTCTGAACTTGGAATGCAACTCAGACCGCCCTTAACACGGAATTTGATCCCTTCGTGACAATACAGCTAGACTGCAATTTGTTGTTTGTTCAAAACTGCAGATTCCTCAACATTTCCACATATTATGCGTGAATGGATTCGAATGCTGGCCCGGCACTAAAGGTTTCATTATGTATTATCAAGCTCCAGCAGGAGAACACCTATCTGATGGTGTATAATAATTTTGATTTTTAATGCATTTTCATTCGTTGTCAACACTAACAATATCTGACGTTTTTGACTCCCAGTGAGACGCAGAACTATTTCAGAGATCACTGTAAATTCAAGGATGTTATTCCGAGCTGCTGGTGGAGAAAAATTCAGCAGCTGACGTCCCTTTGTGTGTAGTCAACAACGGTATTTGTGGGGTTCGTCAGCACTGAACTCTTCGTCATATTATGTCTAGTTCAAACATGCTCACATGTCGCTGCTATTGTAACAAACCCATATTTAACGTTCGTTTTCTCTAGAACATAACAGCGATAGGTTCCGGGTTGGAGTCCTGGGAAGGAAAAAAATTAATGTTTCGTCTCGTCGTTTCAGTTAAAACATCTAGCTACCGCCGAGAAAATCCGATATGTCACAGTTGATTGTGCTTCGAGAAAATCCGATATGTCACAGTTGACTGTGCTTCGATAACAATCCGATTAGGTTCTGGGTTAGAATCCCTGTCCTACACAAAGCTTTACCTGACGGCGTTTCAAGTAAGTTACTTGTGAAGAAGCAATATTAAACATCTCTCATGGTTCGTTAACAGGGACAATAGATGCTGGATAGGAATTCGTGTCCGTTAAAAATGTTTACGTTATGTAATTTAAAGTTGATATTTGCTAACTGATACTGTCTAAAATCGTGGTATATCTCTCTCTGTATGCCTACTCAGGCATGACTGTTAGTTTCCGTCAGTCACGAAATCTTAGTCTGCATGACCTGGGTTTGAATCCATATGCAGAACGAGACGGTTCGTCGTGTCATTTGAAGTTCATACATATTCTCAACTAGCAGCCCGTGAATAACTTAAATTTTTAATGTCATTTTGTGTTAAATAACGAGTACGGTATGTTACTTTGAAGAGGAAATTATGAATACGACGAACTTACTACGTGCATTACCTATCTGACGAACTAATGAGAGTGGTAACATTTCAGGTATGTCTTTTATTGCAATAAATGTGAGCTTACAAGCCTTAAGGACAGTCTTATCTGTGATAAGGTGGTCCCTGATATTTGTAGTATCGTGGTATTACTTTACATCTTGAGTTATTGCGATACAGAGCAGAGTTTTCTAGTGGTGACTTGTTGGAGCCATTTTCAATAGTCAAACGACTATACTAAAGAGCGATTAGAGGACCTGCTAGAGAGCTGCGTTATGTGTGTTGCATGTGAATCAGGCGAAATGCAATTCAGGTCGTTCGAATACTTTTGAGCACCACTGTACAACCCTTCGTGTTATTTTAGCCAATAGCGGTAGAATGCAGAAAAACGAACAAAATATTCACTACACAACTTTTTTTCCAGTTGACAATTAAACTTGATGCCCAGCCCTATGTGTACCGAAACGATTCGGTTCTGTACTAGGAGAACAGAACAAGGAAGGAGGAAGTGACGTTGGCGCCGCCCAGACCACAGCCAAGCCACATCTATGGCCAAATCCTTCATCTTATCCTAGCCAATAGTAATTCATTCTTTATGTGTGTCAAATGATCTCTTCTTATCCATATATTGATTATACATTGATATATTTTATCATCATTCAGTAATTCAATAATTTACATGCTTCTGTGTTCGTTATCAAAGATAACATTTTCCTCATGCTACTAGTCTAAAGTTCTACAAGTTTATGGAAAGCCTAATATGTAATTCTGGGAATATGTGGTGCATAATGTTAGAAAAGAGTGATATAAGTAACAGGACCACATGTGTTCTGATGGACGCACTAACTAAAATCCGGTAGTATCAGTCGGCACATTCACAGACTGGGAACATCAATCCAACGAGGTCGTGCTGATTTAAACAGACTGGGAATCTGTTCTTCAAAAAATAGTTTTTCAGTAGTGCAAGCATTTATGCAATCGAATTATGTTATTTTGGTTCTTATACCATAATACTATGAAACGTCCACTACCCCTGAAAATGAGAGACACAGGTAAACAAAGCTGTTACTGCTGTTACCTTTCGAATTTTCAGCCACCGCAGACTAAGAACGAATTACATTAAGTCTCTGCCTTGGACTAGGTTGATAGTCATTTGAAAGACTGTTTATTCGAGTAGCGCGTAACGGAGCTCTACGTGTATCAATAGTTAAATACAGTTGATTTATGCCTCCTTTCATTCTTTCTTGAACGTAAAGACGACGATGTTTCCCATTCTGTTCAGGTCCATGGTTTGCCTAGTCGGGCGATCCATTCGATTCATTATTGTGCTAGTCGGAGCACGATTCAAAACACAAATGTCTTCGACAAGCCATTAATAACCATCGACGACAACCGTGCGGGTGTATGACAGATTTTTATTTTTTAAATGATTTCGCCTGAAGTACTGACGACATACAAATGCCAACGGCGTCTGCTCATATGACGAAATGGAAAAAGGGCTAGGTAACGATCGTCAGTCCCCCTCTATACTTAACGAGTTCGTTCAAGGGCTTGGCCAGGATTTTGCAGAAGGGGAGTTCCAATCTGTTAAAGAGAACTTTTAAAAGGCTCATGTCCTTCATTTATTCTCGACAAACAATTATTTATTTCTACATTATATATATACACTCCTGGAAATTGAAATAAGAACACCGTGAATTCATTGTCCCGGGAAGGGGAAACTTTATTGACACATTCCTGGGGTCAGATACATCACATGATCACACTGACAGAATCACAGGCATATAGACACAGGCAACAGAGCATGCACAATGTCGGCACTAGTACAGTGTATATCCACCTTTCGCAGCAATGCAGGCTGCTATTCTCCCATGGACACGATCGTAGAGATGCTGGATGTAGTCCTGTGGAACGGCTTGCCATGCCATTTCCACCTGGCGCCTCAGTTGGACCAGCGTTCGTGCTGGACGTGCAGACCGCGTGAGACGACGCTTCATCCAGTCCCAAACATGCTCAATGGGGGACAGATCCGGAGATCTTGCTGGCCAGGGTAGTTGACTTACACCTTCTAGAGCACGTTGGGTGGCACGGGATACATGCGGACGTGCATTGTCCTGTTGGAACAGCAAGTTCCCTTGCCGGTCTAGGAATGGTAGAACGATGGGTTCGATGACGGTTTGGATGTACCGTGCACTATTCAGTGTCCCCTCGACGATCACCAGTGGTGTACGGCCAGTGTAGGAGATCGCTCCCCACACCATGATGCCGGGTGTTGGCCCTGTGTGCCTCGGTCGTATGCAGTCCTGATTGTGGCGCTCACCTGCACGGCGCCAAACACGCATACGACCATCATTGACACCAAGGCAGAAGCGACTCTCATCGCTGAAGACGACACGTCTCCATTCGTCCCTCCATTCACGCCTGTCGCGACACCACTGGGGGCGGGCTGCACGATGTTGGGGCGTGAGCGGAAGACGGCCTAACGGTGTGCGGGACCGTAGCCCAGCTTCATGGAGACGGTTGCGAATGGTCCTCGCCGATACCCCAGGAGCAACAGTGTCCCTAATTTGCTGGGAAGTGGCGGTGCGGTCCCCTACGGCACTGCGTAGGATCCTACGGTCTTGGCGTGCATCCGTGCGTCGCTGCGGTCCGGTCCCAGGTCGACGGGCACGTGCACCTTCCGCCGACCACTGGCGACAACATCGATGTACTGTGGAGACCTCACGCCCCACGTGTTGAGCAATTCGGCGGTACGTCCACCCGGCCTCCCGCATGCCCACTATACGCCCTCGCTCAAAGTCCGTCAACTGCACATACGGTTCACGTCCACGCTGTCGCGGCATGCTACCAGTGTTAAAGACTGCGATGGAGCTCCGTATGCCACGGCAAACTGGCTGACACTGATGGCAGCGGTGCACAAATGCTGCGCAGCTAGCGCCATTCGACGGCCAACACCGTGGTTCCTGGTGTGTCCGCTGTGCCGTGCGTGTGATCATTGCTTGTACAGCCCTCTCGCAGTGTCCGGAGCAAGTATATATATATATATAATTTGCAGTTTGGTTTCATATATCAAGTACATACATATATATGATAACTTCAGCGTACTGCCAAACGAATTAAAATTCCCATATAATTCATTGCCAGTTTGCTAACATAACACATCTCAGTCTTCTTATGTAATGATCACTTTCTGAACGCAGAAAAATTTTAACATTGCGCTGAATTACTTTTGGCAACAACTATCTTTCTCCTACTACAATCTTGTATTTAAATTTGTGGCTTGTCTGAAACCAGGTCAGAAATCCTTCAGCACATCAAAGCATCTCCAACTCCTCGGCTGAATCTCAGATTTTGTTGAAAGTGTCTTTCATTTCAATAAAATTCTTCAATTTCCTTAAGTGATCAAGTATTCCAGTTATTGTATCATTAAAAGTACAAGAGCGTAAACAGATTTCCCACGAAAGGTGTGGGAGGGGGTATCCAGGGCTCAGTAGGCTCAGAAGAATTCAAGAGCCCACTGATAAAATCTATTAGAAAAAAACTATAGCAAGTGCTATCATTACATACATCCTCCGCACTCCACAAACCCCTCCCGATCTTTCCTTATCGGAAGTGATTTTCATAATTGGATACCGCCCAGGTGACCGCAATGGGCGATATTTTGCCTCTTGGGCTAGTAATGGTAGAAACTTGAGCAAATTTCTTCAAGAAATGCAACCGTCATCGTTAGAGCGATATTTGTGTAGGTCAACGCGATTTTTGGGCAACACAGGCAAATCCATATGTACTTTTATGCACTGAATTTAATTTCATGTCATTCGTAAGGATTTTACTGTTCCGCAGCCGCGGGAAATTTTGAAATATTGTAACCCAAAAGTTCTATCAGTCTCCAAATAACGAGTCGAGTGTTAACGTTAAACTGTTATACATAGATAATAGGGCTATTATAGCTGTGCATACATATTTGTAACTTCCTATAATTGTAGTGAACGAGTCAAACTCGGTTTTAATCCCCTTTGTTTTTAAAGACTTATCCACAATTAGGGGCCTATTAACAAAACAACTCACTTCAAGTTAGGCCAACAACGTAAAGTAGATGGTCTTCGCTAAAATAGGAATGGGCGATAGCCGATAGTGAGAATCCCTTTAACTTTGTATGACTGAAAATCAAAATATCTTTCAGTTTCACTAAACGGCAACTAGATCATCTGATCTTTATTTCCCATACAATGAGGGCATCCCAGACACACACCAGGTCCTCCTTTTTGTTGCGTCCTTCGTTCGTCCACACGCCTGAGGATTTATTAAATCCTTCCGATTTCTATGTTAACGGGCGGCTTTGTTACTAGGTAACTACATGTATCGCTTTTGAGAGACACCGTGTAAATTACAGAAATAAAACATACGTAGTGCACTTACAAAACTAAGATGATGAAAACAACTTTAGTTTAACAAATTTAACTGTTAACTTGTGAAATGAATCATTTTAAAAATATCACTGATACATGACAGTTCTAAGATGATCGTGCCCGAATTACATTTCTCAGTAATCTGTATTAATATCAGGAGTAATATTCATAACTATACCCATTACAGCGGCGGAAAACTACATCGCAAAATTAACACACAATATTCAGACGATCGAAAAACACTACTAAAAACAATTGTACAGACACTGTTCAGTTCTACTCAGTGATGAATTGCCTTACGATTTCGAAGATAGGTCAACCACATCTATCTCCTAGTAAGATTGTCCTCTCAGATCAGAAATGGACAAGATCAATACGATATTAATAAACTCCAGGAACATCCGCGGTAAGGTCCCAGAATTAGTATCGTTTATTAAATGTAATGATGCCCAAGTTGGCATTAAGAATCGAAAGTCCGATGAAACCAGTAGGGAACAGTACCTAAATTCTGAATTCAGAATGGGATATATATCTCAAGGTTAGGTTAGACGCCAACGGTGGCGCCATATTTACTGCAGTAAAGAATTAGATAGCATCTAGTGATGTCATTACAGACACACAATGTGAATTTGTCTGGATAAACGTAAGGATCAAAAGTTGATAAAAGAGGGTAAGCGGAAGCTATTATAGACCACCTGCCTCAGAAACAGTGGCAGCAGAGAGCTTCAGAGACACATCACGAGTAAGTTTTCTAATCATGCAGTTGTAATAGTGGGACACTGCCACATTTTACATACAGAAAGGGAGACTGACGTATTTCAGACAGGTGCCAGAAAAGGGATTCATGTGGGTTTCATTTCAATTTCTTGTCCAGCAGGTGGTTGAAGAAGGAACGCAAGAGGACAATCTATTAGACCTTCTAGAAACTAACAAAACCGAACTTTTAGTATCAGTTAACGACGAGAAGGAATCAGATATCTGGACCTGCGGGTATGGGGAGGAGAACTGTAGGACTCTCCTTGACAGGTCAGTGGTGAATTACACAAAAGAAGGAGCTACTCCAGTAGTAGAGTATTTGTGGAGTGCACACGCGATTTATATTTTTATTTTTTATTTTTTTTGCGCTAGGCGGTACTTTGTGGTTCTCTGATCAACGCTAGCCAGTAAATACGTAGAGAGCGAAATCACACCGCGTACAAAGTAAAGACAATTTGACTGTCAAAATTATACGCTAAATTGTCTTGGCATTCGTAACGAAGCTCCTGAATTTACATCATAATACCCCCAGACCCGAGAGCTGGATGAAACCCAAAGGAGACATCACTAAAATATTTAGTGACTCGTAGAACGTATACCGTTAACAGCCCACACTTTGACGCCATAGATGGAAAAGTCTTCCTTGCAGTTGAAAAAACTGTTGTGTCTGTCGAGGTCGAACTTGAGTTGGTGAAGTTATCTGGACGTGTGTAACACGATCAGGTGAAATCAAGTTCATTACCGGATGTTGTTGCCAACCACACGTTTCCACGGTGACAGTTGTAGAATCATTCAAAGAAATTCTACGCTCAGTAGTGCACAAATACCCAGAGCACTTAGTACAGATTGGAGGCTACTGTAACCTAACAAGGACAAATTGAAAGGGCTATGGATTCTTCGCAGGTGGTAGGAACGGGTATCCTTGTGTATTACTTTTGAACACGATTTCCAAAAACTGTCTGGAGCAACTACTTCGACAGCCCAGAAATATTTTAGACCTTGTAGCCACAAGCACGTCTGACCTTATCGGTAGTGTGATTACAATATTACCATAGCGACAATGGTTACTAAAGTTAATAATTTTTTTGCTAGAAGAGCAAATAAACCGTTGCCAGAGTTCCTCTTAAATAATGTTGCACTCACGGTTCAAAAAAGGGAGCGCAAACGGCAACAGGTAAAAGATAGTAAACTTAGTGCGTGTGTAAAATGAATAATGATCCAATCATACAACTACATACAGTAGCCAAACTTGTTGCCGAGCAAACGGGAAAATTCTGGTGCTACGTAGAATCGCTAGTCGTCGTCTGACTGTTAGTAGGTTAAGTCCAGACGAACAATTTGATATAGGGCGCAGCGCCTGCGTTCCATGAAGGACTGAAATAACTTCAAAAGGGCCTACAAACGCTGTCTGAGCAACAGCCGGCTGGTCCCGGCGGACGTTCGAGTCCTACTTCGAGCATGGGTATGTGTGTTTGTCCTTAGGATAATTGAGGTTAAGTAGTGTGTTAGCTTAGGGACTGATGACCTTAGCAGTTAAGTCCCATAAGATTTCACACACATTTTTTTGAGCAACAGCGCATGCATGCCACACAAGAAAGTTTTCTGTCACTCACTTACAGAATCGGCTTAGTCGGCAATTCGGCTAACATTATGAATTTAAACTTTCCAGTGAGAGTTACGAAACAAATGTGTCTTTTGGAATCGACATGGAAAGATAATTACGATACAATCTCTGTATATACAAACCGAAGTCGCTTGATGGCGTCCATCTGTATACGCAGGCTAATCTCAGGAAATGCTGTGGAGATTGTCATTCAGTTTTAACTAATTGATACACTGATTTGCAAGATAGGTTCTTGTACAAAGTTTATAAATATTTCGTACAAATCGGCTGAAATCTGGTGAGTTAAAGCTAAGATGTGAAAATGATGTAATTCCCACCTAGCGATCAGCTGCCGTATGTCGAGAGAGCAGCAGTGCCCCAAGAACCCAGTGAGTAGGACTTAATTTGGATCGAGTGTGTTTGTCCTGCAGTAGTGCGTGTGGATTGAAACAGGAAAGCTGTGGGATGGGTTCCCGGCCAGGTCACTTTTTTTCAGTCTGCCTGTGAAATGCAGCACTCACCTCTCAGTGGTGTGGAGATACACATTGCGAAAGATGAAGATAATTTAATACTGCTAATTTCTGCCTCCTTCAGTTAGCAATCGACATTCTTACTGTTAATTCACTGAAAATTCTCCAAATGGGCAGTGAATAACCTAACTTTGACCAATCACGAAAAGATGGCCTCATCATCATCAGTCTGTGATGCGAGTCGTACAATTTGACATAAACAAATGTTTTTAACCAGTAATTTCCCATCATCTTTTCAGAAGAGTTGCATATAAGAAAAAAAGCAAATTAAAAACCGTGGTGTTTTATTTTTAACATTATAGGTGATACGTTTTCCAGACATCTACTTCAGCACTTCACCAACTTTGCTTCGTCTAAAAACAGTACATTCTTTCAGTAGCGCACCATCATCTAGGATCACATTACATACGGGACAACAGTGGCCTCTGGTTGTGGTACTGTGTACTAGGTCTCTTGGACTCCGGGCCTCATTATGAACACACTGGATGGGGCTACTGACTATGACCACTCAAATTGTTTAAATGAAGACTGTAGGCAAAATAAAGAATTATGTCCATCCTATCCAGCACCCCAGCACAGGCTGAGTCCTTTACCGCAAATTCGAAGGAAGAGGTGGCAGTCGGTCGACTTAGGTTAGTGGAGGTAGTCCAAGTGACCTTTTTTCACACCATTTCCTTAGGTCAGTGGAGGTAGCCCAAGTGTCCTTTTTTCCCCCCAAAAATCTCAACTTCCCACCATGACGTCATTGCGACATTGCCATATCTATCGCTGCCATCTTGGATCCGCTATCTTGAATAAATATGGTAACAATGCCTAGGGGGGGGGGGGTGACGTCCTTGCTGTTCCACTACTCACACTGTCCATGACCTCTATCCAGGTTTCTGCAAATTTTCATCCGTCTATTCGTCAGAAATCTTCGATTAATACAGCGATGTTGTCGACATGGAGTCGTTCTGGAACGACGAATACCTGCCCGTCTTGCCACATTGTAGTCCTGAATCACTGATCACCGCTCTTTTTGCAGTCATTGCACTACAAGTGGTTCAAATGGCTCTTAGTACTATGGGACTTAACGTCTGAGGTAATCAGTCCCCTAGAACTTAGAACTACTTAATCCTAACTATCCTAAGGACATCACACACAACCATGCCCGAGGCAGAATTCGAATCTGCGACCGTAGCGGTCGCGCGGTTCCAGACTGAAGCGCCTAGACCGCTCGGCCACAGCGGCTGGCCATTGCACTACACCAATCTGCCTATGCGATCCTCCAATGTGATGCTCCCATGTCACTCATGCAAATGATTCGAACTTCATCAACATCTGAAACATGACGATCAGCATTACGAGCACGTCAACATTGCTTGCTGTGCTGCAATTACCACCTGAAAAGTTCAAGTAACGTTAGACACTACCATTATCCATTATTTATTCAAACTATTCTTCATGTGTAGGAATGGCTTTATCATGACTGCAAATCAGATCGTCTATACGTGAAATTTTTAGCAACGTATCCCTCAGACACGGAAACGCTGGAGTTTCAGTTTCTTAGGTTTTAATCAAGGCATTCACTGTAAAACATTTTCTGTTATCATCAGCGTACATTTGAGATTCGGAGGAAAGGAATAGAAAAGGTAAAGCATTATAATTGTTAGTGTGTACATAAACATTAATAAACGGATATAGGAACATTCAGCGTTCATAAGTGTTTTCAGCAACGATTATTTGGTGCGTCCTTCTGCTATCTAATGAGACATGAATTCCACAACGGGTATCTATCCTCTTCACGTGATGCACCTCAAAAAACTAAATCTGCGATCATGAAGATTGGCGTTAGCCATCTTTAACATCCACCTGTCCCGCATCTTTCCTAGTGCTGGATGACATGGCGGGGACATTTATTATAGTAGTTGAGGTACATTTTGCTTTTTCAGGAAACATTCCACTTCAGAAACAACTCGTCGTCATTTCAATGTTATTGTTACTTCATTCCAGAAAAGAGAAACAGGTCACTGGTCATTTGATGCCGTGCCAGGCTAATACAGTGACCGTAAGCGGGGGATGGGGTGATGATGAGGCAGCTGACTCGTCAGTATATTTCTGTAGTACGTTCCTATGACGGTTCGTCCTTTATTGGCATAATCTTTCTGCACCACACCATGGTACTTCAGCAAACACTTATCCTCACTTTGCTCGATAATGACTGCGTCCCGCCGTTTTCGGCGGTAATGAATCTACTTTCTTTCGGACTCATATTAATATTCCTAGTAGTCCTCGATGGTGATTAGGCTGCTAGACAAGTCCTCCGGACTGACTCGATACCTCCATCACTTCTGCTGCTGTCTTGGTTCAATGCGCTTTTCGAATAGATGTGAGCAGTCATGAGACCCAGCTGGTTGCGACATTTGTCGTACTCGAAATATCGTGCAAGATGCGGAAAACTGGCTCATCACTGATGTCTACTTTTTCCGCTATCACCTCAATTGAGAGACGCCGATCTTCGAGCAACAGACCTCCCTCTTCCCAAGCAATCCTGCTGCTCCACAGCGAAATGGTATACCACTTTGTTCTTCGTCATTTTCAGACTAGTCAGCACAACCTAACAGACGCGTCATATGATAGTGCACTATTGCTGAACACTGTCACCAACACAGCATGGTTTGCTGCAGCGTTGCATCTTTTCAAATGCAGAAGACGAATTACCACAAAATATCGACCGTGACACTGGGTTTTCTGAGTCTTTTCAGAGTCTTGCAGTAGCATCCTTCAATAAAATCTTCTTGATTTGGATACTGCATCACTTCAAATGAAACACTCGACCTTGCGATAGCTGTCTATATCATCGTCCTCAGGACCTAACATCACTGAATGCTGGGGCTGGCACGGTATTCTACTTATATAGATATAATGGCAGCGTCTGGAGCCTTCCAGAAAGGGCCGGAGTGACGAATGTCCTGAAGGCAAACAGCAACTCCGCCCCGCTGCGACACTATGTGACGGCGCGATCAGCAGGCACTACATCTCAAACTGCCGCTCACGCATCCCTACAATCGTCAGGTCTACGTTTTTGCTTCCGCTCAATGTGAAAAGCCCGCCACCATGTCCTAGTGTGTACCTCTGGTCTCTTTGAAATTGTAGCTGTTTATCCTAATTTCAGCAGCTTCTTGTATAACAGAATCCCAGTATAATGGTATTTGCGCCAAAATTCTCGTCAAATGGTTCAAATGGCTCTGAGCACTATGGGACTTAACTTCTAAGGTCATCAGTCCCCTAGAACTTACAACTACTTAAACCTAACTAACCTAAGGACATCACACACACCCATGCCCGAGGCAGGATTCGAACCTGCGACCGTAGCAGTCGCGCGGTTCCAGACTGACGGAAACGCACATCTGACTATCAGTTATTTACAGAACTCTGACTGTTCACTACGCACTGGCAATACCACATTTTCTTTCTTATTTAACGGCTTTGATCAACACGTGGCCATCGCACTGAATATGAATGGCGCACACATTATAAATTCTGGATATCATGACAACATACAATTCGAATGAAAAGGCCACCAATCTTTTTCTTTTCACTATCTTATTTGTTCCGATAAATTCTATAACCTAAACACACAAATTCTATTACCTACAACAATAACACATGAGAAATTCCGCCCAGTGGGCATGGCTTTACATTGGTGATTCTCTATCTTATGGTCTCGTAATTATTTAACGCTACAATGCACTTTCTGGATAGGATGGTGGATCTTTTATTATATCTCACACTTCGACTCTCACAATCATCATCACGAAACTTTCCTCCAGATCGAGCGGTACAAAAGGAACATGCATACCCACTACCTCTGAAACTACCTTGCTACTCTCCCTTGCAAACCACACATACTTAAATTACATGACATACACCACATTGCAACATGGAATACAACAAAAGGAATAGTCACAACATTATCACTTTCAGCTTTCCCACTTGAATTAGTATTTATCCCAGTTTCACACGACACTGCCCCACTTCGTAATTTTTCTTTCCTACTATGAACTCTGGAGGATATATGCACATCTTCCTGTGCAAGGCAAGCCAAGTGGCGTTGCTGGATAGACGGCTGACTCACCTTGCTTCTCTCTCAGAGTATTATAGTTTGAATCAAGCGTCACACGGAAACATAACGCGCAAAGTAATATTAAGAACATATTCATCACACACGCGAGTCCTCACTTGATACCATGGACGAGTACTTCTCTTTATCCTTTGTCTCATACACAGATTGAGACTCACACAGTACTCACCACGTGGAAGTACTCGTCTCTAATTTCAAGTCCTGCACACGCCATTTCTTAAATATTTCAACTTATAGTACAAATGCTAGTAATTCAGCTTAACTGAAGCACACGGAAGTATTTCAACTTATTGCTACACGTGGTTTCATTGTGACCGTTGGTCACTTCCGAAGATTACTACGATCCCATTAATATTACCTGCCTGACATTTAATTCTCCCCACAAAAGTTCCTGAAATAGAGAAATTATTATTTCAAACTACTCTTAAGTATTCCACATGCATACCATGTCTCCACTCTTTTGTCTTTACGGAGCACACCTAAGACAGGTCTTACCAACACTAGACCAGCGGCAGAGTGCCGAAACATGGCCGTTCTTCAGGTCCTCTCGCACCTCTGCCGAAGTGGGGGAGCACCTTGCTACCGTATTGGTCAGCCACATTTCAGGCGCTCAAAGCTCCGGTAAGTTTCATCTCTTTGGTTCCACCAAAGGTGGCCAAATGATCGTCTCAAAGATGATCATATATTCACTTTCACTATCTGCGGTTAGCAGACGACCATACATTCATTCATTTCACAGGTCTCACCAAACTGGATGTAGGGATTTATTTTGTGGGAGTGCACATGTGATCAATTAAATAAATAAATTGTCATTCTTTCCCACACTGGTATCCGGCTTCGCTGTATTAATTGAAATTGAGTTATTTTTACAAAAAAAATGTGTTGTTCTGAGAAGAATAATGAAGTATGTTGTACCTATTTTCAATGTCGGGCGGTACTGTACTCTTTCATGATAAGTCGTGAATGCTCCTCATAGTGCTCATCAACAGTGCTTCCATTTTCACATGGGACAACATACACGCCAGGAACTAGAACACTTTTGTTGTCTTTAATGGGGTGAAAGAAAACTGGCATTCTACGGATCGGAGCGTGGAATGTCAGATCCCTTAATCGGGCAGGTAGGTTAGAAAATTTAAAAAGGGAAATGGATAGGTTAAAGTTAGATATAGTGGGAATTAGTGAAGTTCGGTGGCAGGAGGAACAAGAATTTTGGTCAGGTGATTACAGGGTTATAAATACAAAATCAAATAGGGGTAATGCAGGAGTAGGTTTAATAATGAATAAAAAAATAGGAGTGCGGGTTAGCTACTACAAACAGCATAGTGAACGCATTATTGTGGCCAAGATAGACACAAAGCCCATGCCTACTACAGTAGTACAAGTTTATATGCCAACTAGCTCTGCAGATGATGAAGAAATTGATGAAATGTATGACGAGATAAAAGAAATTATTCAAGTAGTGAAGGGAGACGAAAATTTAATAGTCATGGGTGACTGGAATTCGTCAGTAGGAAAAGGGAGAGAAGGAAACATAGTAGGTGAATATGGATTGGGGGGAAGAAATGAAAGAGGAAGCCGCCTTGTAGAATTTTGCACAGAGCATAACTTAATCATAGCTAACACTTGGTTCAAGAATCATAAAAGAAGGTTGTATACCTGGAAGAATAATGGAGATACTAATAGGTATCAGATAGATTATATAATGGTAAGACAGAGATTTAGGAAAAAGGTTTTAAATTGTAAGACATTTCCAGGGGCAGATGTGGATTCTGACCACAATCTATTGGTTATGAACTGCAGATTGAAACTGAAGAAACTGCAAAAGGGTGGGAATTTAAGGAGATGGGACCTGGATAAACTGAAAGAACCAGAGGTTGTAGAGAGTTTCAGGGAGAGCATAAGGGAACAATTGACAGGAATGGGGGAAAGAAATACAGTAGAAGAAGAATGGGTAGCTCTGAGGGATGAAGTAGTGAAGGCAGCAGAGGATCAAGTAGGTAAAAAGACAAGGCTAAAAGAAATCCTTGGGTAACAGAAGAAATATTGAATGTAATTGATGAAAGGAGAAAATATAAAAATGCAGTAAATGAAGCAGGCAAAAGGGAATACAAACGTCTCAAAAATGAGATCGACAGAAAGTGCAAAATGGCTAAGCAGCGATGGCTAGAGGACAAATGTAAGGATGTAGAGGCTTGTCTCACTAGGGGTAAGATAGATACTGCCTACAGGAAAATTAAAGAGACCTTTGGAGAGAAGAGAACCACTTGTATGAATATCAAGAGCTCAGATGGCAACCCAGTTCTAAGCAAAGAAGGGAAGGCAGAAAGGTGGAAGGAGTATATAGAGGGTTTATACAAGGACGATGTACTTGAGGACAATATTATGGAAATGGAAGAGGATGTAGATGAAGATGAAATGTGAGATAAGATACTGCGTGAAGAGTTTGACAGAGCACTTAAAGACCTGAGTCGAAACAAGGCCCCGGGAGTAGACAACATTCCATTAGAACTACTGATGGCCTTGGGAGAGCCAGTCATGACAAAACTCTACCATCTGGTGAGCAAGATGTATGAGACAGGCGAAATACCCACAGACTTCAAGAAGAATATAATAATTCCAATACCAAAGAAAGCAGGTGTTGACAGATGTGAAAATTACCAAACTATCAGTTTAACAAGTCACAGCTGCAAAATACTAACGCGAATTCTTTACAGACGAATGGAAAAACTGGTAGAAGCGGACCTTGGGGAAGATCAGTTTGGATTCCGTAGAAATGTTGGAACACGTGAGGCAATACTAACCTCACGACTTATCTTAGAAGAAAGATTAAGAAAAGGCAAACCTACTTTTCTATCATTTGTAGACCTAGATAAAGCTTTTGACAACGTTAACTGGAATACTCTCTTTCAAATTCTGAAGGTGGCAGGGGTAAAATACAGGGAGCGAAAGGCTATTTACAATTTGTACAGAAACCAGATGGCAGTTATAAGAGTCGAGGGGCATGAAAGGGAAGCAGTTTTTGGGAAAGGAGTGAGACAGGGTTGTAGCCTCTCCCCGATGTTATTCAATCTGTATATTGAGCAAGCAGTAAAGGAAACAAAAGAAAAATTCGGAGTAGGTATTAAAATTCATGGAGAAGAATTAAAAACTTTGAGGTTCGCCGATGACATTGTAATTCTGTCAGAGACAGCAAAGGACTTGGAAGAGCAGTTGAACGGAATGGACAGTGTCTTGAAAGGAGGATATAAGATGAACATCAACAAAAGCAAAATGAGGATAATGGAATGTGGTCAAATTAAATCGGGTGATGCTGAGGGAATTAGATTAGGAAATGAGACACTTAAAGTAGTAAAGGAGTTTTGCTATTTGGGGAGTAAAATAACTGATGATGGTCGAAGTAGAGAGGATATAAAATGTAGACTGACAATGGCAAGGAAATCATTTCTGAAGAAGAGAAATTTGTTAATATCAAGTATAGATTTAAGTGTCAGGAAGTCGTTTCTGAAAGTATTTGTATGGAGTGTAGCCATGTATGGAAGTGAAACATGGACGATAACCAGTTTGGACAAGAAGAGAATAGAAGCTTTCGAAATGTGGTGCTACAGAAGAATGCTGAAGATAAGGTGGGTAGATCACGTAACTAATGAGGAGGTATTGAATAGGATTGGGGAGAAGAGAAGTTTGTGGCACAACTTGACTAGAAGAAGGGATCGGTTGGTAGGACATGTTTTGAGGCATCAAGGGATCACAAATTTAGCATTGGAGGGCAGCGTGGAGGGTAAAAATCGTAGAGGGAGACCAAGAGATCAATACACTAAGCAGATTCAGAAGGATGTAGGTTGCAGTAGGTACTGGGAGATGAAGAAGCTTGCACAGGATAGAGTAGCATGGAGAGCTGCATCAAACCAGTCTCAGGACTGAAGACCACAACAACAACAATGGGGTGTGACATACTTTTAGCTCGGAGGCTGGCCGCAACACTTGCCTCAGTCCATGTCCCTTCAGCAAGTTTTCTTTCTTGCCACTAGTTGCTGTACAGTAAGGAAGGTATGGAGCTGCCTTGGCTTCTTGCGCCGATTCACGACGCGTCTTTTGCCGGCGACACCTGAAACCCTTTGTAATTTCTCTCTTGCTGTAACCGTTTTGTCTAAACACACGCTTCAAATGCTGAAATTTAAACGCTAGATAGTCGTCGTCAGAGTTAAACTTTGCCCTGTGTGCTAATGTGTTCAGGACCCTTTCTTGTGTACACCGTTGTGAAAACCTTTGGCGTTCAAGTACCTGCCAGTGTACGTAGATTTTCTGTACACTGAATGACCAAGCCGGCCTCTTGTCTTCCGTTCAAGTAGAACATCTGTACACGAGAAACTGGTCCACAACATGTTAGTACGCAGGATTACAGGAGCGGAGAAATTGCAAGAGCTTTGAGGTGCCATCAACAAAAAGCGTCTCGTGAAACCGCGGAAGACACCAAGCCAAGTACATTTCTTCCATACTGTGGAGCAACTACTAACAAGGTAGGACGCGTGCTGAAAAGACATGGGCTGTGACCGTTC
Organism: Schistocerca nitens; assembly: GCF_023898315.1. Taxonomy (NCBI): domain Eukaryota; kingdom Metazoa; phylum Arthropoda; class Insecta; order Orthoptera; family Acrididae; genus Schistocerca; species Schistocerca nitens. The sequence continues at coordinate 311,793,690 of NC_064616.1, read as the reverse complement.
TTCCGGCCAACCTCAAAGATAAAAGACATGTTACCCCTCGTTAGAGACAACGTAGGTCTTCGAGATCCTCGCATGTGTGGTGTCCCCTGTAAATGTGGTAGCATTTACGTAAATCTAGCAATTCACACTGTTGCTGAGCTTTGTTCACAGCACTCACTACATATCAAACAAAGGAAACTTGAGACGTCGGCCGTGGATCAACATTGCCTAGAAAAAGGGTACAATGTACAATTAGAAAAGACGTCAGTTATTTCTCAAGCACCATCATACTAGCATTATGTTATAAAAGAAGTGTCCGAAATTAGCAGCAACAATGTACACAGAGATGAGGGATACACATTTAGTAGGTTGTGGGGTCGGACTTTGGATATTGAGCGAAAACAAATGAGTAAATTTGATGCTTGTATGGATGCGAGAGCGGCAGTTTCAAATGTGTTGCCGACCCCTCGCGCCATCTGACGTCAATCAGTCCTGCAGTGAGATGGAGCTGCTTGGAGCTGCCCTACTTGCCTTCCGTGCATCCATCACTCCGGCCTTCTAAGGGAGGTTCCAGATGCTGTCACTATATGGATACAAACAGAACACTGGCAGTCAGTGATTTCAGCTCTTGGTGACGATTGCGGGGACAGCTATCCAGTCTTGAGTGTTTTATTTGAATTGACGCAGCTTGCAAACCGAGAAGATTTTACTCAATGGGCTTTGCTGTTTTCTTTCGACTCTTCTAGCGTCGTGCTACGGCACTGTAGTGTGGGAATTTTGATGTGCTTTGGGAAGGTAGACCAGGGCCCTATGGGATGGGTGGGGAGATAGGTCTCGGACAAGACGCAGAAGAGACCAAAATAACGACCGAAAACAGAACCAAGATAGAGAGAAACATAAGATCTAACCTTGAGACGTATGTGAGCTTTCTGTCCTCTCGTGTTCCCATCTTCTGACTACGAAAAGAAGCCTTTATCTCATTCCTCCCACGACCGTGAATGCACTACGATGTTACAGCGTCACTTTCTCCCAAAAGGGTCAACGGTTCGTTCAGAGCTCCCTGCTACCACTTACTTACGATAAAAGATGGCGTTCTTGATGTTATTTCGCTATAGTATTGGAGGACACGACTGTCACTAAGCGGGTTCTGGAGATATGAACAAAGGCACCTTTTTCGATTTGTGCAAGCTGGGCCGGGATGTGTTAACCGACCTTCTCTTCGAAAACTGTGTCATAACTACTGTAAAGTCGGAATAGAAATTGAGAAATAAAATGCTTATCAGTACCAGTGTTTGAGACTTCTGTAGCTCATTTACAATATGATTGGAGTTTTAGTTGTGTCTACAGCCAGCTATAGTCTATTCATTAAAGTTAAAACCACATGTAAAAATATGCTGCCATTTGTGATCGACTGCTTTTGTAAAGCATCTGGTTTCGTAAGATCACTAAACGTAGATCTTACTCGTGCGTCTACACCTACGTGATTGCTCTGCTATTCAATAGAAAGAGCCTGGCAGAGGGTTCAATGAACCACCTTCAAGCTGTCTCTCTATCGTTCCACTCTCGAACGGCGCGTGGGAAAAACGAGCACTTAAATATTTCTGGTCGAACTCTGATTTCTCTTATTTTATCATGATGATCATTTCTCCCTATGTAGGAGGGTGCCAACAGAAGGTTTCACAATCGGAGGAGAAAACTGGTGATTGAAATTTCATGAGTAGATCACGTCGCATCGAAAAACGCTTTTGTTTTAATGATTACCAATCCAGTTCACGTATCATGTCTGTGGCACTGTCTCCCCTACTTTGCGATAATGCAAAACAAGCTGTCCTTCGTTGTACTTTTTCGGTGTCATCCGTCAGTCCCATCTGATGCGGCTCCCACAACGCACAGCAATACTCCAGATTAGGGTGGACAAGCGTGATGTAAGCAGTCTCTTTAGTAGACCTGCTGCACCTTCTAAGTGTTCTGCCAATGAATCCCAGTCTTTGGTTGGCTCTACCCACAACATTATCTATGTCATCGTTCCAAATGTATTTGTAATTGTAATCTCTAATTATTTAGTTGAATTTACAGCCTTCAGATTTGTGTTGTTGTTACCCTAGCGAAAATGAAACTCTGAACCTTATTTTAATGTCATCAGTTTTATGGATATAACAAAGTGGATATAATAATTTATCAGTCATAAATGGTAGCATTAATCCCATTTATGTCTCAACTACAACTCAATAACGCCTTTCGAAAGACAATTCTCTCATCACCATGTTGTGGAATTTAGCTCCCGAGTTAAAAACTAAAAAAGTCTACCAGCACGTTTGAAATGTTCATACAATAATATAGAACTAAAGCACAGTATACTATAGATCCTCGCCTTACATTAATATCGTGGAATTCTGTCACTAGTTGTCTCATTTCACGCCACACAGCACAACATCTCGCAGCCTCCTGATCTCCTGTGTATCAAGCTGGAGCTTCTCCAAAATGTCTGAGGTTTGTTGCGTTCTGACATGTACACGGTTCTGTAATGTAAGCGTGACTGTTTGTGCATTCATAATGCTACTCTATTGGTACTGTGGGGTGTCCGTTGTGCCGGAGCTAGAATGTTGTACGGCGGTCCGCCGCACAGCACAGTCATCCCAGCGACCCAGTCAGTGTGCTGAAATCCTCAGCTGAACGGCCGCACTGCCAGCCCGCAGCATTGGGCTGCTCAGTTCACCGCAGCCCACCGCACTGGATGGGCTGGTTCCCCCTATCAAAGACACATCCCGTGCTGCGTACCAAGCTCTACCACTGTCAGAGAGAGATTTTTCTAAGTACTCTGAAAAGCGTTCACCACCGAACGAGATGGTGTCAGAATACTTTTCTATCTTAAAGGAATTTCGTTTTACCGTGCATGCGAAATAATTGCTCATCAATATATTCTGCGTAATTTCTTGACATATCATTTGCTACTATAATATACACGTTTAATTGCTAATACACCTGTGTAGATACGTTTATTTACACTTTGAATACCTTCATTCTTAGCGACATACTGGCTTCTTTTCGGATATATTTCTTGGTCATTATACATGTATGGTAAATTAGATATTGACACACAATCATTTTCGACACATCCGGAACCGAATTCTAAAACTAACTGAACCTGCCCAAAAGCAGAGTTGTTTATTTTCTTCAAACAAACAAGGACAACAACAAAAATTTTGAGTGTTGTTGCGACTGCATAAAGTATGTACTGAATCTCTAATTTGCCCGAGAAGCAGATTATTGTCGTGTCAAACAATTTTTTGTTTTGTCTTAAAGAAAACTTAAGTATGGCATTAAGCCGGTTCCGCAGTAGTGTTTAGTGTCAACAGATTACTCAAATTAAGCGTTTTCATGCTAAACGATTTTCTCTGCACTAACTGCAAGACATGATGTTTTGGGGTGAGATAAAACTGCCAACATCGTGTCTACAATGCAACAGTAATTCGCTAAGAAACAGTTTCGTTTATTATACAGCGATAAATCAACACTAATTTGACAGTCTGCATAAATGAAAGCTGCTTGATAAACAGATACAATAACGGCAACCGATTCACAGAGAACACAAAACAAAACATGTTGTGCAAAAATATTTACAATGTACTCTTTCATTCATTTTCTCTGATACCGTACTTGCTGTGAAAAAAGAGAACGCCGCAACATTGTCCGGATACAAAAGTGACGGTCGTGCGCTTAGAATGGATCCTGCACAAGTAAAATTTCTCTGCTATGCAGAGCTGAAGACTTTACACACAAAATTTTTCTGGCAATATTCTGGGGAGTCGGGAAAATTTCCTGTTTTCATTCCAGTAAGAAACTACATTATGGACCAATTTAAAATCTGTGGGAATCGGTTTGTCGTCAATCTCTGCCCACAAAGCAAATTTCTGTACTTTTGTTGGAGGTGGTACTTGATGAGAATCTGTTTATACATTGTTTCTTCGGTTTTTGCTTTTGCGCTTTTCACCATAAGGATTTTCACCTGTTAGAGAGAAAAAGGAATTGTAGTATATCGTTTCGCAAATCAGCAAGATGTGAAAGTACTACTGAGAACAAAAACAAATGTTTTGTTCTTAAAAATATTAGAATTATTTTCCAGCACCTCAGAACTTCGCGAAAGTCGCTCTCAGGTTCTACGTGGACAGTCCGACAAACAGTTCACATACATTTGCCTAATCTGTAGGTGATAATATTTCTGGGGTGACCGTCTTTTCTGCGGCCGAATTTGGTTGTCTTTGGTAGACGGTGCTTGGGAGGGAGCATCCTTTTGTGACTGGTCACTTGGAATTATGTATGTGGCAGTTAGTAGATTATGTGCCCCACCTCTTCCATGGCTTCACGCCTCTGACATTCAGAGAGCATTTTCAGATGGCGAAAAGATGCCCATATTAAAGAAGCTAGCTCTAAGTATGTCTGAGTTATTAACTTTTCCTCTAAACAATTTTTCAGTTGGATTCGCGAAAGGTTTGTTTCAGATGCCTCTTCGTCTTGAGGTTTTTGCTTAAATGTTTCAGAAGCGTCATCTTCCATGGCAACAACAGGTGCAATGTAGGCGATTTCTCAGTTTCTAGTTCTTTTGAGGCCTCCTTGAAGGGTTATAAGGGATGTCCCTGCTTTAAAATTCCAGAAATAATTCACATGCTAACGTATACGAACTGAATATAAAAGAACTATAGCATACACACCGTCAGAAAAGAAATGAATTCGTCCAGCAACGTGATGTCGGTGCCTTCTATACCTTTTATTTCTCCTTTCTCAGTGAGATTTTCACAAAATGTAGAGTATTGCTTTTTCACTGATTCATGCATGGTCAATCATGTCTTTCAACAAGTATTGTTCGACTGCTCCAGAGTTCTATCAAGAGTATGAACAAGGCCACTTTCCTTTGCGCATGTCACAAGTTCCTTCACCGCAGTCGGAATAAAATGAAAGTGCGGACAATTGGATGACATGTACTGCAAAATTCAAATGGCTCTGAGCACTATGGGACTTAACAGCTGAGGCCATCAGTCCCCTAGAACTTAGAACTACTTAAACTTAACTAACCTAAGGACATCACACACATCCATGCCCCATGCCCGAGGCAGGATTCGAACCTACGACCGTAGCAGTCACGCGGTTCCGGACTGAAGCGCCCAGAACCGCTCGGCCTCCGCGGCCGGCCATGTACTGCACATTAAACGCATTTCTTATCATTGTGTTCAGCGTATGACAGGAACAATTACTTCTAGGAATATTCACGAATAGCAGTGATAATGTTGGCACTTTGATCAGTAGTGGACAGTACATCCATGAGACTATTCACGTGAATACACAGGGAGATAAATAGTCTCAACAATTTCTTTATAATCTTTTCGCCTGTTTTAGGTTCGTCTGGAAACATCGTAAACGAGACGTGTGATGTTAAGTCCCGATTAACAAAATTTGTGGTCGCCGAACATTCACCTGTGTTCACTAATAAATTAACTCAGGCGTGATTTCATTCCTAAGGTTTTTCCCTTATTGTGTTACATGTCGTGAGACAGTTGTGGGATGAGGCGTAATAGCTTTTGCGGATAGTTTTTCGTAAGTCACTGCACTGTCAACTATTGTTTGAGCCAGATCCCAAAATCCTTCACCTCCAACTGCTTCAAATAAAATCTAGTCTCTTGCACACATGGGCACGCACTGGTCAGTAATTTTGTCCGGAGCAGATATGGGATGGCGTTTTTGGTCAACAAATATCACTTTTTTATTAGTCACGCACGAATGGCGTGAAATATTCTAAGTGCCAGATGACCCTTTAGTGTGCGCGTGAAGTTCATTGCATTCCGCACAGCATACATAGTTAACACTGTTGCCATCACATTCTATTGTAGGCTTTAACACTGACCAAAACAAACTTTTGAGATTTGGATCAGGCTCTATGGTTCTGTACTCACCAGGCATTACGTTATGTTTCATTTCCCGTTTTCCGTACATACTTTCTTTTCAAACGACCTGCAATTTCCACACACATCTCCTACAGTAAGGAAACCATGAAACTCTGTTAGCGAATGGTCAGCATTATACTGTCACTATTGTTTGGCAGCCGCGCGGGTTATCCGCGTGGTCAAGGGCGTCTTGTCACGGTTCGCGCGGCTCCTCCCGTCGAAGGTTCGAGTCCTCCACCGGGCATGGGTGTGTGTGTTGTCCGTAGCGTAAGTTAGTTAACGTTAGATTAAGTAATGTGTAAGCTTAGGGACCGATGACCTCAGCAGTTTAGTCCCATAAGATAATACCACAAATAAAATAAATATTGTTTAGCAAATAGAAAGACAAAGAGTATTTGCAAAACACTAAATATGAAGTTTTATAAACGATTTCTTACATTTTATTAAGGATTTGCGCCAACCAAATGGCTCAAATGGCTCTGAGCACTATGGGACATAACATCTGAGGTCATCAGTCCCCTAGAACTTAGAACTATTTAAACCTAACTAACCTAAGGACATCACACACATCCATGCCCCATGCCCGAGGCAGGATTCGAACCTGCGACCGTAGCAGCAGCGCGGTTCCGCACTGAAGCGCCTAGAACCGCTCGTTCACAACGGCCGGCGACACCTGGCTGAAAATGACTGACAAGTTCGTGGCGCTCTCCATGGGTAACGCTGGAGAACTGCACTGACGAGAGATATCGATGTCGGTCGGTGAGGTCTGGCACAAAGTCGGCGTTCCAAACATCCCAAAGATGTTGCACAGGATTCAGGTCAGGACTCTGTGCCGGCCAGTCCATTACAGGGGTGTTATTGTCGTGTAACCACTCCACCACAGGACGTGCATTATGAACAGGTGCTCGATCGTGTTGAAAGATGCAATCGCCATCTCCGAATTGCTCTTCAGCCGTGAGAAGGAAGAAGGTGCTTAAAACATCAATGTAGGCCTTTGCTGTGATAGTGCCACCCAAAACAACAAGGGGAGCAAGCCCCCTTCATGAAAAACACGACCACACCATAACACCACCGCCTTTGAATTTTACTGTTGCCACTACACACGCTGGCAGATGGCGTTCACCGGGCATTCGCCATACCCACACCCTGCCATCGGATCGCCACATTGTGTACCGTGATTCGTCACTGCACACAACGTTTTTCTCCTGTTCAATCGTCCGATGTTTTCACTCCTTACACCAAGTGAGGTATGGCTTGGCTCTGAGCACTATGGGACTCAACTGCTGTGGTCATAAGTCCCCTAGAACTTAGAACTACTTAAACCTAACTAACCTAAGGACAGCACACAACACCCAGCCATCACGAGGCAGAGAAAATCCCTGACCCCGCCGGGAATCGAACCCGGGAACCCGGGCGTGGGAAGCGAGAACGCTACCGCACGACCACGAGATGCGGGCCCAAGTGAGGTATCGTTTGGCATTAACAGGCGTTATGTGTGCCTTATGAGTAGCCGCTCAACCATGAAATCTAAGTTTTCTCACCTCCCACCTAACTGTCATAGTACTTGCAATGGATCCTGATGCAGTTTGGAGTTACTGTGTGATGGTCTGGATAGATGTCTGCCTATTACACATTACGACCCTCTTCAATTGTCGACGGTCTGTGTCAGTCAACAGTCGAGGTCGGCCTGTACGCTTTTGTGCTGAACGTGTCCCTTCACGTTTCCACTTCACTATCACATCGGAAACAGTGGACATAGGAATCTTTAGGAGAGTGTAGATCTCGCGCAAAGACGTATGACACAGGTGACACCCAGTCACCTGACCACGTTTGAAGTCCGGAGTTCCGCGGAGCGCCCCATTCTGTTCTCTCACGATGTCTAATTACTACTGAAGTCTTTGACAAGGAGTACCTGGCAGTAGGTGGCAGCACAATGCACCTAATATGAAAAACGTATGTTTTCGGGGGTTTCCGGATACTTTTGATCACATACTGTATCTTTGGCTCTCTGTCTCCAGTAGTGAATTCGTCGACGTAGTTCCATGACCTAACGTTTTTGCCGGTGTGTACTTTTTGTAAACAAATAATTTTTGAACGTGTATCGGCCAGATTTCTTTTAACAATAACCTTGGGCAGCTTTTACTATCCATTTGTGGCCAGATTTTCTTTGTTTCAGATTCCTTGGGATACTTTATATGTTACATACCTTATTATGTACTAGCAATTCTTATGTAACGATTTCGTCGATTTTTTTATTTTGACATAATGCACACAACATTTGAGAATGACGGCTATGTAAAGTGCTTTGTACACATGGAGCCAAACCTCCAACTTTCGTGAACAGAAACAAATATTTGGGAGTGCACAACGAAACAAGCCAGCAATGGAATGGGAAAGTAACGTATTGCTTTTTTTTTTCCAATCCAGACACACTTAATGCAGAATATTAGGATTTCTTACAATCGACTTCGTCATATTCGAGATTCAGACACAACGAAAGCTATACATAAGTACAAGAACCTTGATGAGCTGAAATTAATAAAGAATGTAGTAGATAACTATAATAAAAATTAAATTGAGCCTCACGACGTGGCGGCGGCGTGTGGAAGTTGCAGTCACAAACCTGAGGTGCATATGTTGACCGAAACTTGCTTTCGAACATAGCTGTAAGTACACTACGAGAGGCCACGGCCCCGGCCTGTACTTTTGGTTAACTTGTAAAAGTAAAACTTTATGTACGAAATATAAGTACATAAATTAGCAAGAAAATAAAGTATGTGTATCCAATTGTGGGCATAAAGAGTAGTATTATTGCAAACAACTCTAATATGACAGTAGAGGTGTGCACTGCACGCCCTCTTCCGTTCTGTGCGGAGCAGTTGATCCACGCGGTGACGTCACGGCCTCGTATCGTCCGACAGCCTTTGCCCAGTGCGGTGCCAGCCCGTGGGCCGAGCCGATTTGAGGGGTTGACAAAGGAAACTCGCTATCGAGCTCCCGTCAGATTTAATGGTAAGACGGCTCAGTGGACAGCCCGTCAAAAACTGGACACAGATGAAGCATGACAATGGGAAGAAGGTGTACTAAACCGTGAAAAAAGAAGAAAAATAGAAACAGTGGACGGTCCAAGCTCAAGATGTGTAATATCGAGCGTATTTGAATGGCAGCAGCGTCGTACCCCTTTTTTTCACAAAATTATGAACTGCCCGTCCGGTCATTGACTTGTCTATTCGCCGTATTCAAATTGTGTCTATGTCCTGGTGTAGCGTACGTTTGGAACAGCGAGGTGTACAGAAGGGACCTCCAAACGTAGGTCCACGAGGGACCAAATTGGATCTCCAATTTGTTCAACACAAGTACCACATGTTATGAGTTGCGTTGCGTTTTGGAAGTTTTGACTCTTGAATTAATGAATGAATCATTAATAGTTGGACAAGGGAATACAACTCTAAGTATATCCTTGGAACATGTGGTTAGGGACGATAAAACAAAGTCAATTTAGAACTTAAGAGACATGACCAGTGACTACGTAAGCTATTAATTAGATGCAGAAAGTACACTGCAAGGTAAGAACAAACACCATTAGATTCCAGAAAATGTGCACTGAAGTCAACAAGCTGGATGTCTGATTTTAAGATTGCATATTCGGCTCCTGAAGGGGGCGGGTTAGATTTGTTCCTAAGTTGCTTCGGCAGCCATAACGGTGTGCCATCTTACCAATCGGGCAAGGCGTAAATAAACGGCCTGGCTGCAGCAGCAGCTGGAAGATGTGATGTCGGCTCCCCTTTCGCACTTGGTGCTTAAGTATAGACATCTTTTCTGCGGTAGAGAGGTTCGTTTCGTTCATCATCTCACCAGTCCTAACCTGAAGTGTTTATGCTCTACAAGAGCCTGAGAGGTGTTTGTACTCTACAAGAGCTTGAGAAGAAGTATTTTATAAAATCGTAAATCAAAGTGAGTTCTCTAATAACTGTATTAAACTCAACTACCTTGCCATAACAACTTGAAGTCGCCGCCAATGACCACAGAGATTCCGAGTTCCGAGGAATGAAATAGTGTTAAACAATCTGCTACCCTTTTGTATTTCATTTTGTTTGAGCCAATCGCTCAGAGGTGGTTAGAGCCTTGAGTCTACTCCCATTCTATGACATGATTCTGAAAAGGAAGAATGAAAGTCTCTGCATGGAAACACAGCGCAAAAGTGCGGGTTCTGCTGAAAATGACAGCGGCGGTTGTACTCTGATGTTTAAACTGGACGTTCCTCCGAGGCATCGTAATGGACATTCAGCCGCCTCAAGAGAAACTACACCTGGATAAAAGAGCTCTGCGAGGAATTCGGTGTTTTCTTCGACAGAGGAATATGTGTTCCCCGTCTCTTCTAGAGCGGGGTCCGTGGGAACGAGAACGCCAGGCTTGCTGCCTGCGGCCGGGCGATTGTCTAGAATACAGCGGAGTTCGAGCGGCAGATTCCTTTTAAGAGCTTTCAGGTCTACGAAAAGTCCTTCAACAACATAAGAAACGCAGAAAAATACGCAGTGAAGCAAAAAACCGCCACTGATAATGCTAATCCAGATATGCAATTGCGGAGCGGTCTAATGAACGATGATCAAGGGAATTTCCATTTCACCCTCTGAAATATGTTAGCGTGAGACAAAATGACCACGTTACAGTATCCTACCTTTCCTTATTTTCAAAGATGCTGCTTACGTGTTGTGTATGATCGTTATCTTTTAGGTGTTTCGTCAAAGAAGTGTTACAAGTCAATAATTATGTATCTGCTTTAAAATAATTCTAAAAAGCTGTTATGAAACCTCGTTCCGTTGTCTTTCTTTTTTACATTAAGATTATTTTTTGCCGGTCGGAGTGGCCGAGCGGTTCTAGGCGCTACAGTCTGGAACCGCGCGACCGCTACGGTCGCAGGTTCGAATCCTGTCTCGGGCATGGATGTGTGTGATTTCCTTAGATTAGTTAGGTTTAAGTAGTTCTAAGTTCTAGGGGACTGATGACCACTGCAGTTAAGTCCCATAGTGCTCACAGCCATTTGAACCATTTGATTATTTTGTGTTTATTTTCATCTAAAATCTTCCACAAAGTCAAGTTTTCGTCCATTTTGTCCCATGTGCAGAATTTATTTGTCGCCTTCTTGTCGCTTAATGGGATGGTTCAAATGGCTCTGAGCACTATGGGACTTAACTTCTGAGGACATCAGTCCCCTAGAACTTAGAACTACTTAAGCCTAACTAACCTAAGGACATCACACACATCCATGCCCGGAGCAGGATTCGAACCTGCGACCGTTGCGGTCGCGCGGTTCCAAACTGTAGTGTCCAGAACCGCTCGGACACTCCGGCCGCCTTTAATGGGATGGTCTGTTTCGTACTCATCGATCACAACAGCTGATCTGTCTCAGTTACTTTAACTGAATGCATCTTTATGTTCATTGCATTTGAACAAAAATGTTCTTCCCGCGTGTCCAATACACTTTGAATTGCGGGGTGGGCAGTGTACATTATAAATTGCCGTCCTTTCTATCTTTATATGTTTTTGTTGACATGATTCTCGCTAGATCTTACTACTCATAGAACATTATTTGTCTAAAACATTATTTTGACACGGTGAGGTTTAAAGGTTTTTGCGACCTTTCTCGAGAATGTTTCGTATTGCGTTGTAGTGACCTAATATAATTTTTCCTCATTAAGGTTACTGTTTCTTAACTTCCTTTTCTTTATTCTTCTGGCTCATTGGTCCATTGACTGGCCTGTGTACTGAGGTAAGAAAAGTAACCTCCTTATAAGCCTGTAGATGGCATTAGTGTACCGGGAATTAGAGTATTCGTTCTTATCAGTTTCCTTTAGACGGTAGAAGCATACTTATCCTGCACTGCCTCTTAATGTTCAACTCAAGGAAACGTAATTTGTTATGCATTTCGCACTCCGTGGAAAACTCAGGTTTCCTCTGGCACTCGCCAACCACATTTATTATTTCTCCTATATCTTCCTCGGAACCTTGGTCAACTTGACACACCTGGAGACCATAGCGAAACAGGACACGGCCTGATGTGGTGTGCGGTGTCAAATGGGACGACTATTGACAGCAGTCGACGATTTTAATGAAAGATGGGGGCTCACGTTCCGACGTGCCATTTTCTATTTTAATTTATGAAAGCCGCAAATGTGTTGATAAGCTTTTCAGCGGTTAACTTCGTGAGCTAAGTTTGAGAATATGGAGGTATCGTTGTCTCTCCAAAGGCGTTATTGAGTCGTGTGTAGGACTAAAAACGGTTGAATGCTAACTTTTATAGCTGAACGTAATTCATACGGAAAAATGAGCAGTTGATTTTGGTGCCACATGTAGCAGACATATTGATAAAGTGGGTGGAGCTACTTAATGAAACAGCTACTATCAAGTTCCGTTGAGACGGCTTCCCATTACGAAGGTTTTTTCAAACTAATGGTCAAAAAAAGCATTTACGATCATCGATACAGCTATGAGAATATTTACGATAATGCCAGTGATTGCAGAACCTATTGTGAACACAATTTCGACAAATTGAAGGACATAAGATACTAGTTAAGGTCGAGTGTGAGTGAAATCAGAAAGTCCATTTAGATTTGTTAAGGACAGAATACGACGCAGCTGATTAGCTGGACGTAAATGACGTAGTCAATGAGTAGGCTTCGCTAAAAGCAGCCGTGCGATCTGAAGCGCCTTACCACGGTTCACGCAGCTCCCCCCCCCCCCCCCCCCCCCCAATCGAAGCGAAGGTTCGAATCCTCCGACCAAACTGCTGAGGTCATCGGTACCTAGACTTACACTCTACTAAAACTAACTTATACTAAGAACAACACACACACCCACGCCTGAGGGAGGACTCGAACCTCCGGCGGGAGGGGCCGCACAATCCGTGACATGGCGCCTCAAACTACGCGGCCATTACGCGCTGCCACAATTCATGTTACACTCTTCTAGAGGTTGTAGAGGGGACTTAGATCAAGTTTTACATAGGAACTCATATCGAGAAACGTCATCCAAAGACGCTACAGAGCAACAATTTTACAAGCGCCGTCGCCTGTAGATGTATGTATATACAGGGTGATCCCATGATGGTGTTACATACTACGAAAGATGATGGAGAAGGGTAAATATATCAATTTGAGACAAGGGTGCCTGTGCCGGAAAAGAACCATCGACAGTTACAAGCGAAAACCGTTCTTATACCTCTGATAGCGGAATAGTTGTACTGATACTGTTGTTGCAACTTTCAAATGTGGTGGTATAAGTGGTGGTACAGACCAATATAAGAAAAAATAGTAAATATGGGCCTAAAATACAAAGCTGAGGAACTCAGAGCACTTGTTCATCTTCGCTAGTGTGAAACATGTCTGCTCTATTGAACAAGTGCTCATAACTCTTAAGCTATGCATTTTATAGTCCATGTTTACTAGAGATATTTTCTTGTTTTGGCACATACTATCACCTGTGGAAGTTTCGTATCCTACAACATTACCAATAACGGTACCGGTAAATGTATTCCACTGTCTGAGGTATTAGAATGGTTTTCGCTTGTAACTTTTGACTCGTTCGTTTCCAGTACACGACCCTTACCTCAAACTGATATATTTATTCTTCTCTGTCATCCATGAAAGTGTGTAACATCATCATGGAATCATTCTGTATTAACACACACTTACAGGCCCCGGCGCCTACAGCTTTGGCGCTCTGTGGCGTCATTGTATGACGTTCCCGGATATGGGTTCCTATGTGAAATTTGATCTACTAAGTCTCCTCTCAACCTCTAGATGTGTGTGACATGAATTGTGAAACATTCTGTATACACTACTAACAATTTATGAGCAAATAAAAACTGTTCTTCATCATACTTCATACTATTACCAAGGTATAGTAGCTTCTATGATCTATAATTTTTTTTTTTTGTCATCAGTCTACTGACTGGTTTGATGCGGCCCGCCACGAATTCCTTTCCTGTGCTAACCTCTTCATCTCAGAGCAGCACTTGCAACCTATGTCCTCAATTATTTGCTTGACGTATCCAGTACCCGTGGTCTAGGGGTAGCGTCTTCGGTCCCGGGTTCGATCCCCGCCACTGCCTAAATTTTGATAAATAATCAGCATTGGCGGCCGAAGACATCCGGCATAAGAAGTCAGCTTCATTCTGCCAACGGCCTTGTCAAAGAGGGCGGAGGAGCGGATAGAGGTTCAGGGCACTCTCTTGTCCTAGGGGTGGAAAATTGCCCCTAAAGGCGGAAGAATCAGCAATGATCAACGACATGAGGATAGAAACCACTGCATTAAAGACACGTAACGTGTATCCACAGGACATGTGGCCTGTAATTGAAGAAGTGTCATGATGATCTCTCCATTGGCAAAAGATTCCGGAATAGTCCCCCATTCGGATCTCCGGGAGGGGACTGCCAAGGGGGAGGTTTTTTTCAGAATATCTGTACAATTTTAAATTTATTTACTGCAATAATACATTTTATTTGTTGTGTGCAAAACGTCTTGTCAGTGTACTTCATTCTGCAATATTTTCCTGTAAAGTCTGATTTTTATTAAATCTTCTAACAAAATTATAGCCTTACAGGACGAGAGGAGGGGCGCCATTATGACATTTCTGCCAGGGGTGCAGGTTAACCTCAGTATGCTCTGCAAAACATTAAAACAAAACATTAAATACATAAATTTCTTTTTCGAGTTTATAATTAATTTTTTAACTCTGCCTGCGACGTGTGTCCGAACCTATTTCGCGTTGGCCGGTTTCAGTACAGTGAGACGCGGAATGAAAGAGCGGACTATGGCGCCGCCCATACCACACCCTCGGCACGCCTTATTGATCCTTTCGCAGCCTAACCCTTTGAGATTCGAAGATGTATTTTGGCCACTAGCAGCTCACATCTGTGCAAACTGACGTTAGTTACTATACATTAAAAGAGAGGAGGTCAAAATAAATTCGTACAATTTTCATTCAAATACTTTGTTCTTACTTAATGCACTGTTCATGCCTGTGCTGCGATCTATTGTTGGCGCTTGCGCAGTCACCACACCCTAGTAGCTCATTAGATATTTTAGGAAAATCACCATACTTTTTTGCCCTATATTGTGGTCACCCCTCAAGGTTTCCTATTAACGCTCTTGTTTTTCAACAACAGTTTCACTCGCATACTCTATGGATGGCTTTTCATTTCCGCATATGGTGTTACATTGACGTTTCTAACATACAATGAAGCAATGTTACATCGCTTCCTCTTCCCACTTTTAGCTATATAACAAAATGAACCACAGCCCATTCGAAATCGAGATGCAGAATCTCGAAATCTGTCACGTTTGCAAATGTCCTTGCAGTGACCGTCGAAATATAATTTATTGTCTCCTGAAATATCACAAACGTTGTTATGTCGAAGAAAATCTTGACATTGTGACTACCACTCACGTCAGTCTGGGTATTCTGAATGATACTATGAACCTATGCAACTTTTCGTAATCTGATAGTAAAATGAGGGTCATATATATTATCTTCTGATCTCTTTTCCTTTCTTTTTCACTTAACGCCATCAAACTGTTCTTAAATTTGTGGAAGGCCAAATTTCAGTGCGTTTTGTTGCCTGTCCTTCGCCACAGTGTTGAGAGCGTTCTGCCTATTTGCCGTGACGAGTGACAGAATTCGAAGAATCACCTTGTCTTTACATCCTTTGTATTAAACTAGTAGGTGCCGTTTGGACTTTTTCATTAAATCTTCTAACAAAATTATATAATTTGCTATATTTGTGAAAAGAGTTGTTACTAAACTTTTACGAGAACAGTTCATCGGATAATAAGTCAAAGTTAAGATTTTTTGTTGTCAACCTTGCTGAATAATAGCATACAATGTAGTAGCATGTAATATGGTTGCGTGGGTTTATACAATAGAATTTGTGGTGCCTTATTTACTTCCAGGGTAGCGGCTAGGTTTGACTGCTCCTGGACTGAATTCCTCAGTTCCTCATATTGTTGCATTAGTTCAATAGCTACATTACGAATTTGTCTGGTGGTAGACAGAAGATTGACCTCAATTTGAGCGAGCCACACACGCTGTCGTGCAAGGGTTTCACGGTGTTGGCCAGTAAAAGAATAGACTTGTGGAAGAGTTTTATCCCAACGACCAGCGTCAGCTTGCTCGGGGGTGCCGGATATTATTTTCATTACAGCACTGCCCTCGTTGAAGCAATCTGGCTTGGTGCGTTGCAGCGGTACGGCGTCCGAAATTCTTCACAGTTGTCCCCGGGTGGTAACAAGCACCTGTTTAATGTGCCTTAAATGAAGCGTTTCGGCTTAGCCCTAGCTTCGCAAAATTGTTTCGCATGGCATTCATCGATTGTTAATTTTTTGTAGTGCTACTTCTTCTTCTAAAACGGCCAAGTCCAAGTCAGCCACTATATTGACCTAGTGAGTGGTGTATAGCTTATTATCCAACGGCTCAAACATTAAACCTGATGACGATGGGTGGTTTTGGAACGGTGGAGCATTTTCAACACTGGTAAGTAGAGCAAACGTAATACAGTACCTGTCGGTAAGAATCTACAGCAGCTGATTTAGAGCGCGACCGTGCTGAAGTGTCTCGGTGAGGTTTATGAGGATTTAGTTACAGCACCGTCTGATACTAGTCAGGATGCATACAATAGTACACACCGTGTTACGTTAGTTCTATTATTATTTCAGTTAATGAGCTTATAACGCAGAAGATTTATTTCACATAAGACAACTGGCAACAGGAAGAACGTTGGTATGTCGTTGAACGAGTTGGTGAAGTATGCTGTGTGGATCGTGTCATCGTGAAACGCTGAATTTGGACAACAGCCAAAAGAATGGGCCACGTTCATGTGTTAACCATAATACTTCCCGTCAACCCAGAAGTGGAAAAGAGGAGGGAATTATATGGCATTGTGCGGATCTGAATGCTTACCAATCACATGATTTGGTGTTCGTCTGTAAGCAGGTGTAAGCTGCATATGAAATTTAGCTAACAGATTGAAGTTTTCTTTAGACTTTGTTAGAGGTCTCTATCTGTCACCAATCCCGAGAAAACTGATCTGACTTAGCGCACTCTGCGATCGCTCCACGCCAGCGATAAAGCCAGAGTGAAATATCAACATTTCTCATATTTCATAAAAGGTTTGAGACATCGAAATGAAATTTTGGCAAATTATAGTACAATAAGAGGAAGCATTTTACCGTATAGTTATTATGCAAAACTTCATTATCTACCATGTTATTCAACTAACTACAGTCTTTTTTGATGAAGGAATGTAACTTTTAAGAGCTATTGATAGCTTGTGTTACGAGAAATGCTATTAGTTTTGGAATAACGTAAATGAGGTCACTGCATATTTTATTTTTCGTAAAATGCTGACTGTACTTTACCTTAGTTCCTCACCTGATGCCGGCCGCTGTGGCCGAGCGGGTCAAGGCTCTTCAGTCCGGAACCGCGCTGCTGCTACGGTCGCAGATTCGAATCCTGCCTCGGGCATGGATGTGTGTGATGTCCTTAGGTTAGTTAGGTTTAAGTAGTTCTAAGTTCTAGGGGACTGATGACCTCAGATGTTAAGTTCAAATGGTTCAAATGGCTCTGAGCACTATGGGACTCAACTGCTGTGGTCATCAGTCCCCTAGAACTTAGAACTACTTAAACCTAACTAACCTAAGGACATCACACACATCCATGCCCGAGGCAGGATTCGAACCTGCGACCGTAGCAGTCGCACGGTTCCGGACTGCGCGCCTAGAACCGCGAGACCACCGCGGCCGGCTCAGATGTTAAGTTCCATAGTGCTTGGTGCCATCTGTTTTGAACCTCACCTGATAAACTTAATAAGCCACTGTTTCCGAATTCTCTCACAACTGCGTCTGCACAATGTGTTAGTGAGGCGAGACTATAAAATCCGCCGAGTTTTGGCAAAAGAAGTAATTTTTAACATGGCAACAAGAGAAACGTGTAGTTTTTACTCGAAATTGCCCACTTATGAATCTTCTCTGAAAGTTAGAAAATAACAAACTATGCGAAAATAAATCACTGGATTTTCGGCAGAATGCTTTTTAAATACTAACCAAAGAAGTGATGACAATTGTTTCTGAATGGTCGCCATGCAAGTGTGGCTGTGGAAGGGCCCTGCTTTATATTTACCAAAAATGTGATTGTAGGTTTCAGTTTAGAATGGCGATTCCCCTCCAGAGCTAGGCATTTCCCCTACAACGCACTGAGCGACCCCCACCACTGCCGCTCTCCCATTCTTGCCCTGCCGACTGCGCATCTAGTGGCCACGGCATTTTGCGTGCACTGTAGTATGGGAACCCATTATTAGATGTGTTCTATCCCTGAGGAGCCATAAATTCAATTTTATGTACCCTTAGAGGTAGAATTATAGCAAAAAGCCAAATTATTTTCTCTGATCAAAGTTATTAGTGTAAAGTGTTGTGCTGTGTACAAATCATACTTGGTAGGGTACTAAGAAGTTAAACAGCGATGTTATTAATGGGATCACTCATCATAGTCTTCCCTTGTCGCAGGTGACTACTACCATTTCTCATGGAAATAACCTACGCTAACTTCCGTTCAATTAGAAACGTTGCCGTAACCCAAATCGAAGGGCAATATGGCAATTCGCGTTAGAGTACGCGTATTCCATCTCAAATGCGCTTCCACAAGGGAAAATAGTAAATCACTGAATCAGTCACTGCAGTGGAAATGACGCTGACGTTAGAGGGAAGCTTTCCCTTAACAATGTTATTAATAAATGAACCAATAAGAATTGTCAGACTTTACGTACTTTCATCAAGACATGTTCGCTCATACTAATTGCATCTAGCTGCAATAAGACAATTCCCTTATTTAATTATCGGCGTACACATGGCACAAAATGTACTTAAGTCTACGGCCAAGCTCAGAGGGAAGGAAAAACTGTCACTCTTTATATAACAAAATAATAAAATCTAATCTACATAAAAACTGTGGGACGGAGATAAATAACCTTGTGTTAAACACAATAATCATTATTAGTAGCTAGAGCAGCGTGGACAGAGTCAACTCTTCCATTATCAATTCTGATGCAATCTCCAATATCTTTTATTTCTCAATCTCTCGAACTTGTGAAGGTACTTTGAAAATTCTACCTCCTGTGAGTGTACTGATTGACGTCTTTTAATCTCGTGTTATCATTGCTCCTTGAGTCTTGTTATTAAAGAAAAACCGTTTCCTTTCATCTGTTTAAACTATTACTGGCTCTCTCGTATGCTTACTTCTGGAACCTTCTATCGTCGTCAATGGTACTTAGAGTGCCACTATTTCAAATGTGAACCCTCATTTGTTTTGACACCTCAGTCACTTGTGTTCAACTTATCTGCGACTATAATACACGGCTGTGCTGGATCGACGACTCTCGTAGGCACCATCGATAGTCCTTCGGTGACGAACTTAAGTGTGTAGATGCGTCCAGCAATGGGATCTCAGCAATAAAGGTGATATACGCAGTGTGGCTTCTTAAAGTAGCATTAGACTGGCTTGGTGCGAAATATGTAAGTTGTATCTGTCTTTAGGCGAATAAATTAAAATAACTTGCTTCATGAATATGTAGTTGGTAATTCGTGTTCAAGTGCAGAGTGTGTCATGGTATTACCAATAACATGAGAATCAGTTTTTCACTATTGGGTTTACGTGTAGTGCTGCAACATATGATTCATCCTCAGGGTTTGTAGTGTCTTCTAGTGTCATATTGTACGATGTAATAGGGCAGAATGTACAAACGTAAAATAGGATACATTGCTAATTATCAAAAATTTGTAACAGCTTTAGTACTGTGTTTCATCGCTAAAGGTCGACTATGTCTCCAAATTCGATATTCCAGTGTGTCGTACTAGTGTTCTTTTGTTCAAAAGGTCGATTTAACCCGACGAGATTGTCCAGTAGGGACTGAGTAATTCCGTCCGTAGGGGGCAGGTTCGCTATGGGCTCAAACCTTGTAAAACTTCTTTAGACGTGGTTTCTGCTAGTAAATACAGTTCTGTAAGGCGTGTAGCAGTAAGCATATTAAGACGGAATGTTGCATCACTTGCGTATTAAATAGTGTACAATGGCTTATATTATCAAAGTTCTTAAAGTCGATTGTAATGGGTGGCTAGTGCGCTCTATAGCATCTGTCTTGTGGAGCAGTTTGTTGCCTATCGGCACCTGGTATGTGCCATCGTTGCGGGGTCGAGTTGCGCACCCGCCCAGGCGGCTTGTAGCGGTGCGTCGCTTCAACTCCTCAGATAGTAGTCACGATGAATATTCACGGCAATATTCCATTTTATTAGGCTGCATCAACACCTATATTGATTCGCTGTACACGCAGAAGGTATACGTCGAATTCCTGTTTGTGCAAATTCAGAAAGATACAATCAAAATTTAGTAATTTCTAAGTTGAAAATCGATAGTCTCAGTGGCTTCGTAGACTGAATACACAAAATTGGTTCCGGAAGTTCAAAGTTTTAGTATGGAACTAATCAATACTCACACGGTTTCATCTTGGCTTGATTTCGAAATCAGAGACGGTAGTCTGGAATAAGTACTGGTTGGACTGTAGCTCGAATAAGATTTTATCATAACCGTAATTTTACTTACAATACTGTTAAGGTCAACTGTTTCATTCATAGTTCGGACACTGGCTTATCTTTCTCTCAACGGGTGAACCACGAAGATGCACATAGTAGCAGGGCCCTTACCAATATATGGACCTCTATTAATCACCCACGTACAGATGATAGGTAATAATAAACCAAGCCAAACGTTGGTGTGGCAATTAGGGTGGAATAGTTATATTGAGGTAACAGCTAAATTTACCATAATATTAGTTCCTGGGATTAAATCGCGAAATCATATTATTTGTGGACCCCAATAACATCTTTTCAAAGAGGCTTACAAGAAAGTCTAGAAAGAGCACTGAACGCGTCCAGAAATGAGCCATGAATAGTTTGTTCGGTTGAAAGGGTACAGTACCGCCCGACATTGAAAATAGGTACAACATACTTCATTATTTTTGTCAGAACAACACATTTTTTTTGTAAAATAACACAATTTCAATTAATACAGTGAAGCCGGATACCAGTGTGGGAAAGAATGACAATTTATTTATTTAATTGATCACATGTGCACTCCCACAAAATAAATCCCTACATCCAGTTTGGTGAGATTTGTGAAATGAATGAATGTATGGTTGTCTGCTAACCGCAGATAGTGAATGTGAATATATGATCATCTTTGAGACGATCCTTTGGCCACCTTTGGTGGAACCAAAGAGATGAAACTTACCGGAGCTTTGAGCGCCTGAAATGTGGCTGACCAATACGTAGCATGGTCTTCCCCCACCTCGACAGAGGTGCGAGATGACCTGAAGAATGGCCACGTTTCAGCACTCTGCCGCTGGATCTTGTGCTGTTAAGACCTGTTTTAGTTGTGCTCCGTAAAGACAAAAGAGTGGAGACATGGTATGCATGTGGGATATTTAAGAGTAGTTTGAAATAATAATTTCTCTATTTCAGGAACTTTTGTGGGGAGAATTAAATGTCAGGCAGGTAATATTAATGGGATCATAGTAATCTTCGGAAGTGACCAACGGTCACAATGAAACCATGTGTAGCAATAAGTTGAAATACTTCCGTGTGCTTAAGTTAAGCTGAATTACTAGCGTGTGTACAATAAGTTGAAATATTTAAGAAATAGCGTGTGTACCATAAGTTGAAATATTTAAGAAATGGCGTGTGCAGGACTTGAAATTAGAGACGAGTACTTCCACGTGGTGAGTACTGTGTGAGTCTCAATCTGTGTATGAGACAAAGGATAAAGATAAGTACTCGTCCATGGTATCAGTTGAGGACTTGCGTGTGTGATGAATATGTTCTTAATATTACTTTGCGTGATATGATTCCGTGTGACGCTAGATTCAAACTCTGAGAGAGAAGCAAGGTGAGTCAGCTGTCTATCCAGCAACGCTACTTGGCTTGCATTGCACAGGAGGACGTGCATATAGCTCCAGAGTTCATAGTAGGAAAGTAGAATTACAAAGTGGGGCAATGTCGTGTGTAAATACTAATTGAAGTGGGAAAGCTGAAAGTGATAGTGTTGTGACTATTTATTCTATTGTATTCCATGTTGTAGTGTGGTGTATGTCATGTAATTTGGGCATGTGTGGTTTGCATGGGAGAGTAGCAAGGTAGTTTCAAAAGATTAGTGGGTTATGCTTGTTCCTTCTGTACCGCTCGATCTGGAGGAAAGTTTCGTGATGATGATTATGAGAGTCGAAGTGTGAGATATAATAAAAGATCCATCATCCTATCCAGAAAGTGCACTGTAGCGTTAAATAATTACGAGACCATAAGGTAGAGAATCACCCACTGGGCGGAATTTCTCATGTGTTATTGTTGTAGGTTATAGAATTTGTGTGTTTAGGTTATAGAATTTATCGGAATAAATAAGATAGTGAAAAGTAAAAGATTGGTGGACTTTTCCTTCGAATTGTATGTTGTCATGATGTCCCGAATTTATAATGTGTACGCCATTCATATTCAGTGCGGTTGGCCACGTGTTGATAAAAGCCGTTAAATAAAAGACAAAAAGAAAATGTGGTATTGCCAGTGCGTAGTGAACAGTCAGAGTTCTGTAAATCACTGATAGATGTGCGTTTCCGTTGCGTATTATTCATACAGGAGGATAATTTGTAACTTAATTGTGAGTACGAGAGTTCATGTTACTCGATAAATAAGAATGAATCCACTCGCTTGGCAGACCACTCATTTTGCAGGCCTGACTGCTTGATGCCACAGTATGAGCAAGGCATGTGGGTGCCTCTCATAATTTCGACCCTGCCAGGATTATTGCTGTTAAGATTTTTTTTTTGATGGAATATATAGTGATAGCGCTAAGAAGTAATTTTTTTTTTTGCAATTTCTTTCTGGATTGGTGAGGATCTTTTTTTATGTAATTAATTGCTATATCGTCCAAGGCTGGAAGGTCGTCGCATAATTTTTTGCGTAATGTCCGTAGTAACTAGGTCGCAGTCGAAAAGTGTAGTCACCATGGAGAATAGTGATTCTGGGGTGAACGTAGCAGTGCAGCAAGAAGTAGGTGTCGACCATGGGCTAATGAGCCAGGAACGGCAAACACTCGGAAGGGGCTGAATTGTTCAGTGGACCGCGGCTAGGTGATCCTTTGAGCGGCGGGCTTTGTTCACAATCGGGGGCTTTTCCCGACGACGCATGCGAGCCAGGACCAGGTCAGGTATGCAGTGAAAGTGTAGCTACCCTTAGCGAAGCTACGGTTTCTCAGGCGAACGAGGTGAGCGCACCGAAAGTAGCAGATGACAATGTGCTACTGCAGTTTTTATAGAGGATTGATAGAGATAATAAGGAAAGAGATAGGGAGTACAAGGAAAGATTGGAAGTGACTGATAAAGATAATAAGGAAAGATGGGAAGCGTATAAGGAAAGATTGGAAGCGATGGATATAGATAAAAAGGAAAGATTGGAAGCAGTGGATAAAGATAAGGAAAGATTGGAGGCAGTGGATAAGGGAAATAAAGATTCAATGAGGAAGCTGCGTCTGTCCGCAGTTAATAATCGGTTAGATGAGGAGGAGAGGAATCTGGGTGCGTCGAAGCAAGTACGGGATGCTGTGAAAGAAAAAGCCAATAATTTGGAGGTACGAATAATTGCAATAGAGAGTGATATTACAGAACGTAGGGACGTGTTGCCGGATGAGCGAATCAAAGAGATAGTAGAGGACTTACTTGCAGATAAACAAGGGGCATTAGACAGTGTGGAAGCTCAAGTCACCCGGCAAGAAGTGGCGCTAAATAAACACAGGGATGAAGTTGCGGAGGTAGTTGTCAGAAAGAATAAGATTAGTGCAGATGTAGAAAAGATCAGTATAAGAGGCGAGACAGGTTCTGACAGTACGCAGCGAGAGGTTTATGCCGACCAGGAGGAGATACAATCACTATTACAGTTTAAAGAGGCACAACTAGAAACCAATAGGAAACATAAGGAAGAACTAGCACAGTTGCAATTAGCGTGCAGAAGCGAAGGTGAAATACCACCAGGTAGACTGCAGAGGGAGAGTGAGATAAATTCAAAAAACGAAAATAGGCAGAAAGAGGAAGACGATTTCACAGAGTCAGAAGAACGGTTGTGTTGGATAAAACAGGTGTCTCAATTTCAAGATTCATTACGTTAATCGTGGGGACCGCTCCTCAAAATGAAGTTTGTGTGTAATCATTTGAGGGACGAGGCTAGAGCGAAAATGCAGGAAGTTATTAAAGACTGTAGCAGCTATTTAAATGAATTCTGGTCGAAAAGTAAGCAGGACCAGGTTACGCAAAGCATATTGATGATGCCAAATTGTAACGAAGGTGGTATAAGAGATCCAGTGTCGTGCTATCAGGAAATCCTGAGACGAAATAGGTATTTGGATGTGACATACGAACCTGGGGAGCTCATTAGGATCTGTATAGCGAAGTTGCCAGTGAAATTGCGCAGAGATATAGCGATAGCAGGCAGAGGCATAGACGATTCTGCGTCATTTCAGCACTTGTTACAGGGATTGGGCAATGAGAGCAATATCGTGAACGGAGACACGACTCATAGGTCAGATAGTGTCGAGAATAGGAGCAGCAGAAACTATCAGAATGACAGGGGAGCATGGAATCCTGGCATTTCATTCTTGTCATAATGGATTGAACGATAGGAGAAACTAATCCAACATATCGGCCCTTAGCATCTTGCCTTAAAACACATGCAGCTGGCACTGAAAATTGTCTATGTAACAGACATACTCAACTGATATGTAGGAATGCAAATACCAAACTTCTGATCAGAGAATAAAACACCAGTAATGGCATCTGTTAGGCTGGTCTCTCAGAGCAAAATTTGCAAATTTTTATTTCGAACACTAAAGTAAAAGGACTGTTTCCTCAAAACAAACCAGTTGCTAAAAATGTTATGTAATAATGCCAATGAGTCCAGTTTAATTAGTGCGGTTTGACTATTGCAGGTACTTAACACGTAATGTGAAAAGTCAACATTGTGATCAGTATGGAATAGGGTACGTTTATACTGCTGATACAGGTAACATCAGTAATGTGAACGAAGTTTTTAAATTAGATGCCATCTGATCTATAGTATGTCATTGTCGTGGTGACAGTTATAATGAAGTGCTGTGTATGGTTGTTCGGAATCTGGTGTTAAGGAAAGAGGCCACTAGCACCAAAGTTTCTAACACTTGGGCTGTCCCATTTCTCCCAGCTTGTATTCTCTGCACACATCTAATTTTCATGTAAGCTTAGATTCCTAACTAGCAAATTCTTTACTGTGTATAGTGGACCATTCAGAGTGAGGCGGATTATCCATGAAAATGCTGTACTGATTGAGACGATCAACGGAAAACAATCGTGTGGGCTTCATCACATTTCTAACATCAAATTATGGAAAAGTTAAGGATAGATCGAAAGTAGGCAATTTATGGTAGATAGTCAGTGTATTTATTTGTGGTGTGTAACGTTGTGCAGGGTCAAATCGAACATAAGAATTTTCGGGTGGGATGTCAGGAAGTTTGACGGAATAGACTGGTCGAATGAGTCATGAATAGGAGTCGACAGAGTGGTGTATGTACGTATTTTTTGTCATATGAATAAGGATCAAGCAGAAACGACGTGATGATTAATGAGTGGATAAAGATGGTAGATACTGAGAGAAGCGACGTGATAAATAGTAGTGGATAAAGGTGATATTTAAGGAGAGAAGCGACGTGAAGCAGTGTGATTAATAAAGAGAGATTCGACGTGATGGAACAGGGATAAATAGAGGTGAGTAGAATTAATAATGTGGAGATGTCTTAGATGTATGTTACAGAGAGGCCTGGGTACGCTGCAATCGAGATTGATGCGAATGGCGAAGGAAGACCAGGAAATGATGGAGTAATCGATGGATGGAGAGCCGAAATACGAATGAAGAGATGAGGACAACTGCACAACGTGAAAGGACATAAAGGGAGTATGAGATCCAGATGGTGAACGTTGTGGAATACTGACGTAAGATGTAATATAAGTGTAAATCTAATTCTTACCATAACATTTGCTATATGAAAAAAATAATTTTTGTTGTTGTTGTTGTTGAAGCCTGGTACCTACCAGTATAACTAATCAAAACGGTACCAAGAATGTGTACAGTTATTTAGCAGGATGAATAATCGGTAAAGTGAATGCAGAGGTAAGCCGATGGAGAGAGGTGCCAGAGTGAAAAGACGAATTCGGAGACTGGAAAGCTATCTCCGAAACAGCTTCATGTGTTATGTGGTTGAGTATAAGGGAGCAAAGGTATGGTATGCTGTCGTGAGTGTGGTGGTCTTAAGGTTAGCTGACTTCTAGACCTATTCTGTTAGTGTATTAATGGGTTGAATGAGAAGGAAAATGTGATGTCTGGTGAGTGAGAGTCGTAGAGTAGTGTGATCAATGCGCACACTCCTGTAAAGGGGATGCTACCGATCCATAACTAAAACATTATTGTGTTTTATTGTTTGATTGGGATGAACCTCGATGGCACGTCAGGATCTGACATGTGGATGGTACATACGTGTCCTAGAAATGTTGTTATATATAATAAAATGTAAAATATATAAAGAGATACTAATTTCAGTCTGTCACAAGCACAAAGGTGCATTGTATGTTGTAGATTTAGAGTCATCAGTTTCTAAAATGTTTATGGTGTTAGGATGTTAAAGTAGTTTACTATTTAATAACATATGATGGGTAATTGTGAGCTGTGTAGATTATTTCTTATTTTTTTTGTTAGAACACTTTCAAGGGGTATTAATTTCAGTCTGTCACAAGCACAAAGGTTCACTCTATAGTGTAGTTTTAGAATAAACAGTTTCTAATATTTTCACTGTGATAGGATGTTAGAGTAGTCTACTATTTGATATTTGATATTGTAATTATGAGCTGTATAGATTGTTTCTTATTCCTCTTTTTTTTTTTTTACACTTTCATGTTTTGTATGAGGGACGACAGGTACAATCAATAGCACAAGTGTGGGCTGTATATAGAAAAGGGATAAATGTTGATGTTGTATGTGTAGAAAACAAGGGTGTATAATTTTATGTTTTTTAGAACAAAGATTCTTTTATTACCAATGTATCTAACAGATCATACATGTAATCAATGAGTATTTAAATAATGTAAGAATATCCTTTCGTCTGTAATGTTGCGAGATGCATGGAAGGGTCTGACTGATTAAGTGTCGTAGCGCTGAGGTGCTACGCAGAACGCACCCATACCACTAGCGGGGCTGAGCTGACTTCGCCATGGCGACAGGCGACAGAGCCGCAGCACTCCCCACTCCACTGCCAGTCGGGGTACACTCCACGCACCCAATACAGCAGGTCAATGGCCTGGGGTGACACGCACGTACCACTGGCCATTCATAAGTTCCACCACCCTTACGACTGGGGAAAGTATTTCGCCGTGGCAACAGCGGGTTGTTTCTTCTGCTCAACGGCTCGCGCGGCGGCGCCACGGCAGAATGAACGACGCGCGGCAGAGTCCGGCGGGCATTTGTTACCAGCAACTATTAACTAGTACTGGACTGTGGAGCCGTGAAGCAAGATGACTGCTCGTATGTCTCCATAAGGTGGACAGTGAAGGACTGGTGTTTCCACGTTGTGAGTGGTGGAAAAGATTTTGTCTTTAGCAGACAGGACGATCGTTCTGTTTTGTCTTGACCACTGAACGGTGGGATCCATAAACTTTTGGCAATGACTTGTTAAGTGTGCTTTGTGAATTGCATGTGGGACGCTTGGTATACTTAAAGAGGACAGTTGTCATTTGGTGACTAATTATTGCATGAACGCCAGAAACTAAAGTGGGACATTGACATTTGCATTTGTAGTAGGAGACATTTCTTTAATTGGTGCAGGAATAAGTGCTGTTTGTTGGAACTTACGACTTTTAATTACACCATGAACTGAAAGGACAGAACCGTGGGTAATAGTAGTTGTAGGGCCATTTTTGGACGACCAGATTCGTCTGGATGGTACTCTGAGAGTGACTATGACATTTGTGTTTAATGTGAGATACAGTTTACTGTTCAGTGCGTGTTCAAAATGCCGATTTGAGTTACTTAAAGACTTTCGTCCGGGTAAGCATGGGAGAGCTTTGACACCGAGACAGTGTTTCTGGGGAACCTGCCAGCAACTTTTTTGACCCCAAGAAAATCACAGAATGAAATGATTCCACGTGACTCGCAAGATAGGGAATAATGTATTTGTACTTGTAATTGTGTAAATTTTTTTTATATGTTTCATTCCTGAAGGGACAGCAAGTGTAATTGTATGTTTTTTTTTGTTTGTTCTGAGCTACCAGTTCACGTAGCACGTTTATTAGAAAATTTGGTACAGTGATGCTTTATTTATTAGCCAGTGGCGTAATACTAACGTAGCGGCTCTTGTTGCATAGGTCAGTAAGGTTGTCACAGGGGACAAGAGTTTGCATTGCAAAACAAATATCGGAATTAATTGATGCATTTTGATGTCGTGGACAGTAATGATCTTGTTGGTGTGTTGACTTAAGCCACTTATTTTCATTATCACAGTGGTGGTATTTCACATTAAAGTGTAACGAAGGCTAGTCGAAATGCAAGTTCTTGTCGTCTAAATGTGTAACAACAGAGACATGAGCAGCAGAGTAAGATACGAGAGCTACTGGTGGATTCAAGCACTTATTGCTAAACTATTTACTGTGTGTATTGATCAAAGTTAATGGACTGACTGGCTCAGCAGCAGGTATTTGTACTGGTGGACAAGGATAAGGTTAAAATCACAGTCGAGTAGTGGTGGCAATTGCTTAAGTGATGATAGTTAATGAAGTATGACATGATGTCTTAGGTTGACTATATTACGTAACCAGTATGTAACTTGTGGTATATTTCATTGTTTTTCTTCTCAGTTTTATTTCTCTGTAGGTTTTATGTATATTCTAGAGTACTGATATGGAGCCTGACTTCTACGTGTAACTAGCGTACGCAATTTTTTTCTTTTGTTGATTTTATTTTGTATTTAGACATTGCCGTGTAAAGATTATTACAACGCAATTTATGAATGTAAGATTACTTGTTCTGTGTTTGGACGGTGAGCTATTTAAAATTTCATGAGTACAATTAGTATTTTTTTTATTTGTCATAGAATTAGTGAAGTTTGGATTACTCATAAAAATAACGAAGATCCCAGTAACCAAGCAAATTTTTATCTCAACCTTATTTTTTAGTTGTATGATGTAATGTTTTATTTGTCATGTGGATTGTTCTAAATTTGTATGTGTACGTTACTCCGGATTGTGGAGAGTACAATAATGGAACAACTGTGTCAATAATTTGGTAAAGTAACAGCATTTGGTCGTCTATTTGAGGTCACCAAGGGCTAAGGTCTCCTCCTGGTTATTTTGATGACTTGCTACATTTGTTCTAATACAGTTTTCTTAAAAAAATGTTCAGAACTACCCTCCCATTGCAAGGATAGTACCGTGCCATTTTTTTCTGCATGGGTAGCCGGTGGTGAAAGGGTACAGTACCGCCCGACATTGAAAATAGGTACAACATACTTCATTATTTTTGTCAGAACAACACATTTTTTTGTAAAATAACTCAATTTCAATTAATACAGTGAAGCCGGATATCAGTGTGGGAAAGAATGACAATTTATTTATTTAATTGATCACATGTGCACTCCCACAAAATAAATCCCTACATCCAGTTTGGTGAGATCTGTGAAATGAATGCATGTATGGTCGTCTGCTAACCGCAGATAGTGAATGTGAATATATGATCATCTTTGAGACGATCCTTTGGCCACCTTTGGTGGAACCAAAGAGATGAAACTTACCGGAGCTTTGAGCGCCTGAAATGTGGCTGACCAATACGTAGCATGGTCTTCCCCCACCTCGACAGAGGTGTGAGATGACCTGAAGAACGGCCATGTTGCAGCACTCTGCCGCTGGATCTTGTGCTGTTAAGACTTGTTTTAGTTGTGCTCCATAAAGACAAAAGAGTGGAGACATGGTATGCATGTGGAATATTTAAGAGTAGTTTGAAATAATAATTTCTCTATTTCAGGAACTTTTGTGGGGAGAATTAAATGTCAGGCAGATAATATTAATGGGATCGTAGTAATCTTTGGAAGTGACCAACGGTCACAATGAAACCACGTGTAGCAATAAGTTGAAATACTTCCGTGTGCTTATGTTAAGCTGAATTACTAGCGTGTGTACAATAAGTTGAAATATTTAAGAAATAGCGTGTGTACCATAAGTTGAAATATTTAAGAAATGGCGTGTGCAGGACTTGAAATTAGAGACGAGTACTTCCATGTGGTGAGTACTGTGTGAGTCTCAATCTGTGTATGAGACAAGGGATAAAGAGAAGTACTCGTCCATGGTATCAGTTGAGGACTCGCGTGTGTGATGAATATGTTCTTAATATTACTTTGCGTGATATGATTCCGTGTGACGCTAGATTCAAACTCTGAGAGAGAAGCAAGGTGAGTCGGCTGTCTATCCAGCAACGCCACTTGGTTTGCATTACACAGGAAGACGTGCATATAGCTCCAGAGTTCATAGTAGGAAAGTAGAATTACAAAGTGGGGCAATGTCGTGTGTAAATACTAATTGAAATGGGAAAGCTGAAAGTGATAGTGTTGTGACTATTTATTCTATTGTATTCCATGTTGTAGTGTGGTGTATGTCATGTAATTTGGGCATGTGTGGTTTGCATGGGAGAGTAGCAAGGTAGTTTCAAAAGATTAGTGGGTTATGCCTGTTCCTGCTGTACTGCTCGATCTGGAGGAAAGTTTCGTGATGATGATTGTGAGAGTCGAAGTGTGATATATAATAAAAGATCCACCATCCTATCCACAAAGTGCACTGTAGCGTTAAATAATTACGAGACCATAAGGTAGAGAATCACCAATGTACAGCCATGCCCACTGGGCGGAATTTCTCATGTGTTATTGTTGTAGGTTATAGAATTTGTGTGTTTAGGTTATAGAATTTATCGGAATAAATAAGATAGTGAAAAGAAAAAGATTGGTGGACTTTTCCTTCGAATTGTATGTTGTCATGATGTCCCGAATTTATAATGTGTACGCCATTCATATTCAGTGCGGTGGCCACGTGTTGATAAAAGCCGTTAAATAAAAGACAAAAAGAAAATGTGGTATTGCCAGTGCGTAGTGAACAGTCAGAGTTCTGTAAATCACTGATAGTCAGATGTCCGTTTCCGTTGCGTATTATTCATACAGGAGGATAATTTGTAACTTAATTGTGAGTACGAGAGTTCATGTTACTCGGTAAATAAGAATGAATCCACTCGCTTGGCAGACCACTCATCTTGCAGGCCTGACTGCTTGATGCCACAGTATGAGCAAGGCATGTGGGTGCCTCCCACGGTATACGACTATGGAACAAGCTATTAATTTGATGCGTATGTGTTGAACATAACTCTAAATTTGTGAATAGTTCACCATTAAATATTTACCTTTTACTATTTATTTTCTATTCTTTCCTAAGAAGAGCATTACGATGTAACTGTAATGGAATCGAAATCGTGTAAAAACACGAAATCGTGTTTTTCCTATCGGGTGGTAGGATTAGCCATGGATGACAGGTTGACTTAAAGGTTGCTTCACAGTTTGTTTTCCTCGTAGTCGCACATGTGCGCATTTACGGCGTGACCAAACAAATACGCGCGCCGTCCATTGTGTGGAGATTGGCTATATTCCGCGAGAAGCACACACGCTTCATGATGGCCGACTTGCGATAGAGAAGGGGGAAACAAAATGAAATGATCTTATGGCAATGTAGGCCGGTAGGCCCCATCCGGGGAACCTCGGCCGCCAAGAGCGAGGCTTATTTCAGTCGATACCGCATTGGGCGACTCTCGTGCCGGTGATGAGGATGAAATGATAATGATGACAACACAACACCCAGTCCATGAGCGGAGAAAATCTCCAACCCGACTGGGAATCGAACCCGGACCCGCTGAATAAGAGGCAAGCACGTTACTTTTTTTTTTGTTGTTGACATAATTTTCTTCATGGTTCAAATGGTTCAAATGGCTCTGAGCACTATGGGACTTAACATCTTAGGTCATCAGTCCCCTAGAACTTAGAACTACTTAAACCTAACTAACCTAAGGACATCACACACATCCATGTCCGAGGCAGGATTCGAACCTGCTACCACAGCAGTCCCGCGGTTCCGGACTGAAGCGCCTAGGACCGCACGGCCACCGCGGCCGGCTAATTTTCTTCATGATTGTTTGTTCTATTTGTTCGGGGCGGTTGTCCTATAACTCTTGTTCATCGCCGTTCCATTAACTCAGGTTTTTATTATTATTATTATTATTACAGAGGGCGCCTAACCCAACATTCAGCTAAGCAGACGGACGGGGAAAGGGAGAACCCGCGCAATAGAAATTCTCGCTCGGTGTAACATACCTGTGTGGCGTCCTTCACGAAATTTATTGGTATTCTCAACATATGACTAGGTTACTGTGTCCTAGTGGGATATCATTATGACGTTCTCTAGGTAATCCATGGGTGAATAGCGCGGACACATATTCTCGTAAAATTCCTTATCGTACTTTACTACATCTCTAGGACTGGCAGAAGTAAACTTACCTTGGTTGAGTTCCTAATTGAAAAACAGGTTCCTATTATTGCAAAGACATGGATTACTGAGTGTGGAAAAATTGATCAAAATTGATTCCTTGCAAAACAAAAGGGTGTAAAGTGGTTGACAATGATGTCACCCTCTTCAGAATCGGTTTTCTAAATAATTTGGACAAGTGTAATTACTTTACCTAGCAGTAGTTGTTTCAGCGACTGTACTTCAATTTAATTGTAAGTCCTCCTAACTGACGCTGCCATTTAGATGTTGCTGTCTGCATATCCGATTAATGAAATATACCAATTCAGCAATGTAATCCTATTTTGTCGACGTTCTACTGTGTCCAATAGGTCGTTGCTTGCCTGGGTAGTCCATTAACTGGGAATGAATACTTAACTGTGCAGTTGTTGTAGTGTCAAGCTTGTTATATGTCAGTGGAACCAGTGTGGAAGCTCAGCATCCTATCTTCCTGGATGAGTCTTATTCAACCAGTTCATTATAATAAATTCGGTGGGTTTCACTGAGAACTACATGAAATTTAAAATCGGAACACTTCCTACCAGAAAATAATTAATATCCTCTGCGCGTACACAGTCACTTAGGTAACGCTCATATAGGATCTAAGTGTTATTGTGAAATAAATTACTGGTAAGCATGTGGAAGGCACTCCGTAACACTTGAGCAACTAATCTGTTTTGATTATATTCATCAACTCTATCTAATATTTGTCTGTAACAAAATTGTATTGTGTTCAATTCAAAGTTATTTAAACTAAACGACAAAAACGCAGTAAAACTTGTGAAAACCTATCTTCCTCAGTACGGAGCTTTGCTGCATACAGTCTAGGTCATTCATAGTTTATCAGTTGCTATCCCAAGGGCCTAATAGTACCTTCACAGTTTTTTCTCGACTACTTGGTACAAATTGCCACAACTGCAACAAATTTTACTGTTCAATAGTTCATCACTTTACTCTTTTTCTCCTTTAAATCTGCACAGTCTATTTTCCACTGCTCTAGTTACTAATCCTTAAAGCTACAACTTACTCTACAGGATAGCGCACTTACATGTGATAAAGTGGCGCAAGCGTCTTTTTCTGTCGTTTTAGGGGCAGAATGCTTCTCTACTGCAGTTAAAACTGTCTGTCTCACACATGTTTGTACACACAATTCAAATGACAATGCAGACTGGTACTCCAGACTTCCTCATACCTGTACATAAATTATTCCCTTCCTCATAACTGTACATAAATTATTCCTCACATTTTTATACTCTAATTACTCTGACAATGTATTTTCTTCTCTGTTTACAGAACAAACCTAGTCCCTAGACCTTCTGGCATAGGGGTGCCTATTTCTTAATGCGTTCGAAATGGTTCAAATGGCTCTGAGCACTATGGGACTAAACATCTGAGGTCATCAGTCCCCAAGAACTTAGAACTACTTAAACCTAACTAACCTAAGGACATCACACACATCCATGCCCGAGGCAGGATTCGAACCTGCGACCGTAGCAGTCACGCGGTTCCGGACTGAAGCGCCTAGGACCGCTCGGCCACCATGGCCGGTTCTTAATGCGTAATGAGGAGACACAGGCAGTGGTTTCTCCTTCATTTTATTTACTTTTATTGCAGTAACACCTTTCCTTGGAGCAGTTGTAGGTGGTACCGCTGGCCGTGGCACACCTGGGCCTTGGTACGGCTTAAGCCCGACAAAATGAACTATCACAGTAGGATCAGACAATTGAATCTCCTCGTTTACGGGGGATGTCACCCGTAAAACAGGGTAAGGGTCCTCATACTGACGAGTGAACTGTTTAGTTCTTCCTTTTCTTACTACTAGATTTCAGAACAGCACAGGATCATCGGGTTTACTCTGCGGAAGTGTAGCACCATTGTTACTTCACTGGAACTTTGTTTGAGTAGATTTGCATTTTTCTGCTTAACCTGTTTGCGGATTGACTTAAGACTGCAGATCAATCGTTTTACTTCACTCATATTTGCTCTAGCTGGGAGTTTATCGAGTTCAAACTGGAAGTCCATGGGCCTTCCGTAGATTGCCTCGCAGGATGTATACCCAGCTGATTCGTGCATAACTTCCTGCAATAGTCTGACAGATGGAGCACTGCTTATTTATTTATTTCGAGTCAAAAACATTACAACAATATTTACAATATACACAATATAACAAATCAGGTCAAATCATAAAAGAACAAACTAAACGGTATTAGCCCAAAATTGTGCAACGGCAGCAGCATTGTCTGAAACATCAACAAGCTCTTGTGTGGAACATGATACAGGACATCTAGGACAGTTAATTAAATGTTTGGTTGTCTGTTCTTCTCCGCAGTCACACAAGGTGGAAGATTCCTTCATAAAGCCCCATTTAAACAGATTGTCCTTAGTTCGTCCGACGCCACTCCTGAGCCGATTTAGAGACTTCCACACTGTCCAGACTTGATTTCCACCAGGAGGAAGGGTCTCAGAAGGAGTCATCCAATCATTACTGTCAGATTTTGCTGTCCACTGAGATAGTCTGGCTGCTCCAGTCCGACCGGTGAGGGGTGTAGTAGTTCTCATGAAGCTCCTCCTAGATTTGAGTCTACTAATTGGTGGCTGGTATCCATGTAGCAGGTGATCGGTGTTATGATCTGCTTTATGTCTCTCAAGTTTGGCTGCGACTTCACGCCTTATGTCTGGAGGAGCAATACCTGCTGAGGCAGTGTGTCATTTGCTTATTGTCCACTGATACGTTGTGGAGCTAGTCTGTATCTGCGTCTCGCGTGCAGTTCATCTGAATCTTCTCTCCGGGGTTGGAAACCACCCTGCGTTTATGAATGTGTAAAAGTGTGTTTTTACTTGAATTGTGGTGAAAGGCAGTATGAATTCCAAAGATCCGGGTATGTACCGTTATTCATATTTATTTTCATACATATTATTTATTACTTTTGTCAGTAATCATTATGTTTGTTATAGTTCAGGGTATTTCCTTACAAATGTGTTAATACAGTGTGACAGAAAAATTATTCCTCTACCGGAAATTTAAAAAAGTAGCCGCTGTGTAGTGCAATTTGATTTTCTACTATTCTTTTATGTTAATAGGTTACCACTTACAAAAAATGTCATTTACGAAATGAATTCTGACAGCATTTTTTTTTTTATCCTAGGTCCTTCAAAAGTCAAAATTATGATAAGAAAGCGCCTCTATGACCTCATGAAGAGATGTTCTGAAAAAGAGTTTCTAAAAAGTTTGGATTTCATGGAAAATCAGTTCCTGCCTTCCCATCCGGGGAACCTCGGCCGCCAAGAGCGAGTCTTATTTCAGTCGATACCGCATTGGGCGACTCTCGTGCCGGTGATGAGGATGAAATGATAATGATGACAACACAACACCCAGTCAATGAGCGGAGAAAATCTCCAACCCGACTGGGAATCGAACCCGGACCCGCTGAATAAGAGGCAAGCACGTTACTTTTTTTTTTGTTGTTGACATAATTTTCTTCATGGTTCAAATGGTTCAAATGGCTCTGAGCACTATGGGACTTAACATCTTAGGTCATCAGTCCCCTAGAACTTAGAACTACTTAAACCTAACTAACCTAAGGACATCACACACATCCATGTCCGAGGCAGGATTCGAACC
Source organism: Schistocerca nitens (assembly GCF_023898315.1). Classification (NCBI taxonomy): domain Eukaryota; kingdom Metazoa; phylum Arthropoda; class Insecta; order Orthoptera; family Acrididae; genus Schistocerca; species Schistocerca nitens. Next base: position 311,757,406 of record NC_064616.1, on the reverse strand, counting down.
TGCTACCACAGCAGTCCCGCGGTTCCGGACTGTAGCGCCTAGAACCGCAAAGCCACCGCGGCCGGCTAATTTTCTTCATGATTGTTTGTTCTATTTGTTCGGGGCGGTTGTCCTATAACTCTTGTTCATCGCCGTTCCATTAACTCAGGTTTTTATTATTATTATTATTATTATTACAGAGGGCGCCTAACCCAACATTCAGCTAAGCAGACGGACGGGGAAAGGGAGAACCCGCGCAATAGAAATTCTCGCTCGGTGTAACATACCTGTGTGGCGTCCTTCACGAAATTTATTGGTATTCTCAACATATGACTAGGTTACTGTGTCCTAGTGGGATATCATTATGACGTTCTCTAGGTAATCCATGGGTGAATAGCGCGGACACATATTCTCGTAAAATTCCTTATCGTACTTTACTACATCTCTAGGACTGGCAGAAGTAAACTTACCTTGGTTGAGTTCCTAATTGAAAAACAGGTTCCTATTATTGCAAAGACATGGATTACTGAGTGTGGAAAAATTGATCAAAATTGATTCCTTGCAAAACAAAAGGGTGTAAAGTGGTTGACAATGATGTCACCCTCTTCAGAATCGGTTTTCTAAATAATTTGGACAAGTGTAATTACTTTACCTAGCAGTAGTTGTTTCAGCGACTGTACTTCAATTTAATTGTAAGTCCTCCTAACTGACGCTGCCATTTAGATGTTGCTGTCTGCATATCCGATTAATGAAATATACCAATTCAGCAATGTAATCCTATTTTGTCGACGTTCTACTGTGTCCAATAGGTCGTTGCTTGCCTGGGTAGTCCATTAACTGGGAATGAATACTTAACTGTGCAGTTGTTGTAGTGTCAAGCTTGTTATATATCAGTGGAACCAGTGTGGAAGCTCAGCATCCTATCTTCCTGGATGAGTCTTATTCAACCAGTTCATTATAATAAATTCGGTGGGTTTCACTGAGAACTACATGAAATTTAAAATCGGAACACTTCCTACCAGAAAATAATTAATATCCTCTGCGCGTACACAGTCACTTAGGTAACGCTCATATAGGACCTAAGTGTTATTGTGAAATAAATTACTGGTAAGCATGTGGAAGGCACTCCGTAACACTTGAGCAACTAATCTGTTTTGATTATATTCATCAACTCTATCTAATATTTGTCTGTAACAAAATTGTATTGTGTTCAATTCAAAGTTATTTAAACTAAACGACAAAAACGCAGTAAAACTTGTGAAAACCTATCTTCCTCAGTACGGAGCTTTGCTGCATACAGTCTAGGTCATTCATAGTTTAACAGTTGCTATCCCAAGGGCCTAATAGTACCTTCACAGTTTTTTCTCGACTACTTGGTACAAATTGCCACAACTGCAACAAATTTTACTGTTCAATAGTTCATCACTTTACTCTTTTTCTTCTTTAAATCTGCACAGTCTATTTTCCACTGCTCTAGTTACTAATCCTTAAAGCTACAACTTACTCTACAGGATAGCGCACTTACATGTGATAAAGTGGCGCAAGCGTCTTTTTCTGTCGTTTTAGGGGCAGAATGCTTCTCTACTGCAGTTAAAACTGTCTGTCTCACACATGTTTGTACACACAATTCAAATGACAATGCAGACTGGTACTCCAGACTTCCTCATACCTGTACATAAATTATTCCCTTCCTCATAACTGTACATAAATTATTCCTCACATTTTTATACTCTAATTACTCTGACAATGTATTTTCTTCTCTGTTTACAGAACAAACCTAGTCCCTAGACCTTCTGGCATAGGGGTGCCTATTTCTTAATGCGTTCGAAATGGTTCAAATGGCTCTGAGCACTATGGGACTTAACATCTGAGGTCATCAGTCCCCAAGAACTTAGAACTACTTAAACCTAACTAACCTAAGGACATCACACACATCCATGCCCGAGGCAGGATTCGAACCTGCGACCGTAGCAGTCACGCGGTTCCGGACTGAAGCGCCTAGGACCGCTCGGCCACCGTGGCCGGTTCTTAATGCGTAATGAGGAGACACAGGCAGTGGTTTCTCCTTCATTTTATTTACTTTTATTGCAGTAACACCTTTCCTTGGAGCAGTTGTAGGTGGTACCGCTGGCCGTGGCACACCTGGGCCTTGGTACGGCTTAAGCCCGACAAAATGAACTATCACAGTAGGATCAGACAATTGAATCTCCTCGTTTACGGGGGATGTCACCCGTAAAACAGGGTAAGGGTCCTCATACTGACGAGTGAACTGTTTAGTTCTTCCTTTTCTTACTACTAGATTTCAGAACAGCACAGGATCATCGGGTTTACTCTGCGGAAGTGTAGCACCATTGTTACTTCACTGGAACTTTGTTTGAGTAGATTTGCATTTTTCTGCTTAACCTGTTTGCGGATTGACTTAAGACTGCAGATCAATCGTTTTACTTCACTCATATTTGCTCTAGCTGGGAGTTTATCGAGTTCAAACTGGAAGTCCATGGGCCTTCCGTAGATTGCCTCGCAGGATGTATAACCAGCTGATTCGTGCATAACTTCCTGCAATAGTCTGACAGATGGAGCACTGCTGAGGCAGTGTGTCATTTGCTTATTGTCCACTGATACGTTGTGGAGCTAGTCTGTATCTGCGTCTCGCGTGCAGTTCATCTGAATCTTCTCTCCGGGGTTGGAAACCACCCTGCGTTTATGAATGTGTAAAAGTGTGTTTTTACTTGAATTGTGGTGAAAGGCAGTATGAATTCCAAAGATCCGGGTATGTACCGTTATTCATATTTATTTTCATACATATTATTTATTACTTTTGTCAGTAATCATTATGTTTGTTATAGTTCAGGGTATTTCCTTACAAATGTGTTAATACAGTGTGACAGAAAAATTATTCCTCTACCGGAAATTTAAAAAAGTAGCCGCTGTGTAGTGCAATTTGATTTTCTACTATTCTTTTATGTTAATAGGTTACCACTTATAAAAAATGTCATTAACGAAATGAATTCTGAAAGCATTTTTTTTATCCTAGGTCCTTCAAAAGTCAAAATTATGATAAGAAAGCGCCTCTATGACCTCATGAAGAGATGTTCTGAAAAAGAGTTTCTAAAAAGTTTGGACTTCATGGAAAATCAGTTCCTGCCTTCCCTGATTAAGAAAAGAATGATTTTAAACGTAAACTGTCTTCAGCAAAGTCGCAATTAAAATAAATGTGGTGTGGTTTACAGAAAGTTGATAGCACTTTCTCAAAAAATAAGCATAATTTGCTGCAAGGTACCATTAAAATCCCATGTTGCAAAACTTGAGTTGCTAGGCCATCAAAATCGTTCATAGAGTTGAGCGAACGCAGTAAAAGGCGTAAGACACAGGGACTGTGAAACAGATTTAGAAGCGCAGAATTAACGTATGCAAGTCAAATGAAGCTCTGAGAATCTGGAAGTGGTGAGGTTTTCAAAGTAATTGAAGGCAGTACTTCATCTGCTACACGAGGAGCTAAATACAGACAAGCCCTATATCGGAGTCATAGTGTAAGTAGGCTGTTTAGGTTTTTATATTGGTAACGCCACGTAGCGCTCTGTATGACAATCACTGGCTGTGCTGTGTGCACTCTGTGGCTGGTTAGCATTGTTGTAATATTCGCTATTGTAGTGTTGGGCAGTTGGATTTGAACAGCGCGTAGCGTTGCGCAGTTGGAGGTGAGCCGCCAGCAGTGGTGGATGTGGGGAGAGAGATGGCGGAGTTTTGAGAGCAGATGATCTGGACGTGTGTCCATCAGAGACAGTAAATTTGTAAGACTGGATGTCATGAACTGATATAATTATATATTATGACTTTTGAACACTATTAATGTAAACACATTGTTTGTTCTTTATCAAAATCTTTCATTTGCTAACTATATCTATCAGTAGTTAGTGCCTTCAGTAGTTAGAACCTTTTATTTAGCTGACAGTATTGGCCTCCCTGTATTGCAGTAGTTCGAGTAAAGAAGGTTTTTGTGAGGTAAGTGATTCATGAAAGGTATAGGTTATTGTTGGTCAGGGCCATTCTTTTGTAGGGATTATTAAAAGTCAGATTGCGCTAAAAATATTGTGTGTCAGTTTAAGCACAGTCATTTATAATTTTTCTAAGGGGACGTTTCATATGTCGACCCTTAGCCGAGGATACCTCACTGGAATCTGATTTTTTCGTGTAGTTTGTTTAATTAGTGTGGCTATTGTTTATTGCTAGCGCGTAATTATAGAGACAATTTCCTTTGTAGTTGTCGTTTTTCATTGTTGTACAGTAAAACAGTTGTGGCATGCATGTAGATTTGCACCAAGTATTTCGCAGCTGCGCTTGAGATTAACTAGATATTTTCAGTGCTATGTTAATGTGTTTTCTTATTTTTGCTCTTCAAATTGTGCTTTTCTGTGTTATCGTGTGAAATATTGTGACAATTATGGCGTGTGAAAAACGTAATACTAGGCTCCAAAGTAAACTGAGAAATGACAGTGAAGACGAAAACAGTGTCTTAGCGCCACCTTGTAATGAATTAACTAATGTTCAACACAGTAATTTGGTAATTCTGCATAGGGAAATGGAGCGGGCGGCAAACAATGGTGTAGACAGTGAAACAATTAGTGAACAGGGAAGCATTATCGATCGATCGGTCGGCAAGAGCTCGCCTCAGGAATCCAGAATGACAGGACACAATCTTGCAAATACTGCAGATTCAGGTTTTGGGTCCTCACCGTTTTCTCAAATGAGTTAAGATACATTTTCTGCTTGTGAAAATGTGAATGTTGCCGGTGAAAATCCACTGCCAAAAACCATAGAGAAACTGATTCCAGACACTAATACATTATATTGCAATTAATGCAACAAATGAAACAAAATCAAAGACAAACACAGCAAAAGTTAGACACAATGGAACCAAATCTTCAAAAGTTAGATACAATGGAACAACACCAGAGACAAACAAAGCAACAGCTTCAAAAGCTATACTCAATGGAACAAACGCTTGAACAAACACGTGAAGATTTAACTGCAGAGTTACATAAAATCGAATACAAATGTCGAAAAGTCTGTAATGACGGAAAAACACAAATTTGTGAGCATTTTCAACCTATTTTTTCGCGTCATGAAAATGCATTACAGAATCACGAGGCAGACGTAAAAGAACTGCAAACTATTGTTCATGAAAATCACGACACCTTGCAAGCTAAAAGTGACTCAGTTGCATCTACCGATTCGATTACGCAACTTGCAAAAACTCAGGAAAACTTAAAGGACACAGTAGATACGATTTCAACACAAATGGACACTCGTAAACTTGGTTCAGAAAAACACACTGAAGAAATCAGTTCATTATCGGAGAAAGTAGCCGAACTTTCGGATCAGTTCACTAACTTATCTACAAAGGTAGATGATGATCTGAATGACACAAGACCCGTAGCCTTCACTGACACAGAAGAGTATGAACAAATTAGAAAATTCAAACAAAATCAAAATCAAATCAATACACAATAGAAAAGAGAAATCCGGGAATTACAAGATCAGTTGACACAGGTAATACAAGAATTACATATTTCACAGGACACTCCAATACGGGAAGAGGGACATAGAAATACGGAACAGCAACAAAATGATAACACAGGGCACTTCGGAAATTATGAAAGAAATTGGCAAGATACACCGAATTTTCAGATGGAACCGCCGAAACGACGTAACAGTGACCGAAATACGACTCGCCGACATGATGATTTTGACTATAAGCTGTTCATTACTACACGTAAATTCAAAACATTTAAGAATTCTGGCAACGACATTCAACCACAAGCATGGTTTCATCAATTCTCTCATTGTTTTCCTCCCAACTGGTCATTAGAGCACAGATTAGGATGTGTGGCAATTTAGAGAATGAACCAGCTGTAGGAATGCGATCGGTCATTCTCGATTGTCACAGTGAAGGAGAATTGTATCATGCCTTCCTCTCAGCATATTGGTCTCAAGCTACGCAAGACCGAGTACAACATAGCATCATAATGATGAAACATTTCGAAAAATCTGAATTTTTCAGTCTTGTGAAATATTTTGAAGACATGTAAAACCCATACAACCCCTCAGAACTCATCCGCATTTGCTTAATCAAATTGCCTGAAGATTTACGACACATTATTTTGGCAGGACGTTGCAAAGACGACATTGAAGCTTTTCAGGGACTCTTACAAGAATTGGAAATTGACACTGACAATCGCGGGACGCGAAAACAGGAACACAACAATTACATGTCACATCCGTCACAATTCCACGATGACAGAAATAATAAATGGACACGACAAGGCTATTCTTACAATGTAAATCGTGACCAAAACAGACACCACCCAAATGACAACCGTTGGCAGAGTAGTAATAATTACAGGGAAAGATCACCTCTCCGCAGTAATGACTATCACAGAGACAATCAGAGAAACAGACAATATGGAAACCAAAATAATTATTATCAAGGGAGACAGAATACTTTCAGACGCAACAGTCCACCGCACAGTTACGATACCGGGAGAAATTCTCCACCACATGACCGACAAAAAAGAAACTATGTAAACTACCGACAAAATGACAGAGCTAAATTTCATCAGAACTGGCGGGATTCAAACAGGGCAAGGCCCTCTGGACAAGGTGAATTTGTTGAAGTTAGATCTCCAAATCCCAATAACGACGCGTGCCAACAAACAGACTGACAATGACTCGCACCGCAGGCAGCCACGTGCGCCAGCTGGCTCAGAGAAAAATAACATAGACGCTAACCTTGAGAAAAATTCCAGTATTCTTTACCGACGTGTACTGCATGATAATTGCGTTCAAGTTGAAACTCTGAGTACTATGAAGAGTAAAGGATTTCACCACATTTCACATGTAAAACCGTTTATTGAGATATAATCTGATTTTTAACTTAGTCTTTGCTATAAAACTTTTCACTTCACGTTGCTAGTACTCTTTGTCACACTTAGAAACTGTTAACATGCAACTATGTTTTAAAGTTAACTATCCAGTCAAGAACCTAGGGAACTTATTTAGACAGTAATTACGAATGCATTGTTATAGTGAACAGACGACACAATGTTGTTATTTGTACATTCTTGCTTGTTCATTGCACGATTACATAACGACTACAAGGCTTACATACTTAGAACATATACTTCTAATGAGATTTTACTGCAACATTTTGGTTTACTGGAAAATACATTATAGATTTAAAGTGCTTTCTGAGAGATACCACAGGACACAGTGGTTAGTTTATTTGACAGCTACACGTCTATATCACGACGCTACTAATGTGTGACACAATTTACATTGTTGCTTTTGCGGTGTATCTGTTTTATATCTTCACAGTTTTTCTGAATTCTTCTGGAAAGAAAAACATGTTTTAGTAATAACTTTTGTGGTATAGCTACAATGAGACAGCCTTTTCTGTAGCACAACAATACGTTACTGTATAGTACTTTCTTGATCTCGGTACTGTACGTAATAACTACGATATCTATACGCATAGCATTTCGCTTTTGTTCATTACGAGGTACGTACATTGATTTCTACAGAACTTTTCTTACGGACGACGATAATTACGACACTTGGCACATTTTTTACACTTAAGTAATGACAGAGATTATGTTACAACAAGACGCACAATTTAGCGTGGCAGTACACGTATTTGAGTGATTGATTTTGTACTTAAAACATTTATGTTCAAAGATTTTTGAATTACAATGATACAAAGGTTTTCCGTGATACATTTCATTCCATTGCTGTAATCTGTAACACCTGAGGGTATAATTACATTAATCCTCAGGGGGGTACACGGTTACTTCGTGTACCATGTGTTTGGCAAGCGCAAGGAGCCCTAGCTAATATGGTATTTGCTTATATAACTTTAAACATCGGTACCATGTTTCTCTAACACAGAATCACACAGCTATCTGATTATTTAACAGAGAAACAAACATTTTTCTACTATGTCAGTGACACATGTTTACGCAATTACACAGTTGGATAATTTCACACTTATGAAATTGTATTTTGTCTGCACTGTGTGAACTGTTCATATTTGTTCGGAACCATTGTGATACTATGAGAGCTTTGAATGTTGTATTTGGTAAGGGAGCATTATTTTTGAAGTACGTTTGACGTAGATGACTTTATTGAAGGTCTTGAAATTATTGAAAGAAGCTGCGACGATTTTGAGATGTGATTGATCTGTTATGATGTTACTATTACGATGACGATGTGTATTATGCTGTTGAGGTATGTTTATGATCAATAAGATGATGCTACCGTATACGAGGAATGTGAATATGTGTTTATATGTATATGAATAATGAGTAGTGGTTAGGGACTCTGATTTGTGGAAAAGGATGTTGGAAACCAAGAATTGTACTTTGAGAATTATGAAATGTGTGTACATGCGTGAATGTATCACAATGTCACCGAAAATTTTTTGGACACTGTTATATTTATAGAATTTTGTTTCTACACATTTGTAACGCAAATTCTCGACCTGTGAAATATTTTTATGAGACTGTCACTGTAGCGCAAACTGCTGTCGTAAATATTTTGGTAAGAAAGCTAAGTAACCTTGACGTAATGCATTGTGGATGCCCAGCTGTGCCGATCGCCTGAAAAAAGAAAGCCATTAGGTGGAGAAAAAAAGAGGCCATTATCCTCGCAATTGTCATTTCTTTGTAGGAAGCATCGCAAATACGACACGCCCAAACTTGAAAACATGTGATTACACTGTGGAGCTCTTAATTTCTGATATTTACTAAAATGCCTAATGAAATGATGAGAAACATTTTTACATCTATTGTCTTTCTAGTTGAGAGATTTTTTTACTGCCTTTGGAGACGCCATTTGCCTAGTGAATGACGTTTCACGCATTGCTTTATATATACATTCGCCTATTTTGTTTAATATCTAGTTTCTATCTGCATTGCAGCATTGGTTAGAATAAAATTTAATAGATGTACTAATATAGATATTTTATGCCTACAGATCCAGTAAATAATAATTTAATGATCTACTTCCAAAAAAACGAGGGAGCATAAAAAGACATTTCCCTTCACAGGAATTGCATACATAATTTTTCTCAATGACTGGGTAACTTGTTTCGTAGAGTAAGTCAAGGTGATGCATCACTCTAGTGTTAAGATGTGACATAGGTATTAGACATGGCCATCATTACTGTAATATTTTTCCTGCTTGAGTTTGTCATGTTTAGATATAAGTTATTGTATTTGCTGCTGCTGTTTGCCAGGCATAGTGCTACTGAATTTTAATTTGTATTAGTCTGTTAAGCCAGTTTTACTACTTATTTATTTTTCTTGTTGCTGCACATTGGCTCACATTTGTTGTAATGTTGCATTTGCTCTGCTAATTTAGATATACTGCTGCTTGCTTTGCCAATTTGCATTTGTTTGGCATTCTTGTTTGTGTTAATTTGTTGTGTGTTGGTGCATTGCTTCGCCCCTTAGTATATATATCTGAGCTCAGTAGATTTAAGTTAGCTTAAGAGGGGGTAGACTGTAAGAAACTAACTATGATGAATAGGGAAAGAAAGCATTGAGAAGTTATATGAAAAAGATTTGGGCAAAAATGGGTATTGTACAATGAGAAATATTCATTAACAGGGTTAGATAGGATTTTTTTTCAGGAGCAAATGTTGAAATAAGAGGAAAGATGTATGTAATGAAGTTTTGGGTTGGACTGCAGTACCAAATGTTACACTGAAAACGAACCCTGTCCTTTCCTTTTGTGTTATTCCGCTATGTGTTGGTGTACCCTTGTGTATTTGTATTTTTCCTGTCTTTATGTATTTAGCTAATAAGATTTACGTTGTAGAATTTTTCTAGTACTAAGCTACATTCACTATGATGAGGAATACTGTTATCCTCAAATATAATTTGCATTAATAATATGTTATTTTCTCTGTAAAGATGTTTATAGACATTATTAATTCTGTTCTGTTTCAATGCTCATATGTGAAATTAATGTTTCGAAAACTATTCTCATTATTTTATATATTTACTTATGTCATAATTCCTGTAACACTGATGTATATGTTTATTTCTATTCTTTTGTAAAGCCTGTGTTACTACAAATCTGTACTGTTATGTTCTTTAATGATGTATTTTGTACCTTTGTAATTGTGTTCTTGTGTTGTAAATTTATAATTGTATAGACACTAATTCTTCAAATTAAGTTTCATTTCAGTGCACACGTTTCTGTCGGTCATAATATATGAACAGTATGTGAGAAGTTGGGATTGTTAGTGCTTGCACATGTGTTAATAATTCAGCAAGGGACTGGTTAACAGCATTGCTGGTTCTAAGGACAATTCCAAAAACTTTGTGAGTGCACAAGTGGTGGTTATGGACTTGCTATATTGTCCGCAAGACTCTTCAATGGTGATTGGTCACCTGCACAGTCGCAACAGATGGCTGCTGGCGATCTCTACAAGGACTGCAGTGGGTCTGCACCTTTGATGACTCACCAATACCATTATTTCTACAAAGACTGCAGTGGGACTGCAGCTCTGGCGGCCCACCAATACCATAATCTCTACCAGAACTACTGTGTGTCTGCTCTGTGATGACCTACCTACCAATATTCTTCAAAACTTCGACTGACTCTGCTGTGGGTTTGATCTGTTGTGGCCCATTACCTGTCTGCATGTCAAGAGTCAGCACTGTCTTTCCGTTGGAAGGACAACATTACTTCTTCAAGACTGCATGGAAATCCACTACTTCCATGTGCATTTTCTTTTACTGCTAAGACTTTGAGAAAAAGAACACTGCAATTTTATTGTGATGAATGATCAGGACTGTCTTTATTGACTGTGAGAAAATTTTCTCTTTTGACCAACAGTGTATCAATAAGTATGTGCATTTGATTTCTTTGTTATTGTAATTATGAAAAATTTTATCGAATCATTATTGGCTGCTGTCCAAACCAATTTGTAAATTTTTTTGTGGCGAGCATGGGGGCTATGTAAGTAGGATGTTTAGGTTTTTATATTGGTAACGCCACGTAGCGCTCTGTATGACAATCACTGGCTGTGCTGTGTGCACTCTGTGGCTGGTTAGCATTGTTGTAATATTCGCTATTGTAGTGTTGGGCAGTTGGATTTGAACAGCGCGTAGCGTTGCGCAGTTGGAGGTGAGCCGCCAGTAGTGGTGGATGTGGGGAGAGAGATGGCGGAGTTTTGAGAGCAGATGATCTAGACGTGTGTCCATCAGAGACAGTAAATTTGTAAGACTGGATGTCATGAACTGATATAATTATATATTACGACTTTTGAACACTATTAATGTAAACACATTGTTTGTTCTTTATCAAAATCTTTCATTTGCTATCTATGTCTATCAGTAGTTAGTGCCTTCAGTAGTTAGAATCTTTTATTTAGCTGACAGTATTGGCCTCCCTGTATTGCAGTAGTTCGAGTAACGAAGATTTTTGTGAGGTAAGTGATTCATGAAAGGTATAGGTTATTGTAAGTCAGGGTCATTCTTTTGTAGGGATTATTATAAGTCAGATTGCGTTGCACTAAAAACATTGTGTGTCAGTTTAGTGATGATCAGAATAAGTAAAGAGAGAAATGTCTGAGTACGTTCAGTTTCGCTCAGCTGTTTGAAAATCAAATAATGTAAGGGGTTTACCAGCACAGTAATTCACTAATTTTTCTATGGGGACGTTTCAATAGAAGCTTACAAGAAGAAAAAATGCTTTCACATATCAAAGCCTTGTCAAACTCCGTGGAAGCCTCACTGGCAAGATGCAATACGAGATAATCCGAACAACTGAAAAGAAGGTCTGTCCCTGTTACAGCATCCATCAAGGGGCACCCTGTGACTGCCACATGAGATTCAACTACAAGCCTTGATTAATCACAAATGTGAAGGATTAAAATTATATTTGGAAGTGGATTTAAATGATCTTCCAAATGATTACTTACCTCTTATCTCTAAACGGGGTTGTGGTGGAGCCGGCCGGTGTGGCCGAGCGGGTCAAGGTTCTTCAGTCCGGAACCGCGCTGCTGCTACGGTCACAGTTTCGAATCCTGCCTCGGGCGTGGATGTGTGTGATGTCCGTAGGTTAGTTAGGTTTAAGTAGCTCTAAGTTCTAGGGGACTGATGCCCTCAGATGTTAAGTCCCATAGTGCTCAGAGTCATTTGAGCCATTTGGTTGTGGTGGATCACAACAAATTCAGTTTACACAAAAGTTTGAAACCACGCATTGCTGATTACTATGATAGATGCAGAGGTCTGTAAGGCAGCAAGAGCGTCATCATCGAGAATGAGATGCTACATTTACAAGGCTACTTCAAATTACTTCAGCAGCCAAAGTGGTAAATACAGAAGCTCTTCAGTTGCTTCTGTCTGTACTCCATGACCGACTTTTCGGATTGTTGTTGTAATTTCCCTATAACATAAACATCAAGAAGTGGTAAATCAGCTCAAAAGAGAAAAAGAAACTTGCTCAAGATAGGAAAAAATGTCACACAAGAAATGTTTAGAAATCTATTGGGATTAACTATAAATGTTCCCGAGCAAGAGTATGGAAATACCAATGATGGAAATAACAGTAGAAGATTTTTTGGAGGCCTCGAAACATGAGCAGAAATAATACATGTAATTCTGTAACTCATCTATCGATTCGGGGATATTCTGAAAGCTATTTCCAGTGGACATAAGATACACAAATTTTCTGCGTTAACTGTTTAAACAGCAACACTATATTTTGATTTATACCTATGACATCCTATGTCTCCCACTGTGCACAAGATTTTGGTACATGACCCAACTATCAACGAACATGCCCTCTTACCCACAGGCAGTTTACCAGAAGAAGCAGCTGACGCCCAAAGTAAGCAGACAAACAGACAAATGTTTGCCAGAAAATTTTCATAAGAAGAACGCAGTCTGGACATAATAAACAGGCTACTACTGACAACTGATCTATTAATAACAGGTATGAAGAAAACAGGCGAATCTTTGTTAAAACATCATTACGTTTACTTACATGAATGTGTAGCGTCTGTTGTTTCAAACATGTCCGAAAGAACAGACACCACGCATTCATATAATTGATTCACCTAGATGGGCAATGAATCAACCTACTTCAGTGCGAATGAACAGATACGTCTGACCACCAGCGAGAATCTGAGAGTAGCGAGCATGAAGGAAATGGGCAAGGACTGTGGATAGGTGGCGCACAGTGGGAATGTGGATCGGCAGTCAGACGCGGAAAGATACTCCGCGAAGGGACGAGCGTCATTGTGTTACGTGTGGTGCAGTGGTTAACGCACCTGCGATGTATGCAAGAGCACAGTGGTTCGAATCCTGATCCGGCACATATTTTCACTCGTCGCCGCTGATTCTGCGTAAAGTCCCGCTGCAGCTGAGATCAGCAATCCCTTCCCTTTCCTTTGCTTTCTCTCCCCTCGACCTTAATTTTAAATATAATTGCATTTACTGCCCTCAAGCGAAGGATGGATCTGGCAGATCCCTCAAGGTTAAAATTACGATGAAGAGGAGTCTCCAACAAAACCAGACAGCTCCGATAAACAAGACTGGGAGGCATCCAGTGAATTATACAGATTATTGTCGCTAAGAAATAAAGAATGTAATAAAATGCCAATGACGTAGTTGGAATATATGGAACTCGAGATGTATATTTGACGTCGTGTTTTCATTCATTTCAGTCTCACATACATGGACGAAATTTCACTAAAATAGAAACGACGTAATATTGTTTCAGAATAAATGGCGCGATAGTGTACTATGTACGACATAGATACGCATTTGAACTGATTATAAGGTACCACACTTAAGTTATTTTTCCATATATCAATGTATAACATGAACAAAAAAAACGACATTTTTCACATTTTACTGTTAAACAGTCGTTAAATTTAAACGTAGCATACTCAGACCGTGAAGCAGAAACTACATATTTATTCGACAATCGTAATTAGTTTTCAAAGCAGCAGTACACTTTAAAGGTATTCCTGAAGGCACTACGTATACCAAGGAACATAACACATCATAAACCTGGTATTAAAATAATCATTTACAAAGTGAGAGAAATGCATTTATTCAATTACAGACATACATAGAACGCAACACCACACTCAACAACGACCTTCAACAGTCTATGAGTGGTTACTAATGATCATGTGTCTGTTTCGCATCCTGGGAAGTCATTGTCTGTCGCAGATGCATAATCTTCGACAATATTCTTCAGCATTTCTGCATTGTTGTCTCGAAGGAACTTTAGTAGTGCGAAGATATCTTTCTTCTTCGCATCCGTAATCCCAGGACGAGACGTCTTCGTCATCGCCATGTCCGTCTTCCGCACTGGCGATGTATATCCTCGTTTCTTTATTTGGGAAGGACTGAATGTTCCTGTGTAAGTAAACGAGTCGAAAAATGCGTTTCCGTTGTCACACAAAATGACACATTTCTATCTTCCAGGTAGTGTCTTTCCTTTGAGTTCAGTTACGTAGTATGGTGATAAAGGTGATGCCCAGTCTTTCATAAGGTCCACTCCCTTCACCGCCTCAAAGGGTGCAGCGTACTTTCTGAAGCTCTGAAGCACTGAAATATATTGGCGCACGTTCTCAATGTTTTCAATATTCCTTAGCATCACTGAAATATATTGGCGCACGTTCTCAATGTTTTCAATATTCCTTAGCATTTTTCCATATAAGACGAAGTTACGGTCTCATTGGAGATACGAATTCTATGGTTACGTTGTTTGTTTTTGAAAGCTAAGTACAAAATCGCACCACGCTCGTATTTTATTTTGTCCTCCATACGAATCCAATAGAAGTATAATAGTCTTAATATTGTTTGGCGCCTAGAGTTTTCTACTTATGAAGTCATATAAAAAGGAGCAAATATAATTTGAACTTTCTTCGCGGAGCCTTCGAGATACCAATAACATGTACTTGATTGGTCATTGTGACGGTGAACATTAAATACATAGAGCCACAGTAGTCTTTTATAGAATTGCGCAGTAACGCTCAGTTTAGGCTGTGGCATGTTCCGTGCGTAATCAAACTCTAGTATTAAGGTATCTGTGTTATCAAGTTTGGCCCACCTTAAATACTTGTCCTTGGGTTTATTGTACTCCGCAGCGTTTAGTTTGTGTTCTTCACAAACGTTTTTACTAGGATCATTTTCACTGACACTCAATATAGCTTCACACTCCCGATAAAAATCACAAGTATCAGTTTTTGACTTTCAAAACGAATACAGTCTATTTTCTCTAAAGAACTTATAATAAGTTTTATACTTGATATGAAGTACCTATTCATTTCATGGAGAAATTGACCTCTGATCGAAGTGAATAATACTGTAACACTAAGGTAATGGTTGTCAAAATATTTCCTTTTCGGCTTGCCTTGACAACCTTCCCTCTTTTGTCATCAACTGTAAGAGCAGTAGCATTCAACGCCTTTAGAACTGTTTTCAAACGATTCTCGGTAACTTGCAAAACACTTTGGAATTGGGATTTAGAGGATATTGTCTTATTATTGTTGCATTTTCGATTATATATAAATGTGGAGTTAGGATTCCGACAGATCTACTCTATTAGATGTTCTAGACGGTGTTTTCTCTTCAATTAAACTTAACATGAATGTATCTTTTGTGTTCTTGTCACCTAAAGCCCAAAATCGTTCATGGGTCTCTTCTTGATCTGTTGGGCATATTATTAGATAAGATTCCTTTGCACAGCATTTCTTACTGACTCTATAATTCTTACAACAGACTTCCTCACCGGTTTTCGGCCAAACATAACACTTCTCTGAATTCCTCTTCTTCTTCGTGACCTCTTTTTCCACTTCAGTTTCTGAATTTTTCGTTTCCTTCCAATTAGGTTGTTCTCATAATCACACTCCGTACTGGATATACGATCACAGTCACTTCCCATATTTTGTTTACAGTCACTGTTTACTTTCTATGTGACGTTGGAAAACGTAAATTCCACGTTACAGGCATCCCGTCTCTGACAACTACGTCTCAGCACATCGCACACGCAGCAGTGATACGAGCGGCGTGGAAGTTGTCTAGACTCTAGAGGGTATGGCGGTCGCTGGAACAACGACTTGGAGCAGCATGGCCGTCAAATCATTCTAGAGAGCGTTGCGTCTGTCGGAGACTAATAATAATTTGTGAGCACAAAGACTGTTCGTACAGATGCAATTATTGCAGGAAACGGAAAATCGACTTGATGTACGTTAATTCGTTTTTCCAGGGAACGTCTCAATTATGTAGATACATTATTATCCTACAAATATGTTCTCTAGGACCACACAGACAGAAAACACTAAACAGTAATTTTGCCCAACTTTTAGCATGAAATTACCCTTATGAGTCTATTGATTCACTACCATAAAATGTTGTGCTGCAAGTCTATATTCTCAGAAATTTCTTCCTCAAATTAAGGCCTATGCTTGATACCAGTAGACTTCTCTTGGTCAGGAATGCCCTCTCTGCCTGTGCTTGTCCGCTTTTTATGTCCTCCTGGCTTCGTTCTTCGTAGGTTATTCTGCTTCCGAGGTACTTCGTGATCACCAATTTTGCTGTAAAGTTTCCCGCTGTTCTCATTCCTGCGCTACTTCTCATTACTTTTGCCTTTTTCCTGTTCACTTCCAATTCAAATTCTGTACTCATTACATACACCATATTCTGTATTTCTTCACTTTCCGTGAGGATAGTAATCTCATCAGCCAAACTAATCATTGACATCCTTTCACCTTGAATTTTAATCCCACTCATGAACCTTTAGTTTATTTCCGTCATTGCTTCTTCGATATGTAGACTGAACAAGAGTGATGAAAGACACCATCCTTTTCTTACACCCTTTTTAATCTCAACACTTCGTTCTTGACCTACCAGTCTTATTGGCCCTCTTGATTTTTATACATGTTGTTTATTACCCATCTTTTCTTATAGCTTACTTCTATTTTTCTCAGCATTTCGAACATCCGCTACCATTTTACATTGTGAAACGCTTTTTCTAGGTCGATACATTCTTTGAGCATGTCTTGATTTTTCTTCAGTCTTGCCTCCATTATTAAGAACAACGTTGGAACTGCCTCTCTGGTCCCTTTACCTTTCCTAAAGCCAAACTGATGGTAATCTACCAGATCCTCAACTTCATTTTCCGTTCTTCAGTACATTATTCTTGACAGCAACTTGAATCGACAGTTGTTGAGCTTATTACTTGATATTTCTCTCAGTTATCTGCCCTTGCCATTTTCGGAATTGTGTGGATGTTATTTTTTTTTTTTTTTTGAATGTCCGATGTTGCGTTGCCAGAAATTCAGTTGAAATGTTATCCATCCCTTCTGTCTTATTTGGTCTCGGGTCTTCCTGATCTCTCTGAGCTCTTCTAATTCCGACTCTAGTACTGGATCCGCTAAGTTTCCCATATCGATTACAATTTCTTCTATCATTTCATCAGACATTTCCTTCCCATCATATAGGACTTCCTCTTACTCTTTTAACCTACACCCTCTCTCCTCTGCGTTTAACAGAGAAATTCACATTTCGCTCTTAATGTTACCACTCTTGTCTTTAATTTCATTCAAGGTTGTTCTCACATTTCTGTATCCCGAGTAAGTCATTCCGACGATAATTCATTTTTAGAGTTCTACACATCTTTCCTGCAGCCATTTCACCTTGGCTGGCCAGCACTTCGTATTTATTTTATTGCTAAGGCATTTATATAACTGTATTCCTGTCATTCCCTGAATATTATTCTACTTTCTTTTTTCGTTGCCCAACTGTATTTCTTTTGATGACCATTGTAACGGAACAATTATGTCCAAACACATTAAAAATGTTTCTTTTTAAAATCGCTTTCGATACAGCTATCAATTAATCTTAAGACAATGTGTGGAGGTTCGTAATAGATGCATCTTTGCAATCTTGTAAAGTGTATTAATTTTTACGTGTGCTTTTATTTAAAATGATGAAAAGATGTAACATCTATTCTCTAATTGTAAGCGACGGCCCTACTCCAAAGATTTAGACACCAAGTTAATTGAAAGTAAAATTAATACCGAAAAATTAAAGTAATCGGATTGGACGATAGGCTTGGTGTGTACCGTTGTGACATGCACAATAGGAGACGTAAGGCGACAGTTACGAGGCCTTGAGTAGTGAAGACGCTTTGTAGCTGCCGTGTATGTAAAATTGTTGTGGTGCTACATAGTGCGTCGAACCTTCATCTAAGTGGTGCGAATTTTCACTTACACTCTGTGAAGACGTCTCTGAAATCATAAAATCGTGCACAGAATAATTTCCGGACTTATGACGCTGTGAAAATCTGTGAGCCATGGCTGTTGCTGCAACAATGGCTCTGGGAAGTGTCACGTTGCTTGGCATGTTTTAATTTATCAGACACGTGAAGAGGTCACAGATCGCTACCGTTCTAATGACGCAACCACTATCACACATCTGACGACGTAAGCTATGACAAGGCAAGATTTTAATTCTCAATAGAGTAACACTCAAGAAAGGGCAAGGTGAAATACCAGAAATTAATTGTACATTACAGTTCATTAGTAAGATCGACCATACTTTCAGTTGATTATTTCATCACTATTCTGTTCCAAAAACTGTGTAACTTATTGTACATAATTACTCCCATAAAAACTACGATCTTTAGAATCGTAATATTGTTTTCAGAACATTGTACTTTAGAATACAAAGCTAACAATGCAGAACATTTAAACTCGAAAAATTTAAGCTTTACGCATTCGTCGCCTTAGTTGTATATTTGTTGACGAAAATTTGGTAATTGAAAGTTGACAATTAAATTAAGAATTTCAGTAATTCATTACGTAAAACAGTTCAGAGATGGCTGCCACAACATGGTATAAGAATTAATATGGCTTACTTCCATCTTAGAGTTTTGAGGATAAGTCACAGAAAATAGATTAGCTTTTAAATTCACAGTAAATTTCAAAGTTAATTATAACTAAAGTAGAGCCTTCAGAGTTTGGCGACCATGAGAATCTAGACGTAATATTTCTTTACTAAGGTGAGACTCAGTCATCTCTCTGTCTGCGCTTGCAGCGTAAGTTGTTCAATAGATGGCTGTATTTACAGAACCAAAACGATACTGAAGGTATGCAGTGCTATGTTTAAGATAGGGGCTTTATAACAGTGGGCGAATTTTACGATCGAGTCCCTGCGTCCATCAGTTACTTCGGAAATGGTAGTCGATCCTCTTAATTTTTCAATAACAATCCGTTTAGTGAGCACACGGTTCGGTTCATGAAGAAAGGTTTTATTAATTTTGTTATTTGTACAAATAAATAGAATGCAAATACTCTAGTGAGTGATAGGGCGAATCTTTTGTGGACACTGATAACTTCTGCGAAGGCAAAAATTACGATCTGTGCTACAGTCAAGGTCACTCACCTCGGCTGTGCGGACGACAGCTACAGTGTCTGATTTCGCGTACAGCAGCCGATGTCGCAGTAAAATAATCCAGTGTAAATGTTTTAACCACACTTGTTGAATTTAAATGATATTAATACATCCAACAAACATTTATAAGATTAACTGTTCCCAGAAACATGAATTTTTTTGTAAGTGTCAAATAAGAAACGTGAAGCGATTTTACGCAGTTAGTTGCCACTTAAAAGCACAATGTGAATTTATGTAAAATCTCAAGGGTTCTCTCACACATAGCTTTCTTATGACAGGACTTACAAGAAACTCTGTGTCATAAACTGTGACGTAATAAAGAAAAAGTTCAGATGCGGCATTTGTCCTTGACAGGAGTTCCCTAAATTTTAATTGCATGAACAGACTACCTTTCGAAAAATTCCAGTCACATAGCCTGACGTGACGGAAAATTTCGTTGCAAATCATCCGCACAAACAAGTGTGTGTAAATAAGACAAAATGTTTATTCTAGATTTCGATGAAGTGTAAGGACGTGAAGTTGCAAAATAGTGACGGCAAATTATTCCAAAACGTTGCGAAAAATTTTATTGTAGTGCATTTACGCAACAACACGCAGGAAAAATAGTAACGAAACAGGATGCTAAACCGTGACGAAGACGTACGAAGTCAGAACCAATCATTCCACATCCAGTGGATATGCAAACGGAACCTGAAACTCGCGAACCAAAAAACCGTTTACTAGGCCAGAGCGTAATAGGGGCAAAAACCTTTCAAGACCAAAATAAGGGAAATGTTTAGGCACCTGAGCGGTAATATAGATGTGTTAAACAGTATTCTGCGTGTTTTACATAATTATTTCACAACAAACGTAAAAGAAAGTAACAAGAAAGTGAAGGCTAATCTGAAAGAATTGTAAACTGATTTTTCTAGTTAGTTTAAAGAAAATAATAAGAAACTGGAAGACAAACTGAAGACGAAATTACCTAATTTGACGCAGCAAAGCAATAACTTCACAGAGCTTGATAAATCTATGAATTCAACGGAAATGAAATACACTGGCGGAAAACAATTTGTACAGCCTCTTAAAGATTTCCAGTTCACTCAAGATTTATTGTTGCAACAGTGTATATGGAGTACATGATATGATAGCGTATACAGATCAATAGCACAATCTGTTCTTGAGTAGCATGTGTAGACCTGTGTGGTAACAACCACATTAGTACGTGGTGTAGCCTCGACATGCGACAATACAGGCGCTGACTCCGGCATCCGGTGGATCGTACAGACGGCAAATACTGTACTGCGATACGTTATGCTACGCCTGCTCCACATCACATGCTCACGTAGTCGCTGGTTGACGAGTCGCACTAGTCACTTCTCATTCCATCACATCCCACACGTGCTTGATTGAAGACAAGGCTGGAGACCGTGCTGGCCAGGGAAGTTGCTGCACATCTTGCACAGCACGTTGATTTTCACGGGCATAGTCCTACTGCTAATAATCGGTTCGCAAACAGTTTGTGTTTACACGTCTTGCTTGAGAAGCCATCGTAATTGTTCTCTGGTAGATATACGATCTGCCACTGCTGCCCTTATTATACGACGATCCTGGCGGGCGTCTGTACTGCGTGGACATCCACAACTTTGTCTACCGGTGTGAGAATGTTCACGTGACCACTGATACCAGCATCGTTGCACTGTTGACGCAATAGTCCAGCCTGGGTGACAGTTCTCCGAAAGGTTAATCCCGCCACGCGGAAGACCACAGTTTCACCCACTGCAAACGTAGGAAGCACGAGTGCGATTCCGTGACATGGCTACCTGTTTGTGTTACACGTTTGCACTAAACTGAGCCTTCTGGCTGTGAGCATTCCCTGTTACAGGGTAGACACAGACGGTGCTCTGGTAGATGTGCCACTACGTTATCTGTTGGCAGACGACGTTGAAACTATTAACAGTACATCTACCATCCCCCGGTGATGCATACCATCGTCGGATCAAAATCGAAGTCATATTTCCAGGTGAACTTTCCGGCAGTGTATCAGATGTTCAGATGCAGGTTACTGACATCGCAGCTAGATCTGATTCCGAAATACAGCGAATCAAAGAGAGGGTTGAACCGATGATACATGGAATGATGCAGATATTAGTTCCGGTATTAAGAACTGAAATTTCTGCAAAAACTAATGTGGATATTTCATCGTTAAAAAACACAGTTTCGACTATTCAAATTTATTGTATACTGCAAGAGACAGTAAGTAATGCTACCACAGATATTCACAATGAAGTCAATTCGCTGCGACAAATGTTACAGAATAAGACGAGCAATGTTCCACTAGTAGTACAAAAATCTGAACTACAGAGCACAGAAGGGAAGTATGACACACTGAAGAAACAGGGGGTTGGACCCCTTAGATTTTATAAAGAACTATGAACGAGTACTACCAAATGATGTGAGCATTAGGGAGAAATTCAATACAGTAATTGATCCTCTAGTAGGTAATACAACGTAGTGGCGTTTTTAGTCTACCACCACCAGGATGACATTTACAGAATTAAAGGGCAAGATTTTGGAAGAATTTTGGACTGTTCAAAAACAAGACAAATTGCGCCGCGAATTTGTCATCACACGAATGCCAAAAAATCATGGTAGAGTTTCCATGAAATGAGTTCGAAAACTCACATTCCTGAAAGACAGAAAGTCTGAATCTGAGATTGTGTGGAGTGTCTGGAAAAAAAACTTCCGTATGACTCAGAACGTTATGTAGGGAGTAAACGTAAAAAAATTGACGAATTTTTGGAAAACTAGATAATGAGGATCACTGGCATGAAACTCTGGGCAACGAAATTTCAGGCAAGTGAATGTGTCTGACGGGGATGGCCGAAATGGATAACAAATTAATACAATGAGAGGACGCAGTAGAAGTAACTTCGCTAATCGTGGAAGAGGTAACTTCCATAGTAACAGAATGCACAATGATGAGGAAAACTAACTTGCATGCAGGTCGAGGGCCTGGTGGGTGCTGGTAAAAGTAGTCGTCCCAAACACGATAGGAAACCTACAGTAAGGTGACAAAAGTCACAAAAGTGGCCATTAAGGAGCCACCACCAGCTGGCACAGTGGGGCTTCCTGGGGTCTGCGCCACACTCTAACCCTACCATCAGCTCTTCACAACTGAAATCGGGACTCATCTGACCAGACCAGGGTTTTCCTGTCATATAGCGTCCAGCCGATATGGTCACGAGCCCAGGAGAGACGCTGTAGACGATGTCATGCTGTTAAAGGCACTCTCGTCGGTCGTCTGTAGCCAGAACCCATTAACGTCAAAATTCCGCTAACGGTCCTAACGGATACGTTCGTCGTACGTCCCCCATGGATTTCTGCGGTAATTGCACACAGTGTTAGCACTGACAGTTCTACGTAAACGCCGCTGCTCTCTGTCATTACGTGAAATGTCTTCGGCCACTGGGTTGTCCGTGGTGAGCGGTAATGCGTGAAATTTGGTATTCTCGACACAATCTTTACACTGTGGATGTCGGTATATTAAGTGACCCAACGATTTCCTATACGGTACGTCCAATGCACCGACCTCCAGGTACCGTACCACCTTCAAAGTCTGCTAATTCCTGTCGTGTGGGCATAATACATCGGAAACCTTTTCAGATGAATCACCTAAGTACAAAAGACAGCTCACCCAGTGCACTGCCCTACCTTGTGTACGCGATACTGTCGCCGTGTGCGTATGCGCATATCGCTATCCCATCACTTCTGGCGCCTCATTGTACGTATTTCCAAGAGGGGGAAGGACATAGCGTTGTCAGAATGGAAAATTGTTTCCAAAGAGAAACTATTATCGGAATACAATAGATGTCCAAACGTTCGATGTAAGAACCAGTTCGAAAGAAGAGAAAACACCTGGAATCTGAAACAGATGGTGATCAGCAGATTGAAGTAAGGGATCTGTATGATGATAGGTCGGAAATACCGATAGAAATGCTCGTTGTCGTTTCGGGTGACAACTTCCGCCAGGTAGATGAGGTAGAAAGTATTTGTGAAAGAACTCGGTCAAAAATAAGACATGTTTCAAAAATGGGCAAACGAA
Source organism: Schistocerca nitens (assembly GCF_023898315.1). Classification (NCBI taxonomy): domain Eukaryota; kingdom Metazoa; phylum Arthropoda; class Insecta; order Orthoptera; family Acrididae; genus Schistocerca; species Schistocerca nitens. The sequence continues at coordinate 311,733,859 of NC_064616.1, read as the reverse complement.
GAAGGTAGTAACATGAAGGAAGCTCTTCTGTCATTATGAGGAAGTAATGACGGAGAAGGGCATAGCGCAGAGACGGTGGCAAAGATGATGTACACGAATCAGTCCCATTCGCAGATTCTGCATCTGCATGACTACTCTGCAATTCAAACTTAAGTGCCTGGCAAAGGAATCTTCTAATCATCTTCAGACTATTCATCTACTGTTCTACTCACTCACAGTAAGTGGGAACAATGAACACCTAAATCATATTGAACGAGCTCTGATTCCTCTTGTTTTATTATAATGATCATTATTCTCTACGCATGATGGCGACAATAGAATATTTTTACATTCAGAGGAGAAAGTTTGTGATGCAAATTATGTGAAAAGTTCTCGCCGCAACGTAAAACGTATTTGTCCTAATGATGCCATCCCAACTCAGTTATCATATTCGTGTCACTGTCTCCCCTATTTCGCGATAGTACAAAACGAGTTCCCCCTCTCTGAACATTTTCGATGTCCTCCGTCAATCCTATCCCGCAATTATCCCTTTCAGCACAGCAGTACTATAGCAGACGACGAACAAGCGTAGTGTAGGCAGTCTCAATACCTTTCCTAATTTTGTCTTTGGTTTGCATTCCCTACAACTTTTTTTATGTGTTAATTTCATCTTAAGTTGTTCGTAATTGTAAATCGTAGGTATATAGTCAAACTTGCAGCCTTTCAGTTTGTGTAATTTATAGTGTAACCGATGATTAACGGATATCGTTTTGTACTCATGTGGATGACATCACACATTTTCTTATTGAGAGACAATTTCCATTTTCCCTACCATTCAGATATCGTGTCTGAGTCGTTTTACAATTAGTTTTGATCTTCTGATGACTTTACTAGACGGTAAACGGCAGCTTCATCTGCAAACGATCTAAGAGAGCTGCTCAGATTATCTCCTAAATCGTTTATGTAGATTAAGTACAGCAGAGGCCCCATAGCGTTGCTTGGGAAATGCCGGATATCACTTCTGCTTTACTCGATGACTTTTTGTCGGTTACTACGTACGGTGACCTTTCCGAGAAGAAATCTCAGATCCAGTCACACAACTGAGGCGGCATTCCATAGGCACGCAATTTGATTAGAAGTCCCCTGTGAGGAACAATGTCAAAATCCTTCTGGAACTCTAGAAATGTGGAATAAATTTGAGATCCACTGTCGATAGCACTCATTACTTTGTGAGAATAAAGAGCTAGGTGTGTTTCACAAGAACGATACTTTCTGAATCCGCGCTGACTCTGTGTCAATAGACCATTACCTTCGAAGTAATTCATAGTGTTCGAACACAGTATATGATCCACAGTCCTACTGCAAATCGGCGTTGGTGATATCGGTCTGTATTTCAGCGGATTACTCCTGTTTCCTTTGTTAAGTGTGATTTGAGCAACTTTCCAGTCGTTTTGTACGGATCTCTCGTCATTGGAGCAGTTGTATATGACTGCTAAGTTTGGGGCTACTGAATTGGCATACTCTGAAAGGAATCTTATTGTTATGACACGTGAACCGAAAGATTTGCTTTATTAAGTGCTTCAAGCTGCTTTGCCACACCGAGGAATCTACATCTAAGTTACTAATGCAGGCAGTTTTTCTCGATTAAAATTCTTGAATAGCTGCTTCCTCTTCTTCGGCGAGGAAATTTCGGAAAACTGTATTTAATACTCCACCTTAGTGGCGCTGTCATTGGGAATCTTACAATTGGAATAGCGGAGTGAAGGTACTGATTGTGTCTTGCCGCTGGTGTAGTTTACACACGACCTCAACCTCGTTGGATTTTCTGTCAGATTTCGAGGTAGAGTTTCATTGCGAAAGCTATTAAAAGCATCTCGCAGTGAAGTCAACGCTAACTTTCGATCTTCAGTAAAACATCGCCAATCTTGGAGATTTTGTGTTCCTTTACATTTGGTATGCTTTCTTCGTTGCTTCTGCAAGAGTGTTCTGACCTGTTTTGTATACCATGGGGAGGGGGGTCGCTTTAATCGCACAAAACAATCCATCTCCTGCGCACACTCTTCAGTTCATAAAGAGGGGTTTTCTTAATATCGTTACTTGCCCAAATAAATACAATGCGAATACTTCATTGAGTGATAATGCGAATCTTTTGTGTACTCCGAAAACCTTTGCGAAGGTAAAGATTACAATCTGTGCTACAGCCAAGGTCACGCGTCACAGCTCTGCAGATGGCAGCTACAGATTTTGTGTGCAGCAGCCGATGACGTGGAACAACAGCTTTCGTAATTCAGTGTAAAACTTTTGATCACACTAACTGCATTTACGTTTAAAACAACTACGAGACCAAATGATCACAAAAATATCAGTTTTACAGTAACTGTCAAATCAGAAACGTGAAGCGATGTTACGCAGTTAGTTGTCGCTTGAATGACAAACTGAATTTGTGTGAAATCGTGTGAGTTCGTTCACACCACGGTTTCTTCGCAGTCACCATCCGTGTACCTGTGTTTGTCTGTACAACATCTCTGTCCTTTTAAGAGATGTCCGCTCCAGTTCACCTCAGGTGCCCACCCTGGTATTCCTTATCGCAGTATCCACGTCCTTAACGCACGGTAAATGCATTTCATTATTTCTCAGTACTTCAGTATCCGACTTCCTCTCACTCTCGTTCTTCCGAATGGTTCTCTTAATCTCCAATGTACTCTTCGTCATTACTAAACTGTGATCTGAATCTATGTCTGTACGTGGAAACTCCATAATCGAATGACTGATTTCGGAATCTCTGTCTGACCGTGATGTAATCCATCTGGAATCTACCCGTGTATCCGAGTCTCTTCCAAATGATTCTTGAGCACAATATTTGTTTCTACCATTTTTAATGTATTGCAGAACTCAGTTAGCCTTTCTTGTCTCTAATTCCTACTGCCAGTTCCATATTCTCCCGTATTTCTCTCTTCAGTTCAGTTCTCTACAACCGTATTTCAATCCCATGATTACCAGATTTCCATCTTTCTTTAAATACTGAATTACTCGCTCAAAATCGTAATATACTTTCTCTTTCTCTTCATCTGCTACTTGCGACGGTGGCATGAATAACTGAACTGTCGTTTCAGCGTTGGTATTTTGTCGAATCTGGTGAGAACATTACTATCACTGAACGTGTCTTACCCTAATTATACCGTTTTCCGCTGCAGTTGATGTTATCCCGTATTTGTTTGGGTGGAAAGACTTATCTTCTTTCCATTTCCATTCACCGACCACCACCATATCCTGACTGAGCCTCTGCATTTCCCTTATCAGATTTTCTACCTTCTGCATTCAAACTTCTTTAATTGTAAGCTCCACTCCGTGCAACCTTATCCCGTTGTTGGCTATTCCATATTTTTCTCGTGATCAGCTCTCCATTGGTAATCCCCTCCCGGATACCCGAATATAGGACTAATATGGAATCTTTTTCCAATAAAGAGGTCATCATGACACTTTTTTCAATTACAAACCACATGTGGTGTTAATAAACATAATGTGTATTTATTGTATTGGTTTCTACTGGCTTTTGCATCCTCATACCATTTAACATTGCTGATTCTTCCGACTTTTAGTGGCAGTTTCCCACGCCAAGGCAAGAGAGTGCATTGAACCTCTGTCCGCTCCTCTGCGCTCTTTGACATTGCCCATGGGGGTGACTCCTTATGCTCGAAATCTTCGGATACTGTTGCTGATGATTTTTACTCAAAATTTAAGCGATAACTGAGTTCAACCTGGTCCCACGGCCAAAGAAATATTTTAATTTGGTGTTAAAGATGTAATCAAGCCAAGTTTTAAATCACCCAGATTTAGATTTATCATGATTTCCCTAACGTACTTACGGGAAATCTTCCGATGATACAACTGTAAGGACACTGCCAGTTCTCTTCTGGATTCTTCCTGCCACATATCCAACGATCTCGTTGTCGATGAGAATTTACATATTCAACCTCTTTATTTCTTTGCCCTTTGAAACCTGTCCGTTGGATATGATGAGTAATTCAGACCAAAACAATTCTCCTTGAATCACCACAAATGACACGATCCGCATTCATCGCCTAATTCCCTCCACCCTATCCGTCATCAGTTTCAAAAGCAAACAATATTATACGAATGTTATACTTTTTCCATTTGGCGCACGATTTTCAAACCATAAACAATACTCTTTTTAACCATCAAAGCTGCAATATACGGTATGTCACCGTAAGTAATTCCTATAACCTTAAAAAAATGACAACAAATGACAACACGCCGAACAAGAACGCTCCGAATGTATGCAGGAAATCTGCTTCTTTATCAGAAAAAAACTTATTGTCGCAGTGCTGTTGTTACTACACGTGTTTCTCTCGGTTTGCCGAATATTTTTAGCCCTGCAGTGCTGTTGTTACTACACGTGTTTCTCTCGGTTTGCCGAATATTTTTAGCACTGAAAGTCAAACCACAATAATAAACAATTTTATGCTTACAAAACACATTATACTCTGGGCAGACTTAGCTATGAAAATATATCTTGGTCAATGAAGAACCGCAACAGTTGTTAAATGTTACCTCATCAAACCGACCACTTTCTCATATTGTAGGTGCAGCGTTAGGTACGTATCAGAGGCGAAAAAATGGGGAAAATGTATCCCAAGTTAAACTATGATGTAATAATTAACGGCTTACAATTCTCACAGTCAGTTCATATCAAATCCAAGCTGCGATTAAAGCGATGACCCATCATTGTCAGTCAGGTCAAAATAAAACGTCCGTCGAAAGAGCGGTAGTCAGGTAATAAAATCGGCAGAACGATGGAGTCAACCACACCAAATACGTATGAAGGGCTCCTGCAATGTAAACCAAGAGAACTGATAGGGTCTAAAATTAAAAGTGTGACAACGTGGAATTAGAATTACGGTAATTACTAAGAAGGGAATCAAGAAACTCAAAGTTGGGAGGGTAACATAATATGACAATAGCATACGGTGGCATGGACGCAGAAACCAGACGAGTAGCAACCTCAATAAAATTGGAAGCCTAAAATATAAAAATTGAGCATTAGTAGCCAACTAAGGTAGGTTGGAGGGGGGAGGGGGAGGGAGTGGATATAGAGAAACACAGTAACTAAACTAACACATTGTGTTCTGCCTTACGGCAGATCTTGTCATGGGGGAAGCCTCGCCAGAGAGTTCCTCCGCATGAGCGTCTAGGGAAGTGATTCCAGTGGTGGTTTCCAGTTGCCTTCCACTGATGATGCTGAAATGATAATGAGGGCAACACAACACCCAGTCCCTGAGCGAGGAAATCTCCGACCCAGCCGGGAATCAAACCCGGGCCCCTTGGCGTGACAGACCACCGCGCTGACCACTCAGCTATCGGGGCAGACACACTAACCAAAATACACTGAGAAATTGAAGAAGGACGATATTAAAGTAATTAAAAGAATGTAACACCCAGAAACATGAAATCGGAAAAAAGTCAGGTGAGGCCGGCAGAACACTGAGCTTAGCGGCAAGGAGCCTGCCGGGTAGGCCAGGCACACGGACTTGGTAATAAGGGACAACACTCAAGCATGTTCGAAGTAATAACTGGTAGGATATAAGGGGACAGAGAAAGTTGGGTAGCTTTCTTACACAGCTGATTAATACAAAGGTGACAAAATATAATATACCGAGCGAGGTGGCGCAGTGGTTAGCACACTGGACTCGCATTGGGGAGGACGACGGTTCAATCCCGCGTCCGGCCATCCTGATTTAGGTTTTCCGTGATTTCCCTAAAATCGCTCGAGGCAAATGCCGGGATGGTTCCTTTGAAAGGGCACGGCCGAATTCCTTCCCTAATCCGACGAGACCGATGACCTCGTAGTTTGGTCTCTTCCCCCAAAACAAACAACCAACAAAATATAATAAAACCTGGAATATGAATAATCTTGATAGACTGTAAAAGACATTACATACAGCCAATATTCATAACCTTAAAATAATTATGAAAACTCATAATTATAGTGATGAGAGAGGCAAAAGGGATCACAAGAAGAGAGGGGTTGTAGGAAAATAAATTAGTACTAGGATAACATTGAGAAGATATACAGGAGTGAACGGAGCGAAAGTGGCAGGAGAAAGAAACACAAGGTCTACGGAACAGGACGAAAATATGTAACAAAAAATAGCGTTTCAATAGTAAAAATACGTATGTAACTAAGTACCCTTATCTAGACAATCAATATTCGCAACAGGGTTGTGATGTCTCAATTCAGTTTCACTATTCAGTGCGCATTGTGGGAATCGATACTTAGAACGTATTATCTCCATCTCTTCCAAAATATTTAGGGCTTTACCTTCATTTTCACCGTATAAAATTTTCACATTATTCAGTAGATTGGTAATGGAATGCCTTTGTTCGCAGAAATGTGTACTCGAAGCCGATTCTGAATTGGTTAAATTCGGATGTTCTCGAAATCTGATGTCGAAACCTCTTCCTCTGTGACCAATGTACCACTTGGGACAGTTGTCACATCGGATACAATATATACCTGTGGCACAGTATTTTTGGACGGTGATACACTATTTGCGTCTGTATCTGCTACGTATGTTATTGGGTATAAAGTACGTGGGTTCATATTTTTAGCACGATGATTTGGGCTATCTTCTCCGATATTGTACCGAGCCTAATTGTCTGCATTCACCAGCTTTATATAATCTCGGCTAGAGCCACGAAAGATGGAGGGCTTTAACTTTATTAATATACCTTTGTTAATGTTATTCACAAAATTAGCGTGCTAGCCATTACTGTATGCTATGTATTGAAAGAGTTCATATTCTCTTTCTAAGGCTTTCTTGGACAAGTGGTTGTTGTACAGCATATAAAGCAGTGACTTGAATGAAGCCATTTTGTATGTTGAGAGATGATAAGAGGTATTGTGAATAACAGGACTGGTAGTAGCGGCTCTCCTGTATATGTCGAAATCAATGTTAAAATTGTTTATAGTAATCAAAAGATACGAGTCAGGAAGTGATCTGCCTTTGCATTGTTGTATAGTGGAATGGATTTTGTGATGTAAACTGTTTAACTCGTCCATGAAATTGCAACTGTCATCCTTGGTTCCCTTGAATAAACAAAAATATTGTTCACATTTTTTGGGATGATCTTACTCATCTTATTCAAAGGTAGTCATAACCATAAATTTCACGTTTTGTAACCTGCCTAAAAGAAAAAATTACAGATTTACATGAAAAGGAAATTGGCAGATTATGTGCCAATGACCACCATTTTATTAGTTGTGTGGTGGCCAACAAAAACTTTAAATTTTATCTGAAAGTACGAACTCTTACTGATACAGTTTTTAGTAGTGAAGAAATGGAATTATATCAAAAGGGTTTACCTAGTAATGTACATGACAGCCGCCCGGCCAGCCGTGCGGTCTAATGCACTGCTTCCCGAGTGGGAAGACGTGCCTCTCCCTGGCATGAATCCGCGCGGCGGATTAGTGTCGAGGTCCGATGTGCCGGGCAGCCTGTGGATGGTTTTTAAGGTGGTTCCCCTGATTCCACCTCAGTTACACTATGTCGGCGATTGCTGCGCAAACACTGTCTCCACCTCCACACACACCATAATTACTCTACTATGCAAACATTTGGGGCTACATTCATCTGGTGCGAGACGTTCCCAGGGTGGTGGGAGGTGGGGGGGGGGGGGGGGGTGCGGTGGGTGTCCACTGGGGGCCGAGTCCCACAATAACCCTGGGTTCGGTGTGGGGCGGCGGTCAGGTGAGTGGACTGCTGTAGCCTGTTGTGGGGCTGTGAACCACTGAGGGCTATGGTGGGGCGAAGTCTCTCCGTCGTTCCTGGGTCTCCAGTTCAATACAATACAATACAATGTACATGACAGATTATTTTATCTATTAACAAGAATTTTCATTAACGTCAAACATTAATTATCCAGGCAGATAAAAGTAAAACTTCCATGATAACACAAGGGAACCATTATGTTGAATAAGTGCAATAGTTTTTAACTGAAAACCATATCCTCAAATGTAAAACTGATTTTACTGTAGAAAACGTAGTTAATTTAAACAAAGTACACAATACTATCAAAATTTTCCTTAAAAAATTTCGGGAAAGACACTCATTCCAGTGACCCCAACAGCCCATAAGTTAAGGGAACAATTTAGCTTCATAAGGATAATCTGCTGTCAGGCCTTTAAGTTACACAGAAAGGTTAGAAAATTACATCAAACTTTCTGCAACTACTATGTTCAGTACAGAGTGGATCTAATTGAAAACCTGTCACCTTATCCATTACGACAGTGACACATGTCACTGGACGTTCAGAATATGTATCTCAATGTTCCTTTAGACCAAGTACTGGACATCACTGTTTAAAATTTATATACTACAGTAATTCGCCCGCAGACGAGATCAATGACATCCTCGCGTTATTTGATACTGTTTTGAAATTTAACTACTTTAAGTTCGGTAATTATGCTTTGATTCTGAATCAAGGACTGGCAATGTAATCAGTATTGGCATGCTATCTGGCCAATATTTTTATGACTACCTTAGAATATGACGTTATGGCAAATTTTCCAACTCATCCCAAAAACTTGTATTGTGGAGTAGATATGTGGACGATATCCTGGTTTTATACGAAGGGACAAGGAGTGATTGTTGCAATGTTGTGTATCAGTTAAACTGTTTACATCAGAAAATCCATTTCCCAATCCAATATAACGAGAGTGAAACACTTCCTTACTTGTATCTTTTGAACACTATAAACAATTTTAATCTTAATTCGATGTATACGGTAGAGCAAGTACTACCGATCTTGTTATTCATAACACCTGTAATCATCAATCAACATACAAAACGGCTACATTCAGGTCACTGCTTTATATGATGTAAAACTTTCTCCTGAAGAAGAACACCTTAGGAAGAGAATATGGTTTCATTCAATGCGTAGTGTACACCACTGGCTATAATGCTAATTTTGTGAATAACATTAATAAAGGTATTTTTAAAAAGTTAATGCTGCCCACCTTTCGTGGCTCTAGGTGAGATTATGTAACCCTGATTAATGCAGACCATGGGATTTTGGATGAAGATATTTATTGTTGGTTTTAATACTTCAGTAGAATATCGGAGACGATAGCTCCAACCACCATGCTAAAAATATAAAGTCCACCTGTTTCATACCCGATAGTATCAGTAGCAGATACAGACACAAAGAATGTACCACGAAACGAAAATAATGTCCAAAATGTAAACTGGCAAAACAGGAAGGGATTTTGACATCAGATTTCAAGAAAATCTGAATTTAACCTATTCAAAATCAGATTCGAGTGCGCACCTCCATGGACAAAGGCATTCCATTAGCAGTCTGTCGAATAATAAAATCATTTTATACAGTAAAAATAAAAGGGAACCCTAAGTATTTTGGAAGAAACTGAGGTGGTACTTTCCAAGAATCATTTCCCACAACATACACTAAAAGGTCCAGTTGATATGAGACATCGAAATCCTCCTCCAAATTTTGAGTGTCTTAATACAGTTACTTAACTTTGTTCATATTTTTTCTGTTACAGTACCATGTTTTATATTTTCGCCCCATTTTCTATGCCTTTTGTTTTCTCCCTCCGACGCACGTTTCCTTCACTTGCCTTTCCCTTATCAGCATTATCCAATGACTGTTTCATCTTCTTTCACTTCTTGTGATATTCTTTGCGTGTATTACCACTTTAATCTTGAGTTTTCATCATTATTTTAAGCCAGTGACTATTGACTGGGTGTTAAGTTTTGTATTGTAGATACGTTATTCATGTCTTACATTTTTTATATTTTGCTGTCTTTGTGTTAATCAGCTATATAAGGATGCCACCCAACTTTCCGTGTCCCATTACACCGTAGCAGTGATTGCGTCTGCCACACTCATGTACTGTCGCCATGTACTGCAGGCGTTGACCTTTCCGTCCAGCTTCTTGCCCAAAATCCTCTCATTGTTCCTCCCACTTTCACCTGAGTTTGTTCTGGCTAAGTGACTGTCTGGAATTTACATTCTGGAAATTTCTTTAATACCACCCTCCTTCAACTTTTCAGTGTCTTTTGGTTAGTCTGTTACTCTATATCTGCCTCCCAACCCCCCCCCCCCCCAAACTGCCTTTATTAGCTATTAATGCCTCATTCCGTATTGTATTTTGCTTGTTATCTGATGTGTTATGCTGCATATTGGGTCATCGATTTAAGCCCAGTTAGGGTTTTATACGAATTGATTGTGAGTGCTTTTATCCGTTATTTACTACATTTTTTTAACTTAGGGTATATACAGTACTGTTTATTATAATTTTTTCAGTTTTTCTATTCATATGTTTGCTTGAGGATTCAGTTATAAGCTACAAAACTGGTCTTTTAATATCGCATCACTTAACAATTGTTTTGAGTCTTCATTTATCAAAATAAATTTTATGCTTGTCAGTCCTAATGTTGCAACATGCGCTATTGCTGACAGGCGCGAAGCGCTAAGCGTTGCCATCAGCTGGGCGGATGCTGGCTGTCATCAGGAGTCTGGTGGCTGTTGGCCATCACCTGTTTCATCGAGACCAGCAATGGTTCTGATAACAACAGGAACCATGAGCCGTTACGTTAAACCGTTTTTTGAAATATCTTCATGTTTTCATCAGCTCATACTTTTATAAGTGAAACTGTGGTCTGAAATGCAAAAGAAGTAGCCTGCTCGAACTCTCGACTTATTTCAATGCAGGTTGATCTTGTCCGAGTCTGTGTTCTTTTCACCATTTTTGTGGATTCAGGTGGTCTTGTTAACTGGTGCTTGCACGTAATATGAAGGTCTCGTGATCGACTGTCACCACTGCAACAAATTTTAACACTCATAAAAAGGTATCCATTACTTCCGGCATGGCCATCTGAAGTACACCAGGCTCGATCGTTGCTCAGAATTGATTGTATAACAATCTCGGCCGCTGTTAACTGGGCTGATGTTGGTTTAGGTTAGACCATCAAGCAGGCGAATGGCACGGAAAACGAATATTCCTACCCAAGGAATTTTTGTTTTTGTGAAAGTATTGAAACATAAGTCATTTAAAAAATCATCATCCTTTTTGGAACAGATGGCTTCGCCAAATTCATTTGGTGATACGCAGTTCAGTGTTTCTTTTCTTAGCAGTCACTCTCATACAAAGTTATGGAACAATACCATGCATGACCACAATAATATTTCGGGCGTGGTGGTCTAGCAGAATCGAAACCCTCATCCCAGCCTCTGCTTCACGGTGACGGTCGCGACATTATGAACCCACTCTGACCCGTATCTCCGATTTCATTGTAGAGTACAGCTATGTACATATTGGCCTCCCGACCATGTGCCCACCGAGGACAAAGGATTTTTCCCAGATGCTACTGCGAAATGTTCGATGTAATGACATAGAAGCCAAGCATCCAGAGGTACGATGGCCAACAGTGAGGCAGTCGATTCACATGCTCTGTCTTCTCACCACAGTCAGATCATTATGTTACCTTGTTATTAAGCACGAACTTGGGATGTAGCTCCGTCTCCACGATATAAGACTAATCGATTCGCCTTTGTGCCAGAATTGTCTTCGTCTGTGTACTGACGAACACTGAATGACGTGCACAACGTACCCCCCAGTACGGAAATTGGTGACACATATCCTTGCATATTACCTTCGCTCTCCTACTGCAGTTGCTGAACCACAGATGTTTCTCTATCCGGCAGACTATCACTTCCCCCCGGCAAAACATAACAAACTCACATGGTTTAAATGAATTTCCGCTGTGTATGTCTTCCGGGATGAGAAGGAAACGGAACTTGGTTATTGGCAATATGCCCAGGAGACCCACGACATCCTCAAACGCATGCCATGATACCGACACATCCCTGCCCATCCCTCTCCCCTCCACCTCCTGGCAGACCGCTTTGTTCATTTTTGTGGCAAAAATAAAAAAAATAAAAGGAGATAAGTATGAACTTCCTAGAAATCGAGAGCTCGTGGGATCGAATCTCCGTTTGACAACGAATAGTTCTGTCTTAGTTTTAACCTCACCCTTACCTCTCAACGATGGGAAGAGTCGCCAGAAACGAGACGTGATTCGGACTCCACCTTAAACAGTAGACCTCGTCTTCCCGGTTGGATAACTGGGCTAGATTAGGGTTACTTAAGTTCTGAAGTAGCGCCAACTGAAAGACTTACAATAGCCCATTTCGCCATACGAAATAATTACTATTATTACCACAATAATTTTCATATGATCCATCAGTATTATAACAATTACTTTATCATCTTTCATTGAGATAGCCAAATCATAATGAACAGTGTGGAGAACTGCAACAAAAAGTGATAATGACAGTACACAAACCATCGGAATTTATTTTTATTGAGCAATGTTACGTCAGCTGGTCAGAGTTACTAAGTAAGCGTAACTTTGCAGAACAGGTGACTTACAACTGTCTTTTCAAATAATCATATGAGTGTTGGGTTCCAACATGCTGTCGTATGATTATCATTAACTGTTTTAAGAAAATGCCTATTCAGATAGCTTACGGGCAGATGAAATGATTCATAATCAGTTATCAAGCTCTACTGTATTGGAATTCAGAACAATTAGTCGGCTGTCGTTTGCCACTCTGATTGCAGAATTTAGAAGCCACGTCTCTCAACTATCTGTGCTTACTAGTCGCACTGTTGAGAAAACTAATTACCACGGGAACTTGAGACTCAAAGGTTTGTTTTTTCCTGGCTTCTTTTATAACTACGTTTCCACATTGAGCCAAGATACTTGGTAGGTTATTGTGTTGGTAATGTTTTTATAAAAAGTTCTCATCAAACATATCACAGCTTTTATTTTTCGTATATTTAAATTAATATTTTACTTACTGCATCTACTGTAAGTTTTAAAGCCTAACTGAAACGAGAATTAGAATGAAGCAGTTGTCGTCATCGTAGCGCCTGATAAAGGCAATGGGTTGATACTAAGGTGACCAGACAAAAATTAGTCATCCCAGTACACACACACAGACGAATTGTAGAGCCTTATCAGATGATGCAGCAATCGAATCAGGTGCTCAACCATGTGAACAGTGCTCCTACATAAACCTAACGAAGTGGCGATCAGTGAGACATTTATTTTGCAAGTGGATATTGTATGTAAACATGGGCGAATGTAACGACAAGAAAGAGTGGCAAAAAAGGAAAATCATGTCTGGAGGTGCCAATGGTCTTTGGGTGTGTGAAGTAGCTGGACTTGTTGGCATTCCACGACGAACAGTCCAACACGTCTAGATGCTGTGGTGCACCGCAAGTGGCTACGAAACTCGACCTAAGAATTATAGTCAGAAAATGATACTGGCTGAGACTGACCAGAGACGCATTTCATGGCCTGTGAATTAAAAGCATTTACAAATTCGATAGGTAGAGCTACATGCAGTGACCTATGGCCCATCCCAACCTTTAGCGAGAGAACATTGCGACAATAACTGCTTGCAATGAACATTTGTGTTCACCACGTCATAAGAGGCCACTGCTCACACAAGCACATAAAGCTGCACATCTTCACTGGACTAGAAGTCATTGAACATGGACAGTAACTATTTCTAACTGACGAATCACATTTTTGCCTAGATTCAAATGATGCATCTCGTCGAGTACACCAAAGGCCACATGAAACATTTCAACCTAAATTTATTTAAGGTCAGGTGCAAGCCAGAGGTGGGGCTGTGATCTTTTGTGGGTGTTTTTCTCTTCATGAATGGGACTCATTCATTGATGTGAGCACTGCCATGTACCGAAATTTTGGTTTAAACGTTCTGAATATTCAGGTGTTGCCTTTCAGTGAACAATTAAATGATGAGTATGGTATTGATACTCCCATTTCTCTAGACAACAATAGTGAAGTTCATGGGACTGAAAGAATATGTGACTGGTTCTTCAAACAGTCCCCCACCCTACTAAATCTCCAATGGCCTGCAAAATCACCTGACTTGAAAATCATCGAAAATCTGTGCAGCATTTTGGAATAGCGGGTAAGTAAACTGCATCAGCATCTACATAATTTGGTGGAATTACGCGATGAAATTCTCAGCGAGTGGCTTAACCTGGCTATGATGTACCTGCACAGCATTATTGAGTCACTTCCCAACCAAATCCAGGTGTTTTCAAGTCCGGGGCCTAATTATACTGTATTTAATGACCCTTGTAACGTGTGTGCAGCGCACATTGGAGTTTTATTAGGTCAGTGAACACACCCTTCCCCGCCTACCACTGGGAAAAGAGACGAATTGCCTGCCAAAATCAAGGTATCAACATTGGTATCGCTTGTTGAAAGTTATAATGCCGAGACAGTTTTAGGAACAGAAAGTTAGTTGAAATCAGATGTAAACAACAACGAAATCCTAAGTTTAGACTGATATATTTAACATAAGTATACATTAGTCGCCAGTGGTGGGGGCATAGTTATTGCTATAAAGAACTCTGTAATTTCTAACAAGATTAACACCAACCCCTAATGTGAATTAACCTGGATGAAGTTAAGCATCAGAGGTTGGTCAAAAATGGTAATCGGATGTCTTTATAGACTGCCTCGGTCACAACATGTTGTAGTACAATGCTTCACAGGGACCTTACTGAATACTGTTGGTAGTTTTTCTGCTCGTGCTTTTCTAGTGGGGGGGGGGGGGTTCAACTTGCCAAATATAGATTTGGAGAGTCATGCTATCAAAACTGGTGCCAGGGACAGGGATAGTTGAATACATATGGGAGTTATGGACCAAAGAGAACATTTTTTAAAAATCTCTCAATATGAAATCAAGATTTTAGTGTTGCTGTCCCCATTTAAAACTCTATCTACATCTGTGAACGAAATTTTCATTTAATTACCAAAAAAATGTAAAAATTCTAAAATTTATCAGATTCAATAACATGAACTGAACCATCTTTATTTTGTTTTATACCTCAATAAATAAAATTTAATCCAACAATTTTCTCCAATTTACCATCATATTCTGAAAATACTTTAGTATAACGATCTGGAAATGTAATTGTATATTTTCCATCTAAAAGAAATAAAACTTTTTCTACATTTTAGTTATTAAAATTTCAGCTGTTGATATACTGTAAGATTTATTTATTGTATGTACTGATAATTTAGTGAAAACTTCCCCACAACCATTACTATAACTGTTAAGTTCACTTACTAGATTTTCTAAATTACCGTTCATGTTCATTTTGTTTTACTTTTATTTATATAGAAAAATGTAAGTTTCCAAAAATTAAAATGTTTGAAAAACATTTTACCTTCTGTATCACTCTAAAAATATTTCATAAGCAAATGTAAAAGTGAAGATAACACTTAATAACTTTTCAAATTTTTTATTCATTTGTTGTTGTTGTGGTCTTCAGTCCACAGATTAGTTCAATGCAGTTCTCCATGAAACTGTACCCTGTGCAAGCCTGTTCATCTCCAACTAACTACTCCAACCTACATCCTTCTTAACCTACTTACTGTATTCATCTCTTGGTCTTCCTCTACGATTTTTACCCACCACACTTCCCTCCAATACTAAATTAGTGATCTCTTGATGACTCAAAATGTGTCCTATCACCCAATCCCTTCTTCTAGTCAAGTTGTGCCACAAATTCCGCTTGTCCTCAATTCTATTCAGTACCTCCCATTACTTATGTGATCTAGCCATCTAATCTTCAGCATTCTTCCATGGCACCACATTTCGAAGGCTTCTCTTCTCTTCTTGTCTACACTGTTTACTATGCATGTACCACTGCCATACATATGTATGTTTTCAGAAACGACTTCCTGACACTTAAATCTATACTCGATGTTAACAAATTTCTCTTCTTCATAAACGCTTTTCTTGCCATTGCCAGTCTACATTTTACATCCTCTCCACTTCAACCATCATCAGTTATTTTGCTTCCCAAATAGCAAAACTCGTATACTACTTTAAGGATCTCATATACTAATCTAATTCCCTCAGCATTGCCTGATTTAATTCAGCTACATTCCATTATCTTCCTTTTGTTTTTGTTGATGTTCATCATATATCATCCTTTCAAGACAGCTGCTCTTCCAGGTCGTTTGCTGCCTCTGACAGAATCACAATGTCATTGAAAAACTTTATTCATTTATGTAATCAAAAATTTTCAGTTAAAACCTTATTTTAAGAATCATATGTTAAATTCTTTTTACCATAGAAAATTATACATGCAATTCTACCATTAGGTATACTTAAATTAAAATGCACATAATTTCATTTTTGTTTTTGTGGAATCAAAACATTCATTCTTCTACTCTTATTTATGACATGCATAGGATAACATCGAATAAAATAGAATGAATTTACGTTTACACTGTTATTTATTTGTGTAATTCTTTGTGAATCTGTAAATGTATCATAAGCTTTTAAAACGTTTTTCAGAGGATAAAGATTCAATAATTCTTGAAGCAGAATTTAATTTCTTCCATTTATAATACAAATAATATGTAATTTAACATGATCAAATGAATAAGGATCATTTAACTGAAATTTTTTTAGAATAGTTTGGTAAACAACGAAAATGAAGTAAGGTTTATCAAATTCTGCAGAATTATAATTATTAGTAATATCTGGTTGAAAATTTCTTTTTCCATTTAATACAATAAATTAAGTTGCTTGTAGTTCAGAAAAAGGAACTGGAATTTTTGGGTTTTTAAGTCTTTCTTCTCCTAGGTCCAGTTTCATATTTAACAACAGGAACACGAATTTCCATACTTTTTACAACATTTTTACTTTCTTTTGAAAGTGTGCTATTATCATTATTAGTAGCCCATGGAAGAACAGAATCTTCTTGACCTTTTCTGGAACTCCATGTGAAAAGTAGTCTAAAATCTCCTTCCCTAATACCTGATTTAAACTCCTTAAAAATTTACCAATTAATTGTAATATATAAGGTACTTCATTCTGTTTGTTTTTAATTTCATCACTGCTAAGAATATATCCTTCTATAGCTAATCATTCGACAGACATGAAGTTTATTGAATAAGAGTTAATGAAGAAATAAATGGCTGTTCTATTCTAGATAAAATATTTTCATTTTTAATTATAATAACATCAAACAATTTTAACACATATTGATCAATTAGTTTAGAGATTCGATTTAGCATCACATTTTGAGAAATCTAATCCATCTCTGTGAATAACATCAAATGTCATATAAGGTTTTGAACAATTAGAGTGAATCCATCACCCACCAATATTTATATTAATTTCTATTTTTGATAGGAAGCTTTAAATTTTTTTGTTTTGCCATTAACAGGAAATGAGTAAAATTGATAACTCTTGATTTGATTCATGATTTAGAAAGGAAAAAAATTATCAATTTATTTTTAAAACACCTTTTACATAAGCAAAATTGAAGTGAATCAAATTATCATTTCCATCAGTGATAGTAATAATTCAATTTTGAATAGTATCAAATACTGGAATATTTTTTGGATAATTTAGTTCTTAAATTATTGGTCCTCCAAATTAAACATTCGGTTTAAATGAAAAAATAATGTTATTTTCTCTATGAAAATGATTATTACACTTAACAGAAAAATTTATTTTTATTAATTGGAATTCAATAATTTTAGGAAAGTTATTAGCAATCAATCTGTCATTAGTTTCCATAATTTTATTATTAAATCCTAAAATTTTCACAATATAATCTTCTTTATGCATAAATAATTTAATATCACTTTCAATATTAACTCTATTTACAAATGTATCTTCTTTAATATGTATGTTAAGTTTTTTTGAGTGAATAACTTTTTCCAAATTTCTTAAACTATATTCACCAACAGAAGTTTCTATCATTTCTCCATTCGTGTATAATTTATTATTTTTTGTTGTGATTTTGCATTAAAAAGTTGAATAAGAAGCAACTAGTGAAACACTTGTATAAGTTTCTTTTATTGAACAGTATGTTACTTTTGAAAAGATGAATTATCATTCAATCGAAATAATCTAATCATTTATATTAGTAAAAATTATGTAAAGAATTCCTGAAAGTAAATTAAAAAATAATCATTGTAAACTTTTACCAAATTCTATTCGATGTTTAATAATAGGACTATGTGGTTGTGGGAAAACGACATTGATGATTGATAATTATATTCTAGCTCCAGGATGGTTAAACTGGAAGAAATTAATCATTTGTACATTTATTCTAAAAGTTAAATCAATCAAAATGTCAAGATGTGAAAAACTGAAGATAAAATTAAGGAACAAATTGAAACTTCCTGGCAGATTAAAACTGTGTGCCAGACCGAGACTCAAACTCGGGACCCTTGCCTTTCGTGGGCAAGTGCTGGACCATCTGAGCTACCCAAGCACGACTCACGCCCCATCCTCACAGCTTTACTTTTGTCAGTACCTCGTCTCCTACCTTCCAAACTTTACAGAAGCTCTCCTGCAAACCTTGCAGAACTACCACTCCTGAAAGAAAGGATATGCGGAGACATGGCTTAGCCACAGCCTAGTGGATGTTTCCAGAATGAGATTTTCACTCTGCAGTGGAGTGTGCGCTGATATGAAACTTGCTAGCAGATTAAAACTGTGTGCCAGAACGGGACTCGAACTCGGGACCTTTGCCTTTCGTGGGCAAGCGCTCTATCATCTAAGGAAGAAATTGCTACTTTTATTGCAAATAATGCTGAAAATATTCCATTAGATGTAAAAGACACAGTATACAATGTACAGTGTACAATCAGCTAAAGCTGAATATACGTTTTTAATGCAGTTGAATAATTATGTCAGTAAAACGAATTGTACTCAGCTCAATAAAACTTTTCTGACTGATTACTTTACAAAAAAGGAAATAGAAAAGTCTTTTTCACATTATTTCTCAGAAATGGATTAACTCCATATTTAAACAAGTTAGGTAATCTTAAAGATAAAGTATATGGTAAACAAATTATTGAATTTACAATTGTGCCTGGAAGCGAACAAAAAATTCACAATTTCAAATTATGTTATTTAATTTTTTGAAAGTTATTACTTTTGGTAAAAGTATAAACAGAAAGGTAATAATTATTGATTTTTATCTTTCAATGAGTGTTTTCAACCAAATTTACAATCTAACTACTGATATCCAATCAATAAAAGTAGTCCACAAATCAAATTTTCAATCTGCAGAATTCAAAGCTTCTGATAAAACTGTACCAGTTGATGTAAAGTTAAATGTAATTGATGAAAAAATTTAAATATTTTTTATTCTATATAAATGGTTAACGAGAATCACATCAAATATTTGAAATGTCAATGTTTACTCAGACACCTAATCCTTATAGAGTAAAAACTAAAAATGGAAATCTTTTTTTTTCAAAATTGGCTTGCACTATTCTACTCACAGATAAAACAGGTAAAACATAGTCCATTCTTTTGAATACTTGAGTGAAGAAAACCAAAAATGTTAGAAACAGACTGGGTACAGAACTTTATAATAAAGAATTTCAAGAATTTAAAAAGAATAATATTAAACTTCAATCAACTTTTGGTGAATTAAAAGTATCTGTTCTTGAACAATTTCATAGAACATTAGAAGAATAAATGTGGAAAAAATTTGACTGACAAGGAAATTATTAACGTTTTGAACTAGTATCAAAATTAGTTGTTGAATTTAATAACACAAAATATTCAACAATAAAAATGAACCAAAACATGTAAACAAAGCCCTCAAAAATTTTTTGAAAACTCTTTATGTAACAAATTTGTTAGATACTAGTACAAAATGTTTAATTGGTGACAAAGAAAGAGTAAATAAATTAAAAGTAGTTTTCGAAATAGTATTTACAGCAAAATCGTCAATAGAAGTTTTTGAAATTGAAATTGTTATTCCTCCTAATCCAATCACATATAAATTGGAAGGTTTAAATGGTGAAGACATAAAAGGAAATTTTTGTGAACAGGAACTATTGAAAACAAATTTTCCATATGTTTATCTTGTTTAAAGAGTTTGAAATAACGAAAGTAATAAAGTATATATTAATTAGTTGGGATTTTAATAATTTACACAATAGATGGCTAAATAAAAATAATCTAATTTTTTAAAAAGTTTAACATAAATTCTATTTGTAATTAACTTAGTTATTGAAAATTTAAACATGTCTCATATTGATAATAATATTCATTATAAACATTGTATTACTAAACAAGATAGAGTGTATTTCGATATCTATACAAAGGTTAACAAAAATAATTTAATGTTAGAATTACTTGAAAAATTTAAATTGGAATTATTGTAATCAGATGGTTTTAATAAACATTGTTTATTAGAGGTATGTAAATCGTTATTAATGATATATAGAATTTAATCATGAAGAAAGTAGTTGGAAATTAATTTTGTTCTCTAAGAAAAATTGCTAAGATTAAATAAAATGTCATTCGTTCATTCTTTTGGATAATTATCCAAAATGTTTAAATAATTATGACTACAGACAACATTCTATCTTTCTTTAATCTTTTGAAATAAATTTATTGAATCTGAAACATTAATAATTTTTAAATTTTCTTCACGATCTGAATATTTATTTCTTAGATTATTTTTTTGTAATTCAACATTATAATTTAAAATGTATTCAAATTACATACTAATCATCATTAAAATCATTATCACATAATCTTAAAATAACAAAAGTAGATCTTTATTTATCATCAGGTGTTTGAGGAACAACATGTAGTGATAAACTACTTATTTGTTAAATACTTTCATTTAATATTAGTATAGTAATATATTTTACCTAATTTCTGCATGTTTATTCTTATCATTATTTAGATCTTTAAATGAGTTATTTGACCCCCACAGAGCTGTTTTACATAAAGTTTTATTTCATATTCACCATAATTTGGAATTGATGTAAAAATTCCGCATAAACCCAATTTTGAAAATTTTTCTCCAAATAGCATTTGTGCATTCATAATTAGAGTATCAACTAGGTTCATTAATAAATTTTATATGAGGATGAATATTTTTACATTGAAACCTTTCATTGTTATTGAAATTTTCAATATTTTACAGTATTGATCATTCACAAGATATTTACAGCTTCTTGAGAACGTATAAACACTTAGATATCACCAACTTTATTTGCAGAAATCCAAATTTTAGAGAATCTATTTATAAAGAAAAAATTATGAGATATTTTTAATGAATATGTGGTTCATGGATGTAGATAAATCTTTAAATGGGAGTCAGGATACAATTTTCCAGGTGTTGGAGGGGTCAGTATGAAACATTTAGTGATGAGGATGAAGATGTGGCACCCAGATCGAAAAAATTCAAAACTATTATTCAATGTGCCTTAGACAAGTAAGATACTGTGCACGATTTTAAATGATGGGAAGGACCCACCATACTGCAATGGCTGTAATAGAAAACTTTCCATAAACAAAGATGGTTGCATCGCAGATTCAAGACAATTCATAACCTAGCTGACAAGCAAAACCTGAAAGAAGCAGTAATCAGTGTAAGGATATCAGTGAGGGAAGCGTTCAATGACTTGGAAAGTAAAATTTTTTCAGCTGATCTGAGAAGACACCTTAAGAGGTTTTTCGTCTCATGTAAAGTCAGTAAGCGGTTCGAAATCATCTGTTCGTCCATTCAGATACTGTACTGCCACCGAAATGGGAGATTACAGACAGAAGGTCGAAATACTGAATTCAGTGTTCCAAATTTCTTTACCCTGGAAGATCATAACACAGTCTCTCCTCTCAATCATCATATGAATGTTTAAGTGACAGATACTGAGACATACGATCGCTGAATGGAAAAACAACTACAATTATTAGTGGAAAGGGATCAGGACTTGCTCCCCTTCAAGCAGATGTTTATCGTAGATCGCTGGAGCAACGAAGGGTACCTAGCGACTGGAAAAAAGGCACAGATCATTCCCGCTTTTAATAGGGGTCATAGGATAGATGCACACAATTATAGACCTATATCGTTGACATCAGTTTTTTCTAGGATTATGGACCATGTTTCATGCTCAAGAATGATGACGTTTTAGGACAATGGAAATCTCCTCTATAAAAGTCAGCATGGATTCCGCAAAGAGATATCTTCTGAAACTCAGTTCGCCCTGTTCCTCCATGAGATCCATAGTACAGTAGACAATGGCGCTCAGGTTGATACAGTGTTCCTTGACTTTAGAGAGGAATTTGACATCGTCTCGCACTACCGTTTAGTTTAAAAATTTGTGCTTATCGAATATCGAACCAGATTTGACACTGGATTCGAGACTTACTTGCAGGTGGAACTCAGTAGGTGGTTCTTAACGGAACAAAATTGACAGGTGTATAGGTAATATTCGGAGAACGCCAAGGAAATGTGATAGGACCGTTACTGCTTACAGTAACACTGGGGCAATCGCACTAGTTATAAAAATGCCGAACTCTCGGGCAGGTACACGCTGTGAAGAGTGCTCTGCCAGCCGAATGTAGCAGAGACAAGCGAGACCGACGCAGCCCGTTATGTAATGCTGGTACGTAAGTTCTTAGCGATTTGCAGTAAGTTTAATGAAGACAATAGATACACATACGAGAGAATTTAGTCATCAACAGTATGTTCTCCATCACTGTTTACAACAACAGTGTGTAACTTTATAATTCCGCAACCGTTGAACCTAACGTGATTTAAGGCAATCAAGCCGTAGACCTATGATCGGAGCGTATTTTCATCCGAAAAGGAGGTTGCTTAAACGTTGTTCGATAGAGAACGGAAAAGGTGACAAACTGTGAGTACAATATCAGGTGAACAAGGTGGATGCGAAATGATTTCATAACCCAACTCGTATATTCTGATTTTTTGTCAGTCTGGCAAAATGCAGGTGGACGTTATCATGGAGTATCATCAACTCACGAGTCTTCTTGGTCGTTGTCCTCGGACTGTCTCTGCGCGATGTCTCAGTTATTGACAGTAAATGTTAGCAGTAATGATTATACCTCGGGAAGCAATTCCTGGTACACTACACCATCGATGCTCCACCATACGCATAACATTACCTTTAGTGAATGCGCGCAGGTCTTTGTACGAGGAGTTGCTGTTTCGTTTTCGGCTCATCCATGCCTTTCTTTTACTGATGTTAGGATCAAGACTCCATTTCTCGTCACCAGTAACAATACAGGGTAGGAATTCCCAGTGTCGTTCACGAGTCAGTTGATGACGAGCAAGCAGAGAAGCACATATGGCCAGTTGCTAATTTTTGTGATTTGACTTAGAGCATGTGGTACCCATACATCCGAGTTTAGAACCTTCCACATTGCATGCGCGTGTTGCACAATGGTGGAATCAATACAGTTCATCACATTTGCCAGTTCTCGACTGTACTGGTTTGGATCATAGTGGATTAATGCGTTTAAATTATCCTCAACAAAACCTAAAGGTCTTCTTGAACGTAATAGTCACTAATCTCAAAACAATCCTCCTTAACATGAGAAAAGCACTTTCTGGTCGTTCTGTGTCCAATGGCATTATCGCCATACAATGTGCAAATGTTTCTGGCTGCCTCCGCTGGTGTCAGCCCTCTACTGAACTCAAACAGAAGGATCTGTCGGAAATGTTCCTATTTTTCCACTTGGCACTCCATTTTCTAAAGTCCACAGATCTACTCACTATCTCCACATTTACAAAATGTCAGTATGTAAATTCAAATAGCAACAGTGAATCACAGATAAGAACTGACAGTCGATAAATAAACCCATAGAAACCGGGATACCAACAGGCAAAGCAATATGCTTGGAACTTGTATACCAGACTAATAATAACGGTTATCTGTCTTACGCGATCCACGTAACTCTTCACAGATTCTCCATGTCTCTGTTATTCCATTAAGGTGTTGCTGATATTATTTAGATGTGTCCTTTCTTTTATAGCGTTCCACTAGTCCTTCTTGAAAATCATGTATAATCTGGTATCATCTGCCAAATTACGTTAAGCCAAACTTAACAACCTTCTTCATTCCAGTTCCCTAACTTTGCAGCCGTATGTTCATTATACAAAACAAGAAAATATCCTTCCTAGATATAACCCAGAGAAGAGTGACTTGCACTGTGGTGATTTCATCTAGGAGAGACGACGTTAGGTCAGGAAGTGACAGGTCCCTTCTTTCCTCTCTTACCCAGCATACCTCTCAAACTAAATCTTCAATTCATTCTGCATAACTGATTCAGCAGGTGCTGATTTGTTTCCTGAGTTGGCGCTTTTTCATTTACTGCCATTTTGCTTATCTCTTATTACCATAAGCGTAAAATATAGCCCAGAAATGACGAAGAAAAATACAGGAAATTATCATGCATATTTTAACAGAAAAAACGGAAAGTCAGTGCATACTTACGCAGTGCCGTAGAAAGCCACTGCTGTTCTGCCACTGTCTTTGCCATTATTGCAAGTCTCCAAAAAATCTTCTGACATCACTTTTGAAGGTGTGCATCAGACACTGACGGATGCCAGTGATTGTAGCTGAGAGGACGTTATGTCGACGCCTACCACATCCAGGCTGCAGTTGAAACCCAGCAGGAAGTCCTCATGTGATGTAAGAAGGGTGTTTGCTGCCAGATGGCAGAAGCCACCACAACAGATGCCACTTCGAGCCCTCCCTGAGTCGACATGCCCAGCCTGTCTGGACAGCCTGCTCTTAAACAAGAAAAGTCAGCGCCTGTTGTGTGTGGATGAGATCATGTACACTACCTGCCAAGTGTCACTGGAATGTCTAGAAACTCCAGCTATTGCCCCAGTGCCCAGCTCATGATTGTGAAATTGTTGGCTTGGAGTAAGTGCTGAGCTTGTGGCTGCTGGGGAGTACTCACATTTCGGCACCAGGCCCCATCTTGTGGCAATGAAGCTACAACTGGAAGAAATGGGCAGTGTATTGGTTCATGATGGAGCATTGAAAAGGTGAGAAGCAAGCTTGGGCACCACTCAGAGGGTGGAAGAAGAATTGGTAATTGTATGTAAGTCAGAGGATATCAACATACAAGAAACTGAGGATGTGGAAAAAGAGCAAGGTGCCTGCAGTGATTCAGAAGATGTCTGAAAAATCCATGATGAGATTAATATTTTGACAAGTCATTTACAATATATGGTAAACAAATGTGGAAGTGAGAGGCTCGAAACAGAACAGCTATGTGAAGAAAATAAACGATTGAATTTCAGGTGACCTGAGACAGAAAGGGAATTACAAAACAATAAGATGATGGTAGAAGAGTGGCGAAGAGAAATTTTCATGAAAAGTACCTCGTAGAATAAACCAGAAACACTACTTCAGATGATATTATGCATAGTGCTGAAAGTGTGAATCGACAGTCAGTAATAATACTATTATAACTAGAACAAGAAGGTTTTTGTATAACTACTCATAAGGAACACTTGGTAAGGGGTAATATTTCAGTATCAAATCAACATGAAAGGAAGGTAATTTTCTGTCCAGTTATAATCATGAATGTGAATAAGATTTGCACTGAAGAACTAATGGACACAGCAAGTATGGCTTATGTCATTTCGGAAAAAGCTTTCTATAAATATGTAGAGGAGTGTTCCTTTCAAATAAATCCCCTCAGGAATATGAAGATAAAAAGTGTAATTTTGAAGAAAAGCGTTGATTGAAGAAACAAGCGTTTGCAATGGTAGACTATTGTGGTCACATTACAAAACTATGTCTTTTAGTAGTACCGAATTTGAAATGTAGATATGACTATTCGAATGAATTACTTGCATGTGAATGAACCACTGAACAATGTCATTAAGGGCACCATTGAGCTGGAAATTTATATCAGAGTTATCGAATCAAAATCTGAACCAAGAGTAAAGAAATAGCCATCAGTTACTTTAGTTTCTTTGCCTGCTATCTGCGTTGGCGAGCAACGTGCGTTATTAGCAAGTTTCTTTCTGTTAGCAATTTTCTTTTTGTTATAATGGTATTATGCATCATTTCAGTGAGTTTTACTTTCTTGCGAATAACTGCAGCGTATCCTGAGTTCGGAAACAACACAATATGAATTCAGTTTACAATGTGTCAGATAAAATCTTGGAACATGCGGTTGGGATGAAAGTGAAGGAAGTTGGAGCATCAAGACCCGATCTAAACACCAATCAGGGACAAAAACAGTGTAAATCCAGGCAAGAGTATACCCGCAATTTTAACAGAACAATGTGCAATGCAGCCGACTAGTTGTGTGATTGTGACATGAAAAGTGTATTTTTTCGTTTCACCTGTCTTGTAATAAACGGTAGTGATAGCGACCACAGATTAAAAGAATCTTCATGCAAATGTGAAAAAACACAATTCCAGTGAAAAACAATTAAATTGTTTTTATTGTGTTTTCAGTGCTAGGGAGAGGAGTATGGAGTAAGCTGGTGACTGCATTAAATTTCGCTGCAAATTCGAGCTTGCCTTAAGGAGCCATGATGAAACATAAAACCCCAAGAACCCTGGAATTTTTCGAAGTCTGCAAACAGAGATCATGTGAAACTCAGCTCGCCCTATTTGTCCAAGAAATTCACAGTGCCGTAGACACTGGCGAGCAGATTGATGCCGTATTCCTGGACTTCAGGAAGGCATTTGATACGGTTCCGCACTTACGTTTAGTGAAAAAAATACGAGCTTACGGAATATCGGACCAGGTTTGTGATTGGATTCAGGATTTCCTAGAAGAAAGAACACAACATGTCATTCTTAACGGTTCAAAATCTGCAGATGTAGAGGTAATTTCGGGAGTACCGCAAGGAAGCGTGATAGGACCTTTATTGTTTACAATATACATAAATGACTTAGTTGACAACATCGGTAGCTCCGTGAGGCTATTTGCAGATGACACGGTTGTCTACAAGAAAGTAGCAACATCAGAAGACTCGTACGTACTCCAGGAAGACCTGCAGAGGATTAATGAATGGTGCGACAGCTGGCAGCTTTCCCTAAACGTAGATAAATGTAATATAATGCGCATACATAGGGGCAGAAATCCATTCCAGTACGATTATGCCATAGGTGGTAAATCATTGGAAGCGGTAACGACCGTAAAATACTTAGGAGTTACTATCCGGAGCGATCTGAAGTGGAATGATCACATAAAACAAATAGTGGGAAAAGCAGGCGCCAGGTTGAGATTCATAGGAAGAATTCTAAGAAAATGTGACTCATCGACGAAAGAAGTAGCTTACAAAACGCTTGTTCGTCCGATTCTTGAGTATTGCTCATCAGTATGGGACCCTTACCAGGTTGGATTAATAGAAGAGATAGACATGATCCAGCGAAAAGCAGCGCGATTCGTCATGGGGACATTTAGTCAGCGCGAGAGCGTTACGGAGATGCTGAACAAGCTCCAGTGGCGGACACTTCAAGAAAGGCGTTACGCAATGCGGAGAGGTTTATTATCGAAATTACGAGAGAGCACATTCCGGGAAGAGATGGGCAACATATTACTACCGCCCACATATATCTCGCGTAATGATCACAACGAAAATATCCGAGAAATTAGAGCAAATACGGAGACTTACAAGCAGTCGTTCTTCCCACGCACAATTCGTGAATGGAACAGGGAAGGGGGGATCAGATAGTGGTACAATAAGTACCCTCCGCCACACACCGTAAGGTGGCTCGCGGAGTATAGATGTAGATGTAGATGTAGATCTGATTTCAGAACCGGACGGCGTCTTGAAGCAACATATTGAATAATAGTAAATCCTGGGTTTCGTAGGCCAGTCCAAAACAAATCAAAATGAATTACTGGAATCATTGTATGAGGTATGCCTTAATCTCATCAGAAGTGAACAGCCGAAGACAGATTTCCTCGTAATTGAAATTGACGAAACCACTGGCTGTGCAAATTTGTCAAATTGTACACAATAATTAGGAAAGAAGATTGGGTTTAACGTCCAGTGGGCATCGAGATCGTTAGAGACGGAGTAACAATTCGATGTGAGTTACTGGGGAAAACATATGAAAGATTCATTTCCTTTGTACGACCAAAAAGTTGCACTGCAGATTATGTAACTGCAGTTGTTCTTAGTGAACTAGAGGAAATGATCGTAAATGGAACACCTGAAAAACTGATAGCTGAGTGTTACGACGATGCTCCTGTTATGAGTGGCCACAAGGCCACAAACGTGGAGCTCAAATCAGAATTAAAGAGATGTATGGGAATACTCGCTTCATTCACTGATATACGCATTGGTTAAATTTATTCGTTGAACGTTGTGTGAGACAGGCAATAAGCAACCGCGGAAATCCTTCAGAGACTCTGAAGTAGTTCCTAGCTTTTTTCCCAGTCTCTTAAAAGCACAGCCGTTCTTGACGAGATAGTGAAGAAATTTTTTCCTGTCTATACGCAGTACATGAGATGGAATTCCAAATCACGGAGTGTAACTACTATATTTAAATGCCAGAAGGAAGTTGTTGAGGGCGAGGGAAAAATTATTGATGATATTAATGATTATAGGACAATAAACAAGGCTATGGGAGTGATCGGTTTCGTGCAAGACGAAGATTTCCTATTCTTGTTATATTTTTCTTTTGATAAAGTCATGCCTAACTGTGACATTCTGTTCAGTCAACTACGGATAATGATGCAGTGAAAATGTTGAATTTTTGTATCACATTGCAACTTCTGTCCAGCAAGTTGGGGCCTCACTTGACACTGATGATCACTGGGAAGAGGGAGAACTACCTGCAAATCTGGGACATTTCAAAGAATCAAGAATTGTGTGTACACGAGACTTCTGCAACTGCATCATGACTCAGATCAGCGATCGATTCACTTTTTAATGATCACTTGTCAATTGCACAATTGTCTAAACCGTCGTTGTTTTCGAAATATAATTTTTTTCCCAGTAGTTGATTGTGAAAGGGAAGGGAGATACAGTATGTAAACGTTTGGCTAGAATGTGGTCAAACTGATATATTTTAGTTCCGATCGATAAATGTTTCAGCCTTTGCCAGTATGGAAACCACGAGCCCAGCCTGCCCTCGCCTGTTTGTTAGGCTCAACTGCGAAGCTTAGCTGTCTGCTTTGGAGCATAATAAGCTAGGAGACACAATGCTACCAACATACTGTCAGTCTCATATGAGTACCTTGTATATGTTACGCGAAATAAAAGCTGAGAGGAAAACAGTTCTTTACGAGCAAAACAGCCAATAGTAACAACTTGCGCGCTTTTTCCCACAATGTTTTAAGCTATTCACAACGCACATTATTTTCTCCATACTTTTTATCATAGTTTCAGTGAACGAAGAAGACAATAGAAGTTGAAATTGCAGTTCAGGAACATAGTTGAGACTTTTGTGACACATTAGAATGAAAAAGTTGCTTACGTAACATGAAATTCAGTGAACTGGATGATGGGTAACAAATTACCGAGAGTATGTAGTATTTAAAGTAACCTTGATCATACCAGATCGAGTAGACAGACGTTTTGTGAGTGTTACACCGGCACACTTACTGGCCTCATGCAACAACATTTATTCGTTGACAGGACGGATAAAATGGGTGCTACTATACAACTTCTGTTACGAATCTCTAGGAACCATAGTGTACCCCATGTTCGGACCGGCCGTGTGACGATTTCCGCCCACCGGATCTGTCGGGCGCTAGAACTCTGAAAACTGTATGGCATGGCGGATCGCTGGTGATGTTCCCGTAAGTGAAAATTTCATTCCAGTTGTCGTCTCCACTGGTTTTAATATTTTCGGTTGAGACTGCAAGTAAAATACTAATATAAATTGAACAAATATAAAATAGCTGTGTTACCGCAAATGACATTTCCTTCAATTCGTGCGTTGTTGATTTAAAATGTTACCGGGCGTCTTGTATCGATCTCGAAAATAATTCTAACAGTACTCAAAGAAAAATAAACCACTGAGTTACAGAATGCAGTGGTTTTTAATTTTATTAACAGCATGTCTTAAGTGAACACGTAATAGAGAAACGAATTTTGTAGTTACTCGAATAAAAGGGGCTAACTTAAGTCCATTTCTTGTTTAGTACCCAAAGCTAAGAATTTAGACAATCAACTGTGACCCTTCGCAGCTGCAGCTTAATAATCCAAAGTCGCTATCTTCGTAAAATAATTAATGATCAGCGTACGATAACTTATTGGGGCCTAATGTTAATACATACCATTATTTGAAACGAAAAATCACAGAAAAGAGCAGTGCCAAAACATAAGCTTCTCTATCAACCCTTACTAGTTGACATTCCACTGGTCAGCAAAAAGACGTCTCGAGTTCTGTTTTTTATTCACATTGATGTCTAATTTCATTATGTATTTTCCTCTCACAAAAACAAACGCATATAACATTTTAACGAGAATGACTACCGCAAACAATACGATGAAATTATTCTTGTGATTCACAGTCTTGTTTCATAACTATGAAACAATCTGACTATTAAGAAAAGAAATATGTGCAACAGAGGACAGTGTTGCAGTAGTTGAATTTCTCGAAGCTATCGTATGCGATCGTATAATGATGATTCAATTCCTTATTTTTCAGTAATAGCACAAAGTTACATTTTGTGAGTAAATAATTTAAGGAATTTTAAACTGCCATGACATCTGCCTCTGCGACGGTCTAATCTAATACATTTTCACGCTAGTCAGTAGTGGGAGTACATCATGTTTGACGAGAATTCTGAATATCTCCGGGCTCGTCTTTCTTCAGTTGGTATTGCCAGAGCTGAACGATGCCTTTTGGTGCGACTGAAAATTTTTGTCGCTGGTGTGCATCGAACTCAAGACTTCTCACTTCCTAAGCAAAAGCCAAGCCAGCAGACCACCCACACTCGCCATGCCATTCGGCAGAGAGCCGACTTGTCGAGTATTACCTCATATTGAATTCCGACATCTTTTCTAAGAAGCAGCCATTAACGTGTGAATACTGATCCAAAGAACTTGAATAACTTGTGAAATGTAAAATACCATGCCTAGGATTCAAATTTTCGTTTGTCTACTTCTCAGCGGCAGTCGTACTGTGTGAAAATTAGGAGAAATCGAAAAAAAATTTAGAAGCCGACACTTATTCTGGTACGAACGGTGATGTGGAAGGACAGCATTATACTGAGGTGGGTCTCAGTTAGTATGCAGAAATCAAACGATGGTTTCTTGTCAGCGATCAAAGGATGCTATGTTCTTACAGAACTTCGAAAATCGGTCATGACTTTCTTCTCATTTGAAGGAGGGTGGAAGTGCTCTCACCCGTTCGATCCTTCATGATGTATACTTAAATTGGTCGAACATAAAATACCATTTTGGGCCAATCTGACGCAGATGGTATTCAATAATCATGGATGCTGTTTGTAATACATAATACCTTCCGATTATATTTGGGGATTCGTGCGCAGGCCTACAAACAATGATTCTTAAAATCATGTCGCAGGATCGAGCCCATCTCCGAGTAGGTTTAACTTTTAATGTGCACACATGTGCTTGAGTAAAAAAAGTTGCAGTCTTTATATTTGATGTACAGAAATATATAAGTTACACTCCTGGAAATGGAAAAAAGAACACATTGACACCGGTGTGTCAGACCCACCATACTTGCTCCGGACACTGCGAGAGGGCTGTACAAGCAATGATCACACGCACGGCACAGCGGACACACCAGGAACCGCGGTGTTGGCCGTCGAATGGCGCTAGCTGCGCAGCATTTGTGCACCGCCGCCGTCAGTGTCAGCCAGTTTGCCGTGGCATACGGAGCTCCATCGCAGTCTTTAACACTGGTAGCATGCCGCGACAGCGTGGACGTGAACCGTATGTGCAGTTGACGGACTTTGAGCGAGGGCGTATAGTGGGCATGCGGGAGGCCGGGTGGACGTACCGCCGAATTGCTCAACACGTGGGGCGTGAGGTCTCCACAGTACATCGATGTTGTCGCCAGTGGTCGGCGGAAGGTGCACGTGCCCGTCGACCTGGGACCGGACCGCAGCGACGCACGGATGCACGCCAAGACCGTAGGATCCTACGCAGTGCCGTAGGGGACCGCACCGCCACTTCCCAGCAAATTAGGGACACTGTTGCTCCTGGGGTATCGGCAAGGACCATTCGCAACCGTCTCCATGAAGCTGGGCTACGGTCCCGCACACCATTAGGCCGTCTTCCGCTCACGCCCCAACATCGTGCAGCCCGCCTCCAGTGGTGTCGCGACAGGCGTGAATGGAGGGACGAATGGAGACGTGTCGTCTTCAGCGATGAGAGTCGCTTCTGCCTTGGTGCCAATGATGGTCGTATGCGTGTTTGGCGCCGTGCAGGTGAGCGCCACAATCAGGACTGCATACGACCGAGGCACACAGGGCCAACACCCAGCATCATGGTGTGGGGAGCGATCTCCTACACTGGCCGTACACCACTGGTGATCGTCGAGGGGACACTGAATAGTGCACGGTACATCCAAACCGTCATCGAACCCATCGTTCTACCATTCTTAGACCGGCAAGGGAACTTGCTGTTCCAACAGGACAATGCACGTCCGCATGTATCCCGTGCCACCCAACGTGCTCTAGAAGGTGTAAGTCAACTACCCTGGCCAGCAAGATCTCCGGATCTGTCCCCCATTGAGCATGTTTGGGACTGGATGAAGCATCGTCTCACGCGGTCTGCACGTCCAGCACGAACGCTGGTCCAACTGAGGCGCCAGGTGGAAATGGCATGGCAAGCCGTTCCACAGGACTACATCCAGCATCTCTACGATCGTCTCCATGGGAGAATAGCAGCCTGCATTGCTGCGAGAGGTGGATATACACTGTACTAGTGCCGACATTGTGCATGCTCTGTTGCCTGTGTCTATGTGCCTGTGGTTCTGTCAGTGCGATCATGTGATGTATCTGACCCCAGGAATGTGTCAATAAAGTTTCCCCTTCCTGGGACAATGAATTCACGGTGTTCTTATTTCAATTTCCAGGAGTGTATTTGTCCAATAACCACTTTTGAAGAGAGTATAGCGTCGAAGATTACTTGGCGCACCATATGTGGAGGTGCACTACCACCATGCAGCCACCCCTTTAAATCCTCAATCATAGAGACTGTGAGGCCACATGATGCACATCCTTAACCCACCTTTGGGTGGCACCTGCATATATATGGGATGCATGCATTGTGGGTCTGAGTCACACAAACTGCACAGTCTGCCAGAAATTCACCTCTTCTTTCATCAGGCCAATACCCTTCTTCTTCTGAGGTTTTAAGCCATAAGTCTTATCAGCCACCTATCCAGACGTATCGAATTCCTCGAGATTGTAGCTAACTACTTCTTATGCATTGCAGCCTTTCACCCAGTAGATGAAGCTGTATGTACACATACAAAGTAACTTGACATAAACGAATTTGGATTTTGCGAACTCATAGTGGAGCGATACATTTGGAGTTTGGAGAGGCCCAGTGTACATATAGTGATGCAGACAGGCTTTGTAAATCCATTGAAACCTTAGCCATCTCCATAATGACTTGTGTTTCATTGGAGATAGTGGCCCACTTATAATTTGGCCTGATGATACACTACAATGGGCATCCCAATGGTAAACTAAATTAACTTCATTAATTTATAAAAATCCTTTCCAAAATCACACATTGCGATAGCCCTCTTTCTATTATTAACATCAAAATACTCCTTCAACCAAGGATGCTGGTTGAAGGACATGCCATGGATGGTTGTAATAAGTCTCATTCAGAAACTGAGATATTGCTTGGGGTTTCTGAATCTCTGCTAATTCGCCAGGATTGTCTTCAGATTGGGTTGAAACCATTTTGAAGCACTAGGTGCTCTGGACGCAGCAGGGAGACACTCTGCATGTCACGGCATGTATCATATATGTTTCTGGGGCTCTGATCAAAACCGTATGTATCCTATATAGATGCAGGTGCCATCCAAATGCGGCCTAGGGATGTGCAATGTGTAGCCTCACGGGCTCTCACTATTAAGGATTACAAGGACTGCCTGCACAGTGGTGGTACATTTCAGCATACGGTGTGCCAAGTAGTCTTTCGATTGCAGCATCATGAGGTACATACCTGAGTGTAGCTGTCACACCATGTTGTATATGTGGATGGGATGGGAATCCTTCCTTTCTCACACTATTTGCTCAAATGTGATTGACACTGCACACTGTTTGTACATATATGCCTGTGTATGTGTGTGTGTGCACGTGTGTGTGTGTGTTGAATAGACAGATGAAACTTTTGACATATTTCTGTTTATCTGCGTATGTATGTGAATAACTGAATGTGATGTCTGCTTCTTTCCAGCCTGCCGATTTTCTCTTTCAACAGCCATCTGAACCACACAGCAGCAGAGTTAGTTCTATGGCGTACCTGTAGACATTGTTAAACATCCAAGTAAACGACTTAACTTGAATCATCACAGGGCCTGTAGCTCTCCTCACTCACTTGTAGATTGTTTGCCTTTTGATACCTGTGCACACACTGGCAGGTCCCGCAATCTCATGTTGATGAAAAGCAACGTACCAGGGTCAGTCAACAATTCGATGATACATGTATTTTCTCACATTGTGTCACATAATAGCCCTGGTGCAGTATAACAGAATGCAGGCTCCAGAAAGTATGTACTCAGCTGTACACTCCAGAATTTCTCAGAAGTGTCTGCAACCAAGTGCACATCTGTACAATTTACCATATCCCTCTAAATGAAAGGTGTAGAACTATGGCCAAACGTTCACTTCCTGTGTGTACTCTACATCACTTATAGCAGTACTTGCAAGTTTGCTGGTGAATGGAGTTATATCAGTCTATGTAGTTTTGTGGAGTCTTCACACTGAATATTTGTAAGGATAGATCCCTTTCTTTATCACAAGCTGAAACTTCACATCACCAGGCTATGTGGCTCTCATGATATGCATATCATCCTGATGCATTTCTTTGGCAAGTTTCAGAAGAAGCGTGTGCATGAATCTTAATGAATTCAGGAAGTGGAGCATTATACCCAGAGTAATTCACTTGGATAATGAAATGTAGTTTCCTACATTCTCTGGTATGACATTAACCTTAGCACCCTTCAATCCAAAATCACCCAAATGCTGAACAAGAAGGTATGCATCATACCCACTCAGATTAAGGAAAAATATGAGTATGTTTCATGGTAGATTATATTTAAAGTTGCATGCATTGTGAGCTGCAAAATGGAACTTCCTCGTTAGATGAACTTTTATACCCATTGGAAGAACACAAATACGACGTTCAGCTGCCTGTTCATAGAAGACATCATTCTCCTGTGACTAGGTCATTGTAATGCTGTTGTTATAAGCAACAGCATCACTCAATGCAAGGTTTTTAGGCTCAGAGAGCAACAAATTCACGGGATTATCTATATGTATAATTCAAATTTCCTGAGATTGGAGTCATATGAGCATACATCTAAGTATGCTGCCACATAAGGAACATGCATTCTGTGAATGTGGTGTGAGAGGCATCGGGATGACTTTCACATAGTGCCACAGGAACTAGTAAGCACTCAGAGTCATTGTATACAACGAAGGGTCAGCATTCCTAGTGGTGAGCATTCTTAAACTTCAAGAACTTTTATCCACAAAGCACGTTTTCACATGTACCAGCTCCAGGTTTGAGCAATAAATAAGGTATCTATGTAAATACTCACACTCAGTGAAAGAGCTGAGGCTTCTATGCTTCTATGCCTTGCCCCATTATATTTCGACAGTTGGGGGGGGGGGGGGGAGGGAACTAGGCAGAACATGTTTTTGATCCAGACATAGTGGTGCTTCTCACCTTTGGAAAATAACGGTAACGCGACATGTCTTGGTAGCGGACTGGCTACTTTGGAAAGGTAGAGTGCCCCAACCACACTATGTTTTACATCTCCTAGATCGCTTTTTTCACACCTGCAACCAAGTCTTAGACATGAATACCATGATTTGGTTTCTGCATTTAGAATTTTCGTAGGTCTGGATTTGTGATGGAGAATGAGGTGCCTTTGGAGTTATAATATTTGCGAACATAAGTTGTTTCATATCCATAAGATCCATGTGTTTTAGGTAGTTTCAGTTGCAAGCTAGGAGCGACCATTCAGAGCAATATCCTTGGCCCTTTTTGGGATTCTGCAGATTAATGCATGCCTTTTTTTACCGACAATACCATCGAGAAGAGAGATGAAACTGCCCCCCCCCCTCCTTAACTGTATCACAAAAATGTGACTGCACATAGAGGTGGAGTACCCCACAGAGTGCCATATCATACCCTCTTTTCTGCATATCAGAAAAAAACATTCATTATGACACCCTTGATAAAAGTTCCATACTGTTTTGCAATGGCCCATGTTCTGATATCATTCCATCCTTCCCCCAAATTTTGACAATGCTTTCCTCCTGAGCATTGCTGCTTTGTTTGGCAGGTGAGTCAGCTCACAGTGCTGAACTGCATTGCACCTGATGGCAGGATACCACAGGTTATTAATTATTACAGCATCTTCAGCAGTACTGTTCAGTATGCATGTAGAGGATCTTGATACCTCACTTAAGTGATTTCAATGTGTGATTACAAGGTCCTGTTCGAGAAAGCACCAGCAACCACAGAGCAGTGCATATGGTTACATGATATATGTGGTAATCCATAACAGAGCAGGCTGAATGACAGTTGTGACTGCTAGGCCCAGGATGTTGCCATGCTGATAGATTGCAAAGTGAGCACGGCAGACAGGATGCCTTAGGGAGGGGTGACAGGGTTGCATGTAGTGACCATGACAAATGTGATTGTCCAAGGTGGGGCGATGACTTCAGGTGCAGTGTTTGCAGTTCTGGTTATGGGGTTGCAAGCAATGACCACAATGAGTGTGAAGACTCAACCCATGGTGACAAGGCTACAGCATGCAGTGTTTGCGGCTACCAGTTTCATGGCCTAGTCTGAGGTGGCGATCATCACATCATAGGTCTGGACTGGAATGACGATTCCACACATGATGCCCACAGTGTGAAGACCTGGGCTGCGTCTTTTGTGGCTGACAGTTCCACAGCCCAGGTTGAGGAAATGATGATGAGCACATCATCGTCAGCAGGTCCAGCTGCGGTGAGGAAAATCCACATCGAGACTGCTGCAACACTTCTGCAAAGGAAGAAATGAGATTGACAAGTATCTCTCTCTCACTCACTCACTCGCACATGTACACACACACACACAAACGCAATAGACATATACGTCTATCAATAACACTAATTTATCATACTTATGTGGTGGTTGAACAATGGCTATAAGCAATTTTAGTCACTCATCATGTTCTTTTATTCACCATGTTAAAATATAATTCAATACTTTTTTTGCTAAATAAAGCTTTCACATTTGTGGTTATTTTTTAATTAAGTTCATCTAAAAAATAAGACAAGTCCACCATAATCACTCTATGCAAGGGTAAATTACAATAATAATAATAATAATAATTGTTATTAATAATAATAATAATAATAATAATAATAACAATTATTATTAATGGCAGAAGAAGAGGAAGTACTAGTTGTAGTAGTAGTAGTAGTAGTAGTGGTGGTGGTGGTTGTGGTGGTAGTTTTAGTAATAATACTCATGTATTTTCTGTTCAGTGACTAGTGTCATTCCCTATGAGCTCTGAGTAGAAAATGGTGTCAGCCTGTGGCTGCGATAGCTCATTGTCAGTGGCGCATATTCACTCATCCACAACCAGGCTGAGACTCCATGAACTGTGTGTAAAAATGGTGTCCTGGACTGTGGCAACTCGATGTCGATAGCACGTATAAAAAAACAGGGAAACATAAATACTGCGTGCCGGCCGCGGTGGTCTAGCGGTTCTGGCGCTGCAGTCCGGAACCGCAGGACTGCTACGGTCGCAGGTTCGAATCCTGCCTCGGGCATGGGTGTGTGTGATGTCCTTAGGTTAGTTAGGTTTAAGTAGTTCTAAGTTCTAGGGGACTTATGACCTAAGATATTGAGTCCCATAGTGCTCAGAGCCATTTGAACCATAAATACTGCAAGGAAGTGTGAAAAAAATTAAGGCACACACACATATGTATACTTATGTTCGCCCTCCAGAAAATCATGCATTGGGAAAGCAATAGCATCATCGTCAAGTTGTGGTGACGGCATGCTATGGTCCTTGTCACACATGTATAGAATTCCATTCAGATCACTTTAAAAAATCATCTTATAACCATTGTCTACAGTATTTTTAAATAAAATTTGGCCTAAAAGGCGTTATTTATACTACTGAGAGCCATGCAGAGAAATCTCTTTGTGATATCAGAATAGCTGGTGGGAACCTGTGAAGCACCAACAGAGCTAGTAAAAGGTTATCAGAGTTCAGTCATATATTCACAGTGTTTGCAGTTGTTCTTTCGCAGCAGCCTGAGCTGTTGCTCATTCAGCTGCATGTTGGATTCTAGCTGACATCCGCTGAGCCACCTTAGCGGCTGTACTCCCAGGAGAAGATGTCAGTTACCATGGCGCTACGGAGGACTGCTGGCGAGCAGGCAGGGCTGTTTCGAGCTGGATGCTGGAGTGTGCTCGGTCCCACTCTGAATTCTACGATGATCCTTGATGACCCATCCGTTATTTACCTGTCGACGGTGGTCGTGTGGTCGGTTGACTTGCTCCTAATCCCTGCTACGTGTCAGCACCCAAAAGCGCCTGAGTGTTGAACAGAAACGAGGACCCCAAGAAGCCCTGTTGCTGGCTTTCGTTCATAGACTGTTCATAGACTGTACTTGAGGGTCTAGGACATAGATTCACTATAGTATCATGATCATGAAATCGAATACTATTACTGTGAATGCCATAAAGCCCATTGATCAACAAATGACGAGATATGGAGAGCTGGGATATTTTAAGGGAGCTGGCGTGAGGCTATGACGCAATGCTCGGTTCTTAGTGGCCGCATGTGTCCTCCTTATTTTGCTATATTTCTTGCCAGGCTGTCAATTGCTGTGTCAATTCCTCTGTCTCTGACATGACTTTGGTTGGCCTGTGGCAATGCGAAAGAGTTTCAATATTTTTTTCTTATTTCTACCCATTACAATTATGTGCCGTAACAACATTTACATTCTTGGAAATCTTTCTCAACAAAACCATAGTTTCATTGTCAAAGACGGGTGACAGTTTGTCGCCATCACCTGTTAAATAAGGACGCTAACCCGTATCATCACCATTAACACTGTCAGACTGACTCTTCATATTCCAACTCTAGTCATTAATGATGATCGAACTGAAGTAGACAGAAACCATTCACGCCGTTTCTTTATAGAGGGTAGCAGCATTCCTTTTCAAGCTTCTGCTGATGCAATTGCCTGCTTCTGCCTAGTCTTGCGATAGGAATTATGTACAGGTATAAATGTGTGTAATAAGCAAATAATATTACGCTATTGCCAGTCCCAACTCACTGTCAGGACAGTGATTGTGGTGCAACTGCCAACTTGTGCCTATTAGCAGTGTGTACCTGAAAAGCATGTAATGTTTCACCACCATCGCTTGGTGGGCATGCATAATAATCAGATATAAAATTACACTGACAGAACATGCAGTATTCTCTGTGTGTGAACGAAACACATAATATTTCACCAGCAACGCTTACTTTCATATGTGAACAGAAGTTGTCACATCACACATCAGTACTACACTGAAGAGCCAAAGAAACTGGTACACCGGCCTAGTGTCGTGTATGGCCCCCTCGAGCTCGCAGGAGTGCCGCAACACGACTTGGCATTGGCTCGACTGATGCCTAAAGTAGTGCTGGAGGAAACTGATACCATGAATCCTGCAGGGCTGTCCATAAATCTGTAATAGAACGAGGGGGTGCAGACCTCTTCTGAACAGCACGTTGCAAGGCATCCAAGATATACTCAATAATGTTCAATTCTGGGGAGTATGGTGGCCAGTGAAAGTCTTTAAAGTCAGAAGAGTATTCCTGGGGCCACCCTGTAGCAATTCTGGACGTGTGCGGTGTCGCATTGCCCTGCTGGAATTACCCAAGTCCGTAGGAATGCGCAGTGGGCATGAATGGATGCAGGTGATCGCACAGGATGCGTACGTACGTGTCACCTGTCATATTAGTATCTAAACGTATCAGGGGTCCCATATCACTTCAACTGCACGCGCCCCACACCGTTACACATCCTCCACCAGTTTGAACAGTCTTCTGCTGACATAGAGGGTCCATGGATTCATGAGGTTGTCTCCATACCCGTACACGTCCATCCATTCGATATAATTTGAAACGAGATTCGTCCAACCAGGCGGCATGTTTCCAGTAATCAACAGTCAAGTGTCGGTGTTGATGGGCCCAGGCGAAGCGTAAAGCTTTGTGTCGTGCAGTCATCAAGGGGCACACGAGTGGGCCTTCGGCTCCGAAAACCCATTCGATGATGTTTCGTTGAATGGTTCGCACGCTGACACTTTTTAATGGCCCAGTATTGAAATGTGCAGCAATTTGCGAAAGGGTTGCACTTATGTCACGTTGAACGATTCTATTCAGTTGTCGTTGGTCGCTTTCTTGCAGGATCTTTTTACGGCCACAGTGATGTCGGAGATTTGATGTTTTACCGGATTCCTGATAGTCACGGTACACTCATGAAATGGTCGTACGGGAAAATCCCCACTTCATCGCTACCTCGGAGATGCTGTGTCCCATCGCTCGTGCGTCGACTGTAACATCACCTTCAAACTCACTTAAATATTGATAACTTGAAATTGTAGCAGCAGTAATTGATCTAACTACAGCGCCAGACACTTTTCGTCTTATATATGTGTTGCCGACAGCAGCGCCGTATTCTGCCTGTTTAGATATCTGTATATTTGAATACGAATGATTATACCAATTTCTTTGGCGCTTCAGTGTATATACAACGTTACGATGATAGATCACTCTGTCTTTTTCTGAGGGTGTGGGGAAAACATGTACTATTACACTGTCCGCGCTTCGTTGCAAATGTGAAGTGAAGTAGTCGTGTATGATACGCATATATAATATTACATTAATAGCTTAGGTGTTCTTTCTTTATGTGGAATTAATGACATGCATACGTGTTGCTGTCGTGTGTCGTGCGCTGCTTGCTGATACACGTTGTGCCGCTGGCGTCTGTTGCTTTAATGGTCTGTGCTTTGGGACTGGCCAGCCACCAGGTAATGTAGCAGGAGCCATGCACCAAATCAGTACATATTAATGCATGTTACTCTTAGCAACAGTTTCTTAAATATGAAGATATGTACAGTAAGAGCTAAATAAATAAACACAGGTTTTGGAAGACAAAATTATTTATCGATAATCCTATTTAAAAGTGTTTGTACATGTTCGGAAGCACACATGTAACTGCTTCTGTACCGAACAGTCAGCCTTTGGCGTTTGTGCTAAACACACGTTGCGTGTGCTTGCGCCTGCCAGCCTAGAGCATCGAGGTATGCAAAGAGTACATTAACTCACATATTAAATGAATAAAAAGTTCTCAGGTTTCCAGCCTGGTCTAGTAATTAACATTACATGGGTTTTCGGTCAAGCTCTCCTTGCCCAATGTCAAGTGACATGACAGCGAGTGGGCTCCTGGTACGCCCCTTATACACAATGACTGCTGGCTGTGACTTCACTGGTGCCCGCAACATCGACGTATACGGGTATAAGTTGACTCGGCGTTTGACGCGCCCGCTACAACGGTGCGATCGCTGGATCGCACGCCGTGCTGAGCTACAGGCCACCGTCCCTATTTTGAGTGTTGTCGATGATTTTTATTTCAATGGTTTCTTTAATTATACAATCCTAGAAGTTGTTACGGGACAATGAGTGTCACGCAGCATTCCTCCAAGGAATGACCCGTAAGGCCCATGATTTTATCACTGATTTTACTGTTATTGCAAATGTAGACCCGTGAATGGAGACAGGCAGTGCTATTTAAACATGGCTAGATATTCATGTCAAATACGTTGAATTCTTGCTTAAAGATCACGTGACTGCTTGCACAATAAACAAAATTGTCTGTGTAAAATTTTACGCCCCGACTGACGATAGGCAGATAAGAAGGCAGTTTTGTACTCAAGAACTTTGTCAACTTTTGCACCGCAACGATGACCAAATTGTCATCGGTGGTGATTTTAATGCAGTGTTCAGTGATATTAATCAAATGCCACGGCCAAACCGATCTACCGAGCGTTGTGCTCTAGTCGACATTTTCCGGCCTAAAGACATGTGGCTTATCTTGAATCCAGACATAAGCCACTATACCTATTTTTACAACATAGGCCATAGTCGGCTAGACAGGATGTACTTCTCGCCTACACTTCGCCACAGAAATTATACCAGTCATCTTCTCGGGTCATTGCAGTTACTTCAGCCAAATAACGTTGCCTCGTGATCGGCCCCTATGTCGCAAAAGCTCCTGGAAGCTTATTGTAGTCTTTTGAACGACTTATTTTAGCTGAAGAGTTTAACGTCACGTGGAAAAGATTATTCCATGAGCAGCACAGTGCGACGTGTAGACTTGAATGGTGGGTCACAGCAGCCATGCCTGCCATCCGAATGTTTCTGATCAATTACAGTTGTCAGAAAGCCCACTTGCGCAGGACAACAGTTCAGTTTTACAGGAGCCGTTTACAAGTTCTAGTTCAGCAGGTTGAGGGACAACCCTATAAACTTCTGGTTTTTAAGGGATTTAAATCTCAGCTTTTAAACGAGGTGAGGTCCGCAAGGAGAGGCTACATCACTAGGGGTAAAACCATTTGTGCTGTACATGGGGAGTCGCTCTCCATATATAATTAGTACGTTGAACGCAGGCGTCGCGAAAAATTATACATAAAAGACTGGAGGAAACAGGACGGTCGGAAAACCCGTGAAATGAAGGACAAATTAGCACCTATTTTGAACTTCTTTTTCGCGACACTGGCGTAACCTCCGAAGCGTTAGCAACTGTTCTGCAAAACGTTCCCCATGTTTTAACGAGGGCTCGCCTACTACACATCAACGAGATTTCTACACTCGTCGACCTGGAGGATGCAATCAAAGGGAGTCCCAGGGAAAGTCTCCAGGACTTGGTGAGATCCCTGTTGAATTTTATGCTAAATATTTTTACACCTTAAGTGACACTGTCATCCATATTGCCAATGAAGTTCAGAATGGGATCGAAACACCACCAACATTTGAGGAAGACTGCATTACGCTCATTCCACAGCCAAACGCGACGCTGAACATTGACAGTCTACGAACAGTCGCATTGCTCAACAGCGACTATAAAACAATGGCGCGGTGTGTCGCCAGTAGTTTTAAGCAGGTAATGCCAAAGTCTGTCAGTCGACACCAAACGTGGGCAATACGGGTTGAAAATACATTCGAGGCTGTTCTGGCATACAGACACTGAATCGAATATGTGAAAAGTGAAAGTATGAGAAACGCAGCGATCTTACTTACCGACATTCAAAATTCGTTTGACGGAATTAATCACTCTTATTTAATAAAGGAAATGATCGGATTGGGATTTGGGATGACGTTCACGACCGTTATTCAGAACATGTTTGGGAATGTCATTGCGAGAGTCATCGTCAATGGCTGCCTGAGTGACAAAATCCCGATCGCTAGGTCAGTAGGGCGAGGATGCCCACTGTCGATGCCTTTGTGCGTCATAGCATTAGATCCGCTCCTCCGACATATATTCCCCGCATGCCAGGGGATCACGATAAGCAACGCCCAACCACTACAGCACAACCTGTGGATATGGATGAAATCACGATGGAAGAGGTAGGCACTGCGTTTATCCCATATACAGGCGTACTCTCTGGGAAGATCGCCCGCATTTTGAAGAAACACCGGGTCGGAACTGTGTTTTGTCCTCCGAATAAAACTCCTGCACTGGTGGGGAGCGCCAAAGATGACCTCGGTTTGAGGAAGGCCGGCGTGTACCAGATTCCGTGTCAATGTGGCAAGTTGTATATTGGTCAGGCGACGCGTACCGTCGAGGATCGATGCCGTGAACGCCAGAGGCACACTCGACTGATGTATCCGAGCAAGTCGGCGGTCGCTGAACATTGTTTGTCGGAACATCACGCTATGGAGTATGAACGCACGAGGATTCTGGTACAGACGTCGAGATACTGGGATAGCGTTGTTAGAGAGGCCATCGAAATTCGCACCAATGACGACCTCATAAACCGTGACTATGGCTATAATCTTAGCAAGGCTTGGGAACCAGCGATTGGGTTAATCAAGAGTAAATCGAGCAAATGTATAGTTGTGACGACCACGGCGGACAGAGCCAT
Source organism: Schistocerca nitens (assembly GCF_023898315.1). Taxonomy (NCBI): domain Eukaryota; kingdom Metazoa; phylum Arthropoda; class Insecta; order Orthoptera; family Acrididae; genus Schistocerca; species Schistocerca nitens. Next base: position 311,689,620 of record NC_064616.1, on the reverse strand, counting down.
CACACCGACGTCATCTCAGACGCCGTCGCAATCTGTTCCACCGCGCGACCGTGGCGCGGGGCGCGGACGGCGGAGTGAGCGCGCCGCGGGCGGAGGGTATTTAAATCGGCCGCCGCCGCGACCGAACCCAGTTCCCCCTGAGCAGCCATAGTGTACGGATCTCCGTGCCGGCACGTTCACAGGAGCTCAGTCCGTCAGTTCACCTGATGATGGCGACATGTATGATCGCCGAAATATTGTGCCCGTTGGACACTGTAGATCGGCAGTACACCCGTGGATATTTTGATTATCAAATACGCCGTGAGAAACTCAAGAATCACATCATACACCTTTACGGGGAGGAGATGTACCGCAGCATGAAGAAGTTTGAAAAGTTGCGCCACCGTAGATGTCGTTTGCTAAGTACTCTTGCCTTTCTAAAGAGATGTCGTTCCGAGAACGTTGTTCCAAATTTTGCTAAGGTTATGCATCACATCGATTCTACAGCAGCTAAGAGAATCAAGAAACGAGCCAGCCTCGCATTGGTACGTGAGAGAGTGCAATTCACCCGCCGGAGCCTTGAGTTTATCTCACAGGAATTACTCAAACTACATTTGCAACTGGTTAGTAATTTCACTTCTTTTTCCTGGGATTGGATTGATGGTGTCACCTGGGTTGTAGCTGATTCCGCCCATAAGAAGGCAACGGGACGTCAAACAGCTAAGTTCTCACGTCTCCTTGACAAACCATCTCTGCAGGTTCCGGGCAAGACTGTCATCAATTTGAGTGGCATGGTGTTGAGTGGTGATGCGGTCTCGGTTTTGCAGAAAGGTCTCAACTTCGCTCCCACCCCCAAGTTCACTCCGGTCGCAGAAATTGTTAGTGCTGTTAAACAGGTTGCAGCTCGACTTCCGCCTGAATCAGCTGAGGAAATACGTCGTGAAACTTGTCGTGCGTTGACGAAATCCAAGCCGATGAAGTCAAATATCACTAGCAAAGAGAGGGCGGCCATTCGTGATCTGAGGGAGCGCTCTGAAATTGTTGTCTTACCGGCTGACAAAGGCAATGCTACAGTTGTTGTCTCCCATAAGGACTACACTGATAAGATGCAGAGCCTGCTAAATGACGATTCCTACCGGAAGATCAGCGTTGACCCTACAAAGAAGGTGGACAACAAAACGAGGTCGCTTCTCGAGGACGCAGATTTACCGGAGGGTGACGCTAAGAAATTGTTACCCCAAGGGCCGGTACCGCCTAGACTATATGGACTCCCGAAGGTTCACAAATAGGGGGTACCATTACGCCCCATTGTCAGCAACATCAGGGCACCTACATATTTGTTGGCCAAATACTTGACGGGAATATTAAATCCTTATGTGGGTAAATGCCCTCATCACATCCGTAATTCCGTGGATTTTGTTAAACGGCTTGATAGCTTCACGTTGGGTGAGTCAGATATCATGGTGAGTTTTGACGTTGTTTCCTTGTTCACGAGGGTACCCCTGCGAGAGTCACTAGAATTGATTAGTCAGAAGTTTGACGAGAAGACCACTGAACTTTTTAGGCATGTCTTGACTTCCACGTATTTTCTTTTTAATGGAGAATACTACGAACAAACGGAGGGAGTCGCCATGGGTAGCCCACTCTCGCCGGTGGTAGCGAATTTATACATGGAGAACTTCGAGGAGCAAGCCCTGTCGTCATCCGAATGGAAACCTACTTGCTTTTTCCGTTACGTGGACGACACTTTCGTCATCTGGCCACATGGTATGGATAAACTCCTTGACTTCCTTACACATCTAAACTCCATACACCCCAACATCAAATTCACTATGGAGACTGAAACGGAGGGTAAACTACCTTTCCTTGACGTCTTGGTCAAGAGAAGGCCTGACGGCACCCTAGGTCATGGGGTGTATCGGAAGACAACACACACTGATCTGTATTTGCACGCAGACAGCTGCCACCACCCTTCACAGAGGAATGGGGTACTTAAAACTCTAGTACATAGGGCGCGCAATATCTCTGACGCAGAGAGTCTACCCCAGGAATTGGAACATCTCAGAACTGTATTTCGAAAAAATGGGTACTGAGAGTGGCAGATTCAACGTGCTCTCCGCCCAACCACTACAGCACAACCTGTGGATATGGATGAAATCACGAGGGAGGAGGTAGGCACTGCGTTTATCCCATATACAGGCGCACTCTCAGGGGAGATCGCCCGCATTTTGAAGAAACACCGGGTCGGAACTGTGTTTTGTCCTCCGAATAAAACTCCTGCACTGGTGGGGAGCGCCAAAGATGACCTCGGTTTGAGGAAGGCCGGCGTGTACCAGATTCCGTGTCAATGTGGCAAGTCGTATATTGCTCAGACGATGCGTACCGTCGAGGATCGATGCCGCGAACACCAGAGGCACACTCGACTGATGTATCCGAGCAAGTCGGCGGTCGCTGAACATTGTTTCTCGGAAAATCACAAAAAAATGGTTCAAATGGCTCTGTGCACTATGGCACTTAACATCTGTGGTCATCAGTCCCCTAGAACTTAGAACTACTTAAACCTAACTAACCTGAGGACATCACGCACATCCATGCCCGAGGCAGGATTCGAACCTGCGACCGTAGCAGTCGCGCGGTTCCGGACTGGGCGCCTAGAACCGCTAGACCACCGCGGCGGCTGGAAAATCACGCTATGGAGTATGAACGCACGAGTATTCTGGTACAGACGTCGAGATACTGGGACAGCGTTGTTAGAGAGGCCATCGAAATTCGCACCAATGACGACCTCATAAACCGTGACTGTGGCTATAATCTTAGCAAGGCTTGGGAACCAGCGTTTGTGTTAATCAAGAGTAAATCGAGCAAATGTATAGATGTGACGACCACGGCGGACAGAGCCATCACACCGACGTCATCTCAGACGCCGTCGCAAACTGTTCCACCGCGCGACCGTGGCGCGGGGCGCGGACGGCGGACTGAGCGCGCCGCGGGCGGAGGGTATTTAAATCGGCCGTCGCCGCGACCGAACCCAGTTCCCCCTGAGCAGCCATAGTGTACGGACCTACGTGCCGGCACGTTCACAGGAGCTCAGTCCGTCAGTTCACCTGATGATGGCGACATGTATGATCGCCGAAATATTGTGCCCGTTGGACACTGTAGACCGGCAGTACACCCGTGGATATTTTGATTATCAAATACGCCGGGAGAAACTCAAGAATCACAACGACCAGTTGATTTGCGGGGAATATGCCGATGAACTCGGCGTTTTCATGGAACAGCTAGCAGACGTGGACAGGCTATGCACTATAATCCACCAGTTTCAGAAGGCAACAGGAGCGATGGTAAGTCCTACAAAGACAGTTACTCCCCCTCACACATCGCAGATGGAATATTCAGCGGAACTGGTTCTGTGCCCGGATACAACACCAAGTCCTCGGAGTAGTAATGACGGATAACTAGTGGAGAATGGATGCGCTCAAGTGACGTAGCACTCTGCATAAAATCAGTGCGGTAGCCAGAATACACTCTGTCACAACATTGGAACTTCACGAAGTGGTGGAGATAATTAACACCTATACCCTAGCGAAGGCCTAGTATCTGGCTCAAGCACTGCCCGTACCCAAACAAACTACATGTGCGATTAAACAGAATATATATTAGATGCTGTAGAGGGGGAACATCTTCAAGGTTTCTACTCAAACTTGCTCCCTGATAAAAGGTGGTGGACCGGGTTAATAGACACACGCCAAATGCGCAGTGCTTTTCATCAAATGTACCAAAGCCGTGACTGAAAAAGGTTCTTGCAGTCAAACAGCAACATTATTTCACAAATTCTAGCCAAAATCACGCGATGCCCCAGTCCAAATCAGTAGTAACCCCTATGTGCTGAACTTCGCGCGTCGGTTTTACCTCGACACCAGCTACCTTCTACATGGTGACCCGAAAGTGAACAGAGTCAACGACATCGCTACCGCACTTCGTGGGTCTCCTAGTCGGGAGTAGAAGAGAGTTGCAATTGCCACAGTACTACTGGAAAACTGTGTGGGGAGATCTAGCCTCCAAAGTTCTATCTGGGAGTGTACACGCAACGTGGTACAAGTTCATAAATCACCCTATTCCGACAAACTCTAAACTCTATTCAATCCACCTACTCCGATCAAGTGACTACGACACACGAGGTGTTATTGGAATGTTTTAAAAATGGTCTTGTAATTGTTCAATGGTGGTACTTACATGCTACTGTGATGCATCTCCTTCAAAATAGTTCCCTTCTGACTGAACATACCGACTCCAAAGGTGTTTTCACTTTTGGAAACATTCCTGGAAATTTTTTTCTGAAGTATGTTAAGGACGCTCTCCGTATTTGCGTGATGTCTTCAATCGAGTCAAATCGCTTCCCTTTCAGTGAAAATTTGTTTAGGAAACAGGTAGAAGTCCGCAGGGGCCAAATCAGGGGAATATGGCGGTTGTGGAAGCACAGTAATTTTGAATTTGGTCAAAAATTCAACAATGGAGAAGGCACGATGAGCCGGAGCATTGTCATAGTGAAGCACCCAACTCCTGTCTTTTCACAATACAGGCCTTTTCTTCCGCACCTTTTCGCGCAAACGTTCAAGGACACATTTGTAGTATTCCTAGTTAATTGCCTGTCCTCCAGGGGTAAATTCATGATGCACAAAACCGATAGAATAAAAAAAATCACCAACATTGTCTTCATCTTCGACCGACTTTGTATTGCTTTTTTCGGTCGTCGTGAACCTGGAGTCTTCCACTGCGAAGTCTGCACTTTGGTTTCAGGACCATATCCATGTACCCACTATTTTTCACCTGTAATTACACTATTTAACAAATCTGGGTAATTTTTTGTCCGATTAATAAGTTCATGGCACACTTCAAGACGGTATTGTCTCTGGTCACTTGACAACACGTTTGGAATGAATTTTGTGGACACTCGACGCATGTTCAGATCTTCAGTTAAAATTGCCTGAACTGCATAGAAACTTAAATTAGGTTCATCCGCCATCTCCCTAATTGTAAGCCTACGATCAGAGCGCACTAAGACGCGAACTTTCACAACATTTTCATTCGTTTTTGAAGGGGAAAGACGGCCGGATCGTGGTTCATTTTCAAATGATTCGCGGCCATTTTTAAATTTGTTGAACCAGACAAAACCATTTGACTGGCTCATACAATTATCTCCAAAAGCTGTTTTTAATAGTTTGCAAGTCTCAGAAGCTAATTTCTCAGTTTTAAAACAAAATTTCACAAATCTCGTTGCTCCGTTTTTACCTCCATTTGCACGCAGACAGAATCCGGCAACAAGCCCTAACGGTCCCGCACTCAACCATCTGCCACAGCGAACTGAATAAAGGAAATGCGGTTTCCTGTCAGAGGACGTTCAAGGACAAGGCAATGACTCACTCCCCACCCTCAGTGTACCTCCCGCCAAACCAATGAGCAGTAGCGCATCCACTCTTAAAGCTTTACAATCACACCTCGTATGTGCGGAAGAGGACACACTCGAACATCGGTGTGGGTGCCGTAAATTTCGTGTCATCTGGGACACCACAAGAGACATGCTGCGATTTACAAACAGAATAGCTATGAATAGCGTCACAGTGTCATCATACTACAGTGGAAACCCTAGCCCAAAACAAAGAAAAATGATACGACCTGGTTTATGGGACACACAATTCATGCAATATTCTACCTAAAAATTTCTGATAAATTATATTTCTTGAAATTTTTGATGAATGAACACGGTAAGGAACAAACACGGAGGAATATAGCGAAACCTTTGCAAATTACCGGAAAATACCATTGCAAAAAGCGTATGGTGATATGGGAGCGTGTTCTTTTTTCTCTTCATTTAATGTGATTTCGTGATCTACTGTGCCGTCCGAAGTCCTTATTTACTTTTCTATGGTCCATGTGCTGAGATTTTTTTCGTTATGTAACATTTCATTATAACGGCATTGACAGAAAAATAGACGTAGGCAACTTGTCTTAAGAACTTTCCGGGTTTGCTTGGTGTGGTCCACATTTTAATACATGTCTCCTTGTGTGTTGGGGACAGGTTGCTGACCTACTGAATGACACTGCCTAATACTGGACCTGTAGAACAGCTGAAAGACACTTCTACTTCCTTCATTTAAGGTACATTTCATTTCCAAGTAGAACGTAACCTATTAAGGTAAACATTTACTTCGAATTTCAGCGAGAATGTCTGCTTTCAGGGTATGTTATCTTGTATTCCATATTTCCGTCTGGAGTTTTCGATTTAGAAGACGATTATTTTGTTATCCTCAGAAAAACATTTTCGATAAAACGATTATTATTATTTCCGTACAGTGCCCAGCGAATATTATATTTTTCCGTTTGACAACCTAGTAACGACCCCGGCTTTAAATTCTTATGACTGACTGTCAATTAGTCCATCTGCCGCTAACTGTGTTTTGTCCCTCATTCTGTTATTTTGCTTTAAGAACAATAGTACGTCAATATACTCGTTCATAAATTTGCATTTGAAGAAATAGACTTTCTGTTTTGCTATAGGTTATGAAAGTTTCAGTTCTCAAGAAGGAATTGTCGTCAGGGCACATGGACCCTGAAGAACATTTAAAATTTCAATTTCATATCCTTCTTTTATTTCGTTGTTTATTGCTGTAAAGGTGAGAAGATTATGAAGCACCCTTTGAGGGAACATGACATTTACTTTTAAAATTAACGAAAGCATTGAAGCTCGCCGACGAAGGCACTTTCGAGAGCGCAGGGAAGGGCTGTGAGTGGAGAAGGGAGGCTCTAAAAAATTAAAAAAGAGCATATTAAAAAAGAGGGACGACGACGTTCAATTTGCGCGGCATTATTGAGGAAATTTAGAGATCCAGCATTTGATGCCGACTGTAGAGCAATTCTGCAGCCACCAACGTACATTTAACGTGAGGATCTGGAAGGTAAGTACGGTTAGGGCTCGTAAGGAGGCAGATGTTTTTCCCCCGCTTTATTTGTGAATGGAATAGGAAAGGATATGACTGGTTGTGGTACAAGGTTCCCTCCGCCACGCACCATACGGTGTCTTGAGCCTTATGTACGTAGACGTAGATGTAGAGGTGCAGTGGTTATCACACTGAACTTGCATTCGGGTGGATGGCGCTTCAAATCCACATCCTGTACCAACGTTATTTAGATAATGATCGCTTTTGGGTGCCTACAGTGAGAGATGAATACATTCCACACGTACTTAGACCCGCGTTAAGCCACGAAAGATAGAATACGTGGTCTGCAAACTACTGAATAGGCTTGCGAAGTTTTAAACCGATCTGCACGCTTACTGACCAACGAGTTCACCAGACAAAACTGCCAGGTGCAATCTATTCTATCGTCTGCTCCTTCATTTGACGTGTAATGTCAGATTTTTGTCGTCAGAAAAGAAAACCCATAGTACTTACGCCAACAGCTCTTCAAACCACATTTTGACTATGTGTCACTTTCTTCAAGGTATTTCATAAAGTTTGAACACAGGGTTTGCTCCTAAATCTTAATGCAAATTTGTAGCCAGTGATACATTCTTGTGTCCCAGACAACCCTCCAGGCTTTATGCACAAATCTTCGATTGAGCTAGTGCCTGCATATGATTGTTAAATATGAATGTGTTTCATCAATGAACGTTGAAAGAAACAAAAGTGGTATGAGATCTGGACCGGAATACTTACCACAAGCGATGTTAGTTTGTGGTTTACGTGGACATACCGTTAAATGACTGCATATTATAAAGTGGAGGGCACTGCGAGAACCACAGGACAATACTAATTTACCATGCGGCCACTTTATGGCATTCGTAGCCTGCACGGCAATATGATTTTCTTTCTTTTTTTCAGTTCACGATAGTAGTGCATATCGCTTTAGGGAGAAAAAGAGTTAACATTAATGCATGATTATGTAGCAGAAAGAGGCGTGTGATATTCATACTTTCTTGTGCATGTAAACAACATTAAAATGGGAAGCTGAGAGTACAAGTAGTACAAGTGCCTGCTGAATCAAACTGAATAAATGACTGCCAAAGTTAAATGGCTATTTCTAAATTGTGCGAGTTACGATCGAAGCATCATTTTTTTTTCCTAATGGTTAGTTAGTCTGTGTGCAATTCTAGGTACGGTTAGATACCATAGGGCCCCTGCATTATTTTTTATAATAAAAATACTTTTACTCTCAGTGTCTTAACCCTTTACTTATCGCCGGGCCTCAGATGTTTAATATCTTCTCTGTAACTACACATTTTTATTTTAATTACATTTTATGACTAACGCTAATTTGTCAAGTTGGTCATAATATTGAAAAAAAAAATTACAAAAATTTACCTATGGCTTTGTGTTAAAATGGTTGTGCATGTTTCCACCCGTACGGCCCTCGCTGGCTCGTGCGGTTAGAAGTTTTTCAACAACCAGATGTCTGTCTAGGCAGCGTCTGTTATGTAATTTTCCATTGTTGACTCTCACTGTTTTTCTTTTAGAGTTCAGCACTCATCCTTGCGATAAGAACATGTTTATTTTGGTACATTACTTCATAACAGTTGTCTGTTCTACAAATTGAAAATGTTACGGAGAAGAAGACTGTCAGATGTGGAGATTTCGAAATTGTGTGAGCAGTCTTCTGATTCTGAAAATCCACCCTAGTGAATGTAAATCTTCCATTGTTGATGGTAATGAGGTAGATGTCGCTGAAAACTCAGAACAACATGAAGATGATGATCATGAAGAATCCCTTTACGGAGATGGAGAGGAATTATTTAGTGTAAATTGTGCTGAATGTGTCTTATTGTTTTCTCGTAATGAGAATAAAATATGGGTTACTGCTCCTGAAGCTGGAATTTCTGGTAGGGGAAGCAAACAGGATGTATTGGAAGAAGACCAGGGACCTACAAGTAACTCGATTAGGAATTGTGATAATGAAGAACCTTGTTTTATGTTGTTCTTTCGTGTACCACTCATTGAGAGAGTGTGTATGCGGATCAACAACGAAGGTCGAATCTTTCATGAGAACTAAGTGAATATAGATATGCTTGAAATGAAAAAGTTTCTTGGTGTTCTGATTGTGACTGGAGTTCACGAGTCGAGAAATGAGGATATCAGTCAGCTTTGGAGCGCTGAGAATGGCCAACCGTTGGTCAATGAAATTATGTCTCGTAACCGCTCCCATGCTATTCTGAGTGTGTTGCGCTTTGACATCGCAGCAACCGGACGTGAACATAGGTCAAGTGACAAACTGGAACCAGTTGAGATGTGAGAAATTACCCTTAGGTATTGATGCCTACATTCTAGGATGGTGCATGACCGTGTATGAACAGTCGGCTACATTCCGAAGTCGCTATGCATTTCGACAATATATCCCATCAAAACCTGGTAGATACAGAATAAAGTTCTGGACAATTTGTGACAGTGCAACATGCTACTGCTGGAAGATGAAAGTGTATCCGGGGAAGGAGAATGAAATCAGAGCCGTGCGACTTGGAGAGAACGGTGTGAAAATCCTGGTGAATGAACTTCAAAAGTCTGGACGTAATATCGCCTTTGATAATATTTTTACGTCTCTCGATTTAGCTCATTACTTGTTGTCAAAAGGTCTGACACTAGTGGGTACTATCCGAAAAACAAACGTGAATTACCTGCCGATTTTATTACACCTAAAGGACGTGAAGAATACATTATTTGGTTTTTAACCATATGTGACGATAGCCTATTATGTTCCTAAGAAAAACAAAGCTGTTACCGCCCTTAGCTCTCTTCATGACCAACCAACGGCCTCATCATCACAAGTGAAAAGTTATAATGACATACAGTGACACAAACGGTGGCGCTGACATCATGGACCAGATGACGCATTGCTACAGTGTGAAGAGAAAAACAAGGCGCTGGCCATTGGTGATTTTCTTCAACATGATCGATATAAGTATCGAAAATGCATACATAATTGTGATGATGCTGACTACCAATAAAACAATGAGACGTCGGGCTTTTATTATCAATTTGGCATAACAACCGGTAGGGGTAAAGAAAATGGCTCTGAGCACTATGGGACTCAACTACTGAGGTCATTAGTCCCCTAGCACTTAGAACTAGTTAAACCTAACTAACCTAAGGACATCACAAACATCCATGCCCGAGGCAGGATTCGAACCTGCGACCGTAGCGGTCTTGCGGTTCCAGACTGCAGCGCCTTTAACCGCACGGCCACTTCGGCCGGCAGGGGTAAAGACGTCAATGAACTCATTAGTAGCACCGGATCCAGGAAGGGCAGTGAAACCACCTGCCAAGAAAAGGAGATCTGTATCTTATGTAGAGAAGAAAGAGAGAATAACTCAATTTACATGTTATAAGTACACCAAACATTTATGCTCGGAGCATTCTGCTACGGTCTGAAGACACTGCGCAAATTTGCAATAAGAATAAAAGCCACCAGTAAAAGTATAAAATTTGTTTTTTTTAGTGTTAACTTTAAATAAATAGATTATTTTAAAAGCATTAATACCTCAAAATTCGTTCACATTATAAGTAGTCAAAATAGTGGGAATTTATGTCAACTGAAAAACGCGGCCGTGAGAGGCCTGACTGGTGGGCAGCGCTGTACAGACGTTCTGGTAAGTAGAGTGCAAAAACATTTTATTTGCTGTTCTGTAGTTCGAAAATTTTTTGGTACACCCATGATATATATAGTGCAATGCATGTTCATTATAAAACAACGATATATTAGTAATTCAAGTGAAATTAATATAACGAGGGATGTGAGGACATAACATATAATAAGATTGACAAGTACCCCACAGCACAAGTTCAAAGAAAACTGCTTCGATTCATGACTCCTGCTCGCTACCCAAGGAAATTATCAGAACATTGAAGGGACACAGCTTTGTTTTTCCAAGATTAGAGGGCCTTCCCCAGCTCCATAAATTAATACGCAAATATGAAAGTGATACAGATGAAGATGGAAGCCATACACCGCGCGTGGGACATATAATAAAAGCATTGACGTTTAGAACAATACTGAATGGAACATAGCGCACCTACTTAGTGGATGGCCAAATAATTACCATCGATGTTGAGACTTTCTGCAGGTAATTGTGAACATCATATCCGTAAGTCAGCAGATTTTATTAGTAATTAACGGTTATGAATTATTGGACAGCTTTGATGTCGTTTCCTAGTTCACAGAAGTACCTATCGCTGACACTCTGTCACTGTGTAGCAGCAAGTTTCACGAGGACATAACGGCATTACTTAAGCATGCGATAACCTCCACTTACTTTTTATTTTATAACCACTATTTTGAACAGATTTGTGGTGTGCCGTGAGCAGTTTTCTCTCACCCATCGCAGATAATTTATTTATGGTGGGTTTTGAAGAAAAGTCACTCAATTTTGCAGTGAGTTTCTTTATAAGTAGCTTTTCTGCCACCAGTCACATTTTTCTTTTGTTCATATTTGACACGACGCTTTTCGGGAAATGATTCCCATTTTCAAGTGTGTATTTCTTTGTACGATGCCATTTTTATGTAATGTTTTCGAGATGTGAGGTTCTGCTTTGTTTTGCTGATTGTACTGCAGTATATACGAGGGCAATATATAAAGGGCGTAAAGTGGATTTATTAGAAGAAAAATTATATATACGTTACAGAAAATATGAAGACAAAATGCTAAATGAAAAACTTATAAATGAACAGGTGCTGCGACAACATACTTAAGCAAAAGTAGTAACACATAGAAACAAGCACCATTGTAAAATAGATGTAAGCAAATTATACTCCGTATCGTTAAGATAAATATCTTCTGTACAAAAGCACATCGGCGATGGACCTGTAACATGACCTCTGTCAACTCTATCTAAAAACATTTTTGTAACCGTTTGTTTATGCAAGTTGTTTCGATGTGTACTTTGCACTGAAACTTGTGAGTGATATTTACCATGTGTGAGATTCTGCACAAATGGACCGTAAGAAGACTCTAAGTACAAGTTCTTCCGTATTTCACCACTAACTACATACAAAAATCGATAACTAACTAAAAGTTTCGCGTTTTTTATATATTGCAGTAAAATCAACAAAACACAGCAGGGCCTTACACTACGAAAACATTACATGAAAATGGCACAGTACAAAGAAATACACATTTAAAAATGGGAATCATTTCCCGAAACGCGTTGTATAAAATATGAATAAAAGAAAATTGTGACTGGTAGCAGAAAAGTTACTTATAAACAAACCCAGTGTTTTCACAGTCGCAGGCTTTCAAAAAGACCATTTATAATGGACAAAATCACAACTCTGAATTTTTAAAACCAATGGTAGTATGGAGATAATTCGATGACACATTCATAGTGGGTCCCATGGTGAGGACGAATTGATCCGGTTTTTTGAGCATCTGAACTCCATTCACAGAAATATCAAATTTACAATGGACCAAGTAATGAACGGTTGACTACTATCTCTGGATAGATGGGTTTTTAATACATTCCGTTTACGGTAAGCCTACGCATATCTATTTATACTTGCAGGATTCTATCTTCCAACATCCTTTGCAGACCACGAGTGTAGTTAAAACTTCAGTACACAGGGTTCGTGCAGCGTCTGGTTCTGGTAGCCTACAGAGTGTACTGGTACAACTACATGAAATATTCAGTAAGAATGGATGCACAATACGTCAGATAAGAGAGCTGTGCAAGCGAAAGCGCCAGAGCAACCAGAAGAAGAAGAAAGAGATATAAAGGCTGTGGCCTTTCTTCCGTATGTGGGACGTATATCGTCAAAAATTGCAACAATAATGAAGAAGAATACAGTGGACGAGCTCTACCTACCACCTGCCAACTCAGCGGCTCTTCTGGGAACTGTGAAGGATGATTTGCGGTTTACAAAGGGCAGGCATACACGAAATTCGTTGTGAGTGTGGTAATAGGTACATGAAACAAACGGAACCCATAGTAAAAGAACGTAACATTGGACACCAGCTATACACTTGCCTACTACAAACCAGAAAAACTGCAGAGGTTGAACATTGCATTTCTAGTGGCCATTCCATAGTTTACACAACCTGCTCAACAGAGACGAGGGTTTACAGCTCGAAAAATCATGGAACCTCTCATTTCACGTATGCACTCTGAGAGGAAATATTGTTCTATGTCTTCACTGCTTGGCATTCCAACAAATACCGTCCATAACAATCAACCAAACACTTCTTAAGCACTATGAAATCGCTGACTCTGCGCTTGCTTTGTTTTACTCTTAGAGGCGTAAAATGTTATCTGTAGCTGACGCTCTGTTATCAGTAGTGTTATCTTTCACGCATGCACATTTACTCCACAGCGTGAAGTGCTTTAAGCATCTTGCAAACAACTAACCTCTACAGTGGCTGAAAGATTGTCAGCCGAAGTATCGGTGCAAGAGTTAAGAATATACTGTATGCACTCCCAATAAATGGTGGAATTGTATTAATTGTGTTTCGTGGAAAGAACGTCGTTCCCCCCAGGGATTCCCATTGGGGTTCGCGAAAGATCTCCGTAATACTCGTATGTTGATAGAACCTATCGGTAACAGAAATACCTGCCCGCCTCTGAATTACTTCGACGTCTTCCTTGAATCCTACCTGGTAACTAGTCTTCTACACGCGGTCTCCTTTACACATCCTCATAATTGTAGAATAAACCGAAGTCTGCCATGCGCCTTTCCTTGTACCGTCCTTACGTGCTCGTTGCATTTCATATCCCTTTGCAGCGTTATACCCACATATTTAATCGACGTGATTGTCAAGCAACATACTAATACTGTCTTATTCGAAAATTACAAGCTTGTTTTTCCTACTCATCTACAATTACTAATATTTTTCTATATTTAGAGCATGCTGTTTTTCATAAGACGAACTAAACATTTTTTTCTGTCATCTTTTATATTTCCACAGTCACTGGACGACGACACTTTCCCATATAGGACAGCGTCATCAGCAAACAACCGCAGACTTTTGCTCACCTTGTCCGCTAGATCGTATCTACATTTGTTTATTTACTTGTTATTCATAACTACAGCCTATTATCTGAATATGGTTCAAATGGCTCTGAGCACTATGGGACTCAACTTCTGAGGTCATAAGTCCCCTAGAACTTAGAACTAGTTAAACCTAACTAACCTAAGGACATCACAAACATCCATGCCCGAGGCAGGATTCGAACCTGCGACCGTAGCGGTCTTGCGGTTCCAGACTGCAGCGCCTTTAACCGCACGGCCACTTCGGCCGGCTTATTATCTGAATATCTGTCGCGTGGAGTGGCCGAGCGGTTGAAGGCGCCATGTCACTAATCGTGCGGTCCCTCACGCCGGACCGAGCGAGGTGGCGCAGTGGTTAGACACTGGACTCGCATTCGGGAGGACGACGGTTCAATCCCGCGTCCGGCCATCCTAATTTAGGTTTTCCGTGATTTCCCTAAATCGCTCCAGGCAAATGCCAGGATGGTTCCTTTCAAAGGGCACGGCCGACTTCCTTCCCCGTCCTTCCCTAATTCGATGAGACCGATGACCTCGTTGTCTGGTCTCCTTCCCCAAAAACAACCCCAACCTAACGCCGGAGCTTCGAGTCCTCGGTCGGACATGGGTGTGTGTGTTATCCTTAGTGTAAGTTAGTTTAAGTAGTGTGTAAGTCTAGGGACCGATGACCTCATCAGTTTGGGCCCGCAGGAATTCACACGCATTTGAACATTTCTGCCGCGAGGGATTAGCCGAGCTGTCTCAGGCGCTGCAGTCATGGACTGTGCGGCTGGTCCCGGCGGAGGTTCGAGTCCCCCCTCGGGCATGGGTGTGTGTGTTTGTCCTTAGGATAATTTAGGTTACGTAGTGTGTTTAGGGACTGATGACCTTAGCAGTTAAGCCCCATAAGATTTGACACACATTTGAACATTTTTTGAACATTTCTGAAAAGCTAACATGAGCCATACAAATCACATTTCCTTGGACAGAAATAAATTTATATATTTATTTCTGAGACTTAATTTCTTAAATACTACAACTACTTCTACTACTACAAAACTACAATAAAACCTTTAACCAGTTACCCAACTACTAATACTACTATAAGCGCAACAGGATCGGGTCTCTGTTCATTCATTTTTTTGGTGCACTTAACTTGTAGATGGTTATTTCCGCTACGGGATCCGTCCTTATACTACCCCGTCAACAGCCATTGTCTACTGGATTCCTGGGCGTCGCGCAGCACGTCAACAACGTTTCCACTATAGCAAGCAATTGCACCCTTCACTCTTACGGCTAAAAAAGTGCACACTTCCATGCTCATTTGTATCGACGCAATCTACATTCTTGGGAAAATATTTCATTCGGTGGTCGCCGACTTCAGTAATCTTCTCTCCATCTGCAGAGTACACTCCTGGAAATTGAAATAAGAACACCGTGAATTCATTGTCCCAGGAAGGGGAAACTTTATTGACACATTCCTGGGGTCAGATACATCACATGATCACACTGACAGAACCACAGGCACATAGACACAGGCAACAGAGCATGCACAATGTCGACATTAGTACAGTGTATATCCACCTTTCGCAGCAATGCAGGCTGCTATTCTCCCATGGAGACGATCGTAGAGATGCTGGATGTAGTCCTGTGGAACGGCTTGCCATGCCATTTCCACCTGGCGCCTCAGTTGGACCAGCGTTCGTGCTGGACGTGCAGACCGCGTGAGACGACGCTTCATCCAGTCCCAAACATGCTCAATGGGGGACAGATCCGGAGATCTTGCTGGCCAGGGTAGTTGACTTACACCTTCTAGAGCACGTTGGGTGGCACGGGATACATGCGGACGTGCATTGTCCTGTTGGAACAGCAAGTTCCCTTGACGGTCTAGGAATGGTAGAACGATGGGTTCGATGACGGTTTGGATGTACCGTGCACTATTCAGTGTCCCCTCGACGATCACCAGTGGTGTACGGCCAGTGTAGGAGATCGCTCCCCACACCATGATGCCGGGTGTTGGCCCTGTGTGCCTCTGTCGTATGCAGTCCTGATTGTGGCGCTCACCTGCACGGCGCCAAACACGCATACGACCATCATTGGCACCAAGGCAGAAGCGACTCTCATCGCTGAAGACGACACGTCTCCATTCGTCCCTCCATTCACGCCTGTCGCGACACCACTGGAGGCGGGCTGCACGATGTTGGGGCGTGAGCGGAAGACGGCCTAACGGTGTGCGGGACCGTAGCCCAGCTTCACGGAGACGGTTGCGAATGGTCCTCGCCGATACCCCAGGAGCAACAGTGTCCCTAATTTGCTGGGAAGTGGCGATGCGGTCCCCTACGGCACTGCCTAGGACCCTACGGTCTTGGCGTGCATCCGTGCGTCGCTGCGGTCCGGTCCCAGGTCGACGGGCACGTGCACCTTCCGCCGACCACTGGCGACAACATCGATGTACTGTGGAGACCTCACGCCCCACGTGTTGAGCAATTCGGCGGTACGTCCACCCGGCCTCCCGCATGCCCACTATACGCCCTCGCTCAAAGTCCGTCAACTGCACATACGGTTCACGTCCACGCTGTCGCGGCATGCTACCAGTGTTAAAGACTGCGATGGAGCTCCGTATGCCACGACAAACTGGCTGACACTGATGGCGGCGGTGCACAAATGCTGCGCAGCTAGCGCCATTCGCCGGCCAACACCGCGGTTCCTGGTGTGTCCGCTGTGCCGTGGGTGTGATCATTGCTTGTACAGCCCTCTCGCAGTGTCCGGAGCAAGTATGGTGGGTCTGACACACCGGTGTCAATGTGTTCTTTTTTCCATTTCCAGCAGTGTATATTGTCTAGCCTGAATGGCAGCATTTTGACTTACGATTGAATGCCTCATGAAGTCTTTCTTGGCCTTCCTGGATACTGCGGCTGCAGTGTCGTCCAAGATGTACCAACCCGACTCGCTCCTTTCTGCTGCTTTAGGATCCAACATCCGTAATACCTGGCGTCCATTACCCGCCGCATCTTCATAGAGCGCGCAGTCCCAAAATGTGTATTCTGGTGTGCCCACACTACCGTAGGCGCAACTATCATTAATATGTCTTTTGATTTTGTGTAGATACGTAGCATATGGGCAATGGCCAGTCAGATAATATATCAATCCATTCGACGGGTTAAGACATCTCATTTTTAATCCCTGCCTGACGTAGGGGACAAATTTGTATGTTCTCCTGCGTGTGTCTAAATTGTCCCATTCATTTTGCCACACCTGTCATATGCGATCTTTTATTACCTTTTTCGAATTGCCCTTTGTTCCAAGCACCCTTCGTATTTCCATTTGATTGTTTTTCCTTAACCTGTAAAAGGCTCCCCTTTTTCTGATTTCTAAGTCCAGCAATCGAAGACCACAGACAGGGTCCTATTAGTTAATAAATCTTCGAGCCACTCGTTTAGCAGGGAACCTGCAAGCCGTCTCTTGCTTTAATCATAAATACATCTCCGAGTGATGCTAAATGTTATTTTCTTTACATACAGAAAAGTATTAGTTACTCAATAATCTTCAAATCGTGAGCTACACCCTTAATTTTTATGTATCAAGTGAGTAAATGTACTCATGGCACTTTTGTTGCCTATGTCTGCGGTCACTTTCCGAACTCAAACTAATAATCTAACTAACTAATTTAATAAATTGAACCTTCAATTGCTGGTGTGCCCATGTATTAATACACAAAAAATAAAAACGGTGAATAGTTGAGGGAGTATGAATGAGAACAGTGGCGTATTTAGGTTTACATAGAGAATGACAAAAATTTTTATTCATCCTTTTATAACTACAACAAGAGGATAAATCTTACCCAAAAATTACAAACACAAATCAGGAAATGAATGGTGATTGGTTGGCAAAGCATTCATTGGGATGGAAGCTACACAAATTCTCCCCTGAATTAATCCCTCTTACAATTCAGTCTGTTTTTGTTTACATGAAGCCGCTGTGAGGCCCAATTCTATTCAAATGGAATCAACTACGACTGCGTATCAAAAACAATGGTTCACCGGAGAACAAGGAGCTGTGAATATCATTTAACAACCCTACACTGTTACAGCAATACTTTACCCTTTCACTTTGACTCAGGCGGCAGCAGAAAACGGCACGCTGTGGGCTAGGAGTGGTGCACCGTGACAGCGGTGATGTTCTGACGCGTCCACGAAAATGTGCAAACTACGCGGACTCGCGTTCTGATTATTAGAACGCGGGAAACTTCCCTTTCAGCGCCCCCCCCCCCCCCATATCCCGGCAGCTTTCGATGTGCACCCGTTCTCTTGACTGACCAAACCAATTTGACTCACAGGCACGACAATGCATGCTGCAATTGTCAAACGTCAGACGGCCGACTCATAAGTTCACCCTCATGATATACGATGTGTCCGAGATGGTATACAGTCCACTGTCGGTATAGTTGGAAACTGTCACTGGCTCTTAGTCCACCATAAGTTGCAGACCACAACTGTCACCCTCTAGGGAAAGACTTGAAGTTCTCCACCAGGGGAGGACCAGAAGACGACGAACGAAAAAAATCATAATCACTTTCCACCATGCCTCAGTACGAGAGCCGAATTAGCACAAAAAGAAGAAAACGCCTCCACGTTGTACAAACCAATCGAACTATCCTCTACACATTGAATCTCCGCTCTTGACTGTTCTGTCGGCCTGGTAGCCAATCCAGACACAGCACAGGGGTTCCCACGCTGGGGAATATCCTGAGAGGAACCAATTAGAGGATCAAAATCTCTCTTTTCTGCAAAAAGAATATTTTAGACTAGAGAGGCGTCGTTATCGCGGTAAGCATGGTCACGTTTCGGCAAAAAACGTCTACCTAGACGGCACCACAGTCCTTCATTTATGGAGAGATCTAATCTTTCCAGGCCGACCATTTCCAATTTCTGAAAGAAAGCTGTTAAGCTTCCCAGACAGTCGTGCCCGTGAAATGTATGTTTTTGCCGCTCGCTATAATAACCTAGTGATTTCCTGACGTCAGGGAGGTACAGTCTTGCCTTCAATGAACACGTGAACCAGCTTCTTTGTCCATATTGCCCCAGCTTCTAACATGAGAATGCTTGGATTTTTATAACCGTCCCCCTATTTACACAAAAGCTCAGATTACACCAGATTCTCTTTAATGGGTTCCTGCACCCAGTTTCCGTCAACTGGCCACCTTTGCGATAGTCTGTCACCTGGTCCTGGTAAAATGTTTAGAGAACCGTTGCCCTCCTGCTCCGACCCTGAGTGGGAAGAGGGGAGTGACACGGCCTGCAGTCCCTCTCCAACTACAATCCACAGAACGCTGCTTCCCACAATCATCTGCACAGCCAGGTCTCTGGACACAACATTTATGGCCCACGGTTCACCTTTCTCCCTGTTCTCCGTCGCCTCCACTAAGGCCCCTCATGTACATATTCTCCACAGGCTACACATGCTGTTATATGAACATTCCTCCCACAATTTCCTCCTTAAAAAGTCATAAACCAGACATACCAAATGTCGTACTGAGGAACACCGAGATCATGAACTAAAATATGAATATTAATCTGACTGACAGTGCTGTTAAAGTGAGAGAGTGACGTGCCACCTCTCAAACCTAGCCCGTGTGCTAAGGCCTTCTTTAACTGTTTGCAGTGGAGGAACGTGGCAGATGCTTTCTGGAAATCTAGGAATGTGGAATCCGAGGGTACTCTGCATCCATGATTCACTGGGTATCTCGTAAGAGAAGGGCAAGCGGAATTCCGTAGCAGTGATGCTAACTACATCTGTGCTGATTTGTGGACAAAAGCTTATCTGTCTGAAGGCAATTTATTACATTTGAACTCAGAACGGTTCAAGTATTCTGCAGAAAACCGATGATAATGATGCTGATATGTAATTTTGTGGGTCTAATATTTCCCCATTCTTATATACAGGAGTCAGCTGTGCTTTTTTTTGGTCCATTTCGATCTGTCGCTCCGCGAGAGCTTAGCAATAAATGCGAGGTAGGAAAGGGATTAATGCCCAGATTCGTCAGTATAAATCCGAACTGGGGTCCCTGAAGATCTGGTGACTTATTTGTTTTCAGTTTTTTCAATTGCTTCTATACGCCAGGGATGCCTATGTCTATATCCTCCATACTGGGTGTCTGCCAGTCAAACGACAATATATTAGCACTATTTTCCAGGTGAATGATTTCTTAAACACTAAGTTTAAAACTTCAGACTTGCTTTTGCTGTCTTCTGTTGACACGCACGAATTTCTATTGGCTTTTGCCTTTCGTCAATTGAGAGTCTTTCTTGAAAATAGACTGCAACATCCTCTGGTTACTCCGCACGTTCTGAATTTCGTTATTAAACCACGACTGGTCCTTCCCGGCCTTAATCCACTTTCTCAGTACATTCCTTTCCAGAGAGTGATTTACAATGCGTTTAAACTTTGCAAGTAATTCCGCTACGTTCTTCATATTGAAACTAAATGATGTTCATTCGTTGTCCAGATATGATACTAGCAACTGCTTATCTGCTCTTTCTAGCAAAAAAATCTCTCCTAGGATTCTTGATAGATTTATTAGTAACCAAAGTCGCTACTACGTCATCATCTCCTATCCCTCGCCTACACTGACACTATCATTAAGGTTGTGATTGTCTATAGCTAGCAGGTCTAAAATATTTCCATTGTACGTAGTCTGTCGAAATAGTTGCTCAAGGCAGCTTTCAGGAAATGTGTTTAAAAGTGTTTCACAAGACTGCCTTTCTGTACCATTTGCAAATGAATCCGTAGACGTCCCAGTCTATATATGGTAAGCTAAAGTCCATTGCAAATAATATTACTGAGTGCTCTGGATATCTCCGCACTACAGAGCGTAGGATGTTTTTGAATTATTCTAAAACTGTCATAGCCAGAATGGAATAGCAGCGTAAAAACATCCGATAATGAACGTGAGTTCACCAAGACGTGTTACACATGTATAGATAACTCCACAGACAAACTCAGTTTGGACATCGACAGACTATAGCTGTTTCAACTACAAGAAAGTCTCCCTTTTTTACGATGTCAGATTCGCAGGTTATTTTCGATGTACGTTTCATTAATTGCCAGATATTTCAAAGCTACTTCGGCTTTCATCCAGCTCTCGGTTCCGGGAATAATCTCAGTGCAACAACTTTTCACTACAACTTTCCTAGGGGGCAGTAAATTCAGGGACTTTGTTACGAATGCTTCGGCAACTTACTGTTAAAATTTTGACAGTCGAATTATCTTTACTTTGTATGTGGTCTGATTTCGCTCCCTGTGTGTCGACTGACGAGTGTTCATCCGAGAACCTCAGACTACAGCATAGTGTAAGGAAAAAGAAAAGTAAAACCATGTGCAGTCGACAAGTACTCTGTTACCTGAGTAGCTGCTTCCTTCGTGCAGCGCAACCCGGCCCTACGAAGGAGAGTCTCACAATTCTCGACCCTTTAGCGCATGTCCAGATCTCTGAATCCCTCATCGTATTTAACTGATACGAAAAGTTCAGGTCTACTCGTTACTAGGAGGTCTAAAACATTGTCCTCACGCGTTCGTTCTTTAACTATTCGTTCGAAGTAATTTTCAGACAAGACATTGAGAACGATCTCACATGAATCCCTTTCTTTGGAACCACATTGAAATTCGTGACTCTCCCATTCTATAGATGGTGAGTTGCAGTCTCCCATTATTGCAATAGTACGACCAGGAAACGTTCTCGTGATATTGTCCAGTGTCTCTGAAGCGCTCTGCCGCCACTGCTCCTGACACAGATGGTCTGTAATAGATTCCGATTGCCGTGTTTGACCACCCTTTGATGCTTACGGTTATCAATACTAATTCACATTCAGAATCTGTAATAAACTTATTTTTTATGGCATCCAACCTATCCTTGAAATATATATTCTAATCTGAAGTTAGAATTTAGTTACTGTTCACTTACGGTTTCAACAAACTTTCGATTCCTAATACTATCTTGGAATTATTACCTTTAATAAATTTTACTAATTCTGGGGTCTTACTATAGATGCTGCTGCGGTACTAATATCGTATTAACATTATCTATTTCCGATCTGCGAGGGGGAACGTTTTCTGAGAATAATATGACTGATCTATCTTCGATTTCGTCAGGAAATTCATCACTGATCTCTAGAAGGTGGTTCATCTAACCTAAAAAGTAACCACATGCACGCCACTATCCGCGCCCAGCTGCACCTGGTGTTTTAATGCCATCCACAGAGACTCCTCCATCTCAGGCAACACCTACTGTCAAGTAGACAGAATGCACACCTGTCTGCTATTTCCTTCAGGGGCTGCTTTACGCGCCTGACGTTGGAGGCCCCAACGACCAACAAATTCACCCCACCCTCTGTGATTGTTCCGCCTCCGCAGGAAAGTCGGCATCTGGCTCCAGTCCTAGAGGAGAGCCGAGTTTAGCAGCAGCAGCTTATCATTTGTACACAGACTGCATACATCGTTTAGATTAGTAACATTTTTATGTGATTCTGAGCAGAAGTGAACAGTTGCTGCAGATCTGCTGTTAGTAGTTCTTTTTCGATAGTTTGTGTTGAGTGTGCTACTTTTGCAGTATAGTTTTCTGCCGCTTTAGTAAGTTCATTTTTGGATATTTTTCCTGGCCCTAATACTTGTTGCTGAGGACTATAGTTTCGGCAGAATTTTCGTAAAACTCTCATACTGAAGTGATATTTTAAAATTTATACATCTCACAATTTTGTAAATTACAGTTACATTTGTTACATCGAAGTCGTTTTCATCATCTTACTTCAAGGTACGAATAAATGATCTGTCATATAAGTGCCATCTTGCTAAAGGAGAGGTTTAGTGTATGTATTACACTGCTTAGTCTGCAGTAACTGTGAAATCTCGGCCGCCTCACTATTTCGCGTCATGAAAGGTAATAGAGGCAATAGTATTATTCATCGGAGGATCACTTTTACAAAGATAGTGCACGTTTCATGGTACTACAGTTTAAGAACCAAAAAAAAAAAAAAATTCATATACATGAACACTTACAGAATGAATTATCTGTTTTACAAAGACCAGACATGTAATCAGAGGTGGCTTTGTAGTAGGAACCATCTCAACATTGACCTGAAGTGATTTAGGAAACAATGGACAATCTAAATCAGAACAGTCGGGTGGAGTCACCATTATCCCTGATACAAGGCACGTTTGTTTAACACAAGCACAACCTTGTTCAACTGATATTCCATGTTTGTGTACGAGGCGACTGATACTACGATATTATAGTTTCATTGTCCATCAAAACACATACAGTCCCGTTAATCATTATATTCTTTTCCGACATTCTCTACCATTTTTCAGTAACGAAAGCGGAAATTATGAAACTCTATTTTTAAACCAGGAAACGGATATATTAGCGGTATTATTTTCAAGAGTAGAAGTAAGTTCTCATTGATTTAAATCTGGGTGGTACAGCAGTTGCCGGAAAGGAATACAGGTATAGTGTTGCTTATTAAATATCAAGCATTATAAAGCACATAAGCTTGTTAAATTTCAGAATAGAAGTATGACTAAAATTTTGTATCTAATAAGAAGCACATAAGCATGTAAATTAATGAATAATGATGACATATATCAGAATATAAACGAAATAAGGATAAGAAGAGATTTTTTTGACATGTATACAGAATGAATGACTATTGGATAAGAGAACACGAGGCGTGGTCCGTAAGGCGTGACGAGGGCGTGGCGAGGGCGTGGTCTGGGCGGGGATAAGTCCGCTCTCTCCTTCAGCTTTCTGATCTCCTAACACCCTAGGGCAAATCGGTCGATTGCGCCCTGGGGTATTAGGAGAACAGAACGCAGAAGGAGAGAGCGGCCTGCTGCTCCGCTCAAACCACGCCCTAGCCACGCCTTACTGGCCGCCCTCGTGTTATCTTACCCAATAGCCATTCATTCTGTATAGGTATCAAAAACGTCTTTTATTATCCTTATTTCGTTTACTTCCTGATATGTATCATAATTAGTCAGTAATTTACAGGCGTCTGTGCTCCTCATTCGACATAAAATTTTCGCATACTTCTGCTCTAAAATGTTAAACGTTCACGAAATTTAAAATTCTATGTAGTCAATATTTAACATTACTGCTGGATTCCTCTGCTACAACTGCTGTGACACCGAGATTCAACTCAATGAGAACTTCCGTCTATTCATGGAAGTAATACTGCTAACGTTTCCCTTTCAGAGTTTAAAAACAAAGTTTCGTTCGGTTCTGCTGTCGGTACTGAAAAGTGGCAGCTAATGTTAGAAAAGAGTATTGTAATTAACGAGCCTACAAGTGTTCTGATGGACGACGATACTCTAATACCGCAGTATCATTCGGCATGTACACAAATCCCTAACATCAGTCGAACGAAGTTGTGCTTTTTTAAACAGACTGGCCTAGTATCAGACATAATAGAGACTGCTACCTACATCCGTCCATTCTGATTAAGATGTTGCGCTGTTTTGCTTCCTACATCCGTCCATTCTGATTAAGATGTTGCGCTGTTTTGCTACATCACTTCAGGCAAACGCTGTTATGGTTCCTACTACAAAGCCAATGATGAGTATCTGCCCCGTGTTGAATAAATAAACATTTCTCTCTGTATATGCTTGTATATGAATAATGTTTCTTTTTTAAAATTTGTAATATCATGAAACATCCACTATCTTTGCAAAAGTGATCCACATGTGAATATAATTGATGCTACGTTACCTTTCGTGACAGCTAGTTCAAACTCACTGCCGACTAAACGTTATAATTAAACTTTCACTACTTGAGGGAGCCCCCATCAAACACAAGTAATCGTAGGACAATGAAACTTTGTGGGAACATTTGGAAGGACATGCGGAAGAGAAATAATGAATAAACCACTGAAACACTGAAAGAAACACACGAGACGGTAACATTTGTCAGTGTCGTATCATGTTTACGTTCCAGGTTATCAACAGTATGACAAATATCTGCATCCAGGATAGCCTGTTACCGGACTAGAAATTTTTCTGCTGCTGCCCGAAACAACGGTGTACCATGGAATGTTCAGCTGTCGCACATTACGTCCAGCATTCACAGCCATGGCAACAGTAAAGTCTTCAACAATTTGTGGCGTAATTGGCCATTGGCCTTTTCCAGGAGCATATGCCAAATCTCCATTGAATCTTAAATTCTGAGTCATGTTATTCAACCCCGGACTGGAAAGAGGACCTCTCAAAAATGTTCAAACGTGTGTGAAATCTTATGTGACTTAACTGCGAAGGTCATCAGTCCCTGAGCTTACACACTACTTAACCTAAATTATCCTAAGGATAAACATGTACACCCATGCCCGAGGGAGGACTCGAACCTCCGCCGGGACAAAGAGGACCTCTCCGTATTCCTTTAATGCGTAGATACTCGCGAAGAGCAGCAGCACTACTGCTATTTGCAATTTTGTCATATGATGACATGGTTAGAGACCGTGGTTATTATTCGAAGACAAATGTTGATGGTGTTGAGACAGCAACCAGCCAGAAATTTATTTTCAGTTCCTTTATTCAAAGGGTACCGTTACCGGTTTCGAATCGTTATGATTCATCTTCAGATGGTTTTCATGCTTTCATTACAACGTATTTTTACAGATTAATTGTCCTAAAATATAAATAATACATATTTATAAGCACGCCACACAGATGGTTGCGTTACAGATTTTCATTGGATGTGACTTACGTGAAACGTCGGTTTGGAGTGTTTGTTTTCATTACATTCGTCCAAAAGATGTGAATACATTCCCACTGCATTCTTATCATTGCACACTTAAATTTTTCTCGCTGAACTCTTTAGATTTGTCACAGAAAAGATTTCTAGCACACACCACATGTTTTGATACAATTCAAAGTGCTTACAAACATATGAGTGACAAAGATGCTATGATATATCTTAACATCATGAAGATGTCCCATGTTTGGAAAAAGATAATAAATTCAGTTATGCAACTGAAACGCCTTTTACACTAGTACAGAGAGGCATTGATTTTGTGAGCTTTAGAGCGAATACTGTTACATTAATTACAAAGTTGATCTTTTTTTGGGGGTACTCTATAGGTAAGACAGTAGATTATTTATTTACATTTAGCATCATGAGGATTGTAGTAACATATAAATTTGGTACTTGATCTGCAGATATGCGTAGGAATATTATTTGCTTTGGAGGGTGGAAAATAATTTTTGAAAATTTTTCGTGAAAGGGGTGTTAGCTAACTATATAATGATATAGTCTGGGGTGCTGTTTGTTTGTGTGTGTGTGTGTGTGTGTGTGTGTGTGTGTGTGTATTTCAATTTCTTCTAATATATTCATAGTGGCTCCTTTTTCTGCTAGATGCAGAATTTTTAAGTTGTTCTCAGCGTTTATCATTGAATGGTTTTCTTCAGCAATATGAGCTGCAAATGCAGATTTGTTCAAGTTGCCAAGCCTTAAAGCATCAATGTGCTCTTTGTATCTAACTTCGAAACTTCTGCCTGTCTGTCCAATGTAGGATTTTGGGCATGTATCGCATTTGAGTTTGTATATTCCTGATTTGCCATATGGACTCTTGGAGGTATTTACATCATGGATTACTTTTTGTTGTAATTTATTATTTGTGGCAAAGCTGATTGTGAAATTTTTCTTTCTAAATAAGTTTGCTATTTGGTATGATAGTGGGCCTATGTATGGGACAGTAACATATTTAGGTTTGGCTTCTGTGGCACACTGATTTGGCTTGGAGTGCATGTTGTGTGGATTGCTTTGAAGTGGATATGTGGTTTTTGTCTGCATTTTGTTGTGGAGTTTTTCTATTATTATGGGTTTATATCCATTATTATGAGCAACTGTTTTAATTATATTGATTTCATTTTGTTTGTCAGTGTGACTCATTGGTACTTTTTTAATTCGGTCTACCATCGCTCTGAAATATGCCATTTTTTGTTGGCGGGGGTGGCAAGATGAGTTGTCAGTACTGACATCTGTGGTGATAGGTTTTCTGTAGATACTAAATTCATGTTTATTGTAACTATTGCAAATCTTCAGGTCAAGAAAGTTAATGCTTTCATTAGTTTCATGTCAAACTGTGGATTTAATATTTTTGTGCATTTTGCTTAGATCTGCTGCTAATGTATCAATTTCATTTTTTGTACCACGAAAAAGCAAGATTGTATCATCAACATATCTTCTGTAGTAGATTATTTTGTTTGAGAAATACTGGTTGGTTGAGAAAAAATGGCATATATACCTGTCTTATGATGAAAAGAACAGGAAACACAGGTATAACATAATGATTACTGTTATTTATTTGTTTAATCATTCAATTTCTTGTAGTCGACATCTGTTAAATACAAATGTAAACGATAATTTCCGCACTGGATAAATGATGCAGTTGTGCGGCTGTGTGTTGAGGAACTTGAACTGTGTAGTTCAATTTTAATACTGTCAAGTAAAATACGCTCATAAAATGTTGAGCAAATTTTTGCCGTCGGCGAAAAAAGTAGAACTTACATAGAAAGGTTGAATAAGGGACTTTGCGCCAGGTGTAACGAATTTTTCCTGTATTTCTTTATCTAGAATTGCGAATAGATCCTGTTGATGGAGTGAAAATGAGTCCAGCACCACACAACATTTTACTCTAGCTTTGCGAGAGAGGCAGTTATCCCGCCATTGTTCAACAACACGATTGTCCACTTCGCCTCATTTTGGATCCGTTGTGTATAAGTACGGAGCTGGTTTATTTTCTTTGCACAAGGGGACCTTATGTGCCACTTGGTTCACAGAAGACAATAAGTAGTGGAGAAAGAAGTCTGCCTTCCATGGAAATATTTGGCTGAATTGTATACGAATGTGTTATTCCGGAAGTTGGTTGCACCACAACAATCGTCGCTCGTTCACCAATGCAAGATTATGTGCGGTCTCTCTGAATGTCAGATTTAAATCCAGATCGTTCTTTATTTAGAATTTCATCTGACGAATAATTAGGAGCGGTAGTTCAGTCACAGAATTCTCTATCTCTTCTTGCGCTTGAGAGTGTTTGTACGTTGGAAACTGTGTGACTATGCGACTAGCAATCTTGTGAACTGCTTTAAAATTCCTCAAACAGATAGATTCAACTTTGAAATCCGATAGTTTATGCGCTCTAGTTTTTGCTCTTGCACTACCAAGGCACTGTGCTGTCGCGCGCACGGATTACCTGCAACTGATGTTCTGTTACGAACCGGTTAGAAAGGGCAGCTAAAATGTGCGTTACTGTCATCTAGTGGATCGGTTATGCCTATGTACAAAACATGAGTTCAAAGCCAGCGAGACACTTCACAAATGTACCATGCAAGGCAAAAAAGGAAAAAAAAAATGATGCACCACGAAGGAATTATCCGAATGGGGCGGGAATCGCTTGATGTGATGTGCACGTACAGACAAACAAATGATTACTATTACAGAAAAAATCGATTATTTATTCAAGAAGAAGACCTTCACAAATCCAGCAAGTCGGTAACGCGTTGGTCCACCTCTGGCCTTTGTGTTGCAGTTACTTGGCTTGGCGCTGACTGTTAGAGTTAGTTGGATCCCTCCTCCTTCTGTCCAGTTGGCGTGTTAGATCATCAAAATCTCGAGACAGTTGGGAGGCCCTGCACACAATGCTGGAAATTTTCTCAATTGGTGAGAGATCCGGCGACCTTGCTCGCCAACACTAAGACAAGCAGCATAAGCTCTCGCCATATGTGTATGGGCATTATCTTGCTGAAACGTAAGCCCAAAATGGCTTGCGATGAAAAGAAAACAGAGCGTAGAATGTCGTCGACATAGCGCTGTGCTGTAAGGAGTCCTGCTGTAAAAAGGGATGGCACCCCAGACTCCTGTTTGTCGGACCGTATAGCGGGCGACAGTCAGACTAGTCTTCTACCGATGCCCGTAGCGTTCCCAGACACATCCTCGGCCCGGACTCTCATTGAATGACCTTTAATGACCTTGAATCAACCGAATCTGTCTGCAGTAATCCCCATTAATGCCGCTGTTCTGAAGTTTCGACCTTTTTCACCTAATGTATCCCTTCAGGCCGTCTATTTTGCCTTGGCATCGTCTTTTCATTGGTGGGCTCAGTTTTGAATCCCCCCGCCTCCGAAGGAGCAAATGATGCAGTTGATGCTGGATGACTCTACCCTACCAGTGTTTTCTTACAGGGTCTCAGTGTTTCCCATCCCGCTCCCTAAAATGCCTGGAGCGTCTTGTGCGGAGCATGCTATCTCAATCGGTATTCCCATGGCAATCTGATGCTACTGTTCCACCAGCCATTGCCGGCGGCAAGCTCCTTACCGTGTTCCATGCCATATTTTCCTGAGAAACGGCAGTGAATGCGTCCAGGTGCCCATTGTCAGTATACTTGTGTTGCAAAGAAGGCTGCAGCTTACCAGCAGGTCCGTATATTTGTAACCGGACGACCCTATAGTTCCCTGTTCAAATGTCTCAGGGCTTCTAAAACTTGGTGGCGTTCCTCAGCTGTCAGTCAGTATTTCAACGGGACAGCTCTTTCAGAGCGAATGACCAGACATTTAAACTGCACCTGACATTTTTGTAGGTTTCGCAAGACTCATGATAACAAGCTGCATTTAACTGGAACCCTATTGTTCTCAGCGTCGTGGTACGAAGTACTACTGCAGTACGTTAGAACAATATAAAAGGATATTTGTGTAAGTATCAGTCGAAACGTTAACCATATTTTCGCTCACTGATAACCTACTATTACAAACGTATGTCCAGTGGAATGTGAAGACAGTACTTTAGCACTGTTATGTTTCACGCTCTTTCTCCATATTTGCTACAAGATACACAACTAGGATATCCTGACAGATTTCTTAGAACTTTATATCCCATCTACATGTGAAAAAATATGTGATGATCCCACTGGGATACAGTATAAGTGATTTAAGATATTTGATGACTATTGGATGGAATATCAATCCTACAATATATTCCAAGAACTGAGGCTTGTCGCTGATTTGCAGGACTAGAACCACATGCCCAGCCATGCGTAGCGGTTAAGACACTGGATTCGAATGCAGAAAGACTGAATATAACTTCCAATAATCTTCCAAGCTCTGCCGCAGGATCCACTTGAAGTACATTAGTTATATATTGCAAATTCGGTAGTGTAACTGATCGCTAGATCTGACGATAAATTATGGATTATCAAGGTCTCGACTCTAGATCATTACGTTGTTCGTTTTTGAATGACAGATGCCTACCAACTAGAAGCTTATGATGCTTTCACCAAAGTTAGGTGGTTTTCGGTGCGCAATAAAGTTTATATGTGAAACACCGGTTTCAAGAAAGCCGCTTTCTATAGAATGTTACCAAACGATACCAAATCAGGAGAAACTTCATTATTGTGATAGCAGATGCAGCAGTTCTAGCAACTACCGCATTAACGTTAAGAAACATTATGATCAGTGAAATAGTATTACGTGTACGCCTCATAAGCACAAGTAGCACTCTTTCCGTATTCAGAGCATAAAGTGTTACACAGCAGATATTTTGTAACGCCATTTGGAAAACAAAGAGAGACTGGGATTAAGCATCATATCAACGACGTGATCATCAGAGACAGAGCACAAGCTGGGCTGGACATAGACAAGCAGCCACGGCAGTATTGATTATGACATACCACTGAAACGTTATAATTGATGACTTGACTGAGACTCACTTGAAATATTGTCAATGTTGTGCCCTTTAATGCAGTTCTCGATTGCAAAACCCAGTAAATCAATTTCGACGGTTTTCACAACAATGTGGACGAACTATAAGTCAATTAGTTTCATTTAAAAGTAGCATGAAACTGATCAGATATCTCTTATCTCTAAGAAGTGCGCAAGCTTCCAAGTGTGTACTCTTCAATAAACAAAATTTCAAATGTAAATGCAGACTTTCTGCTTATTGTCTCGAGTAGAGGGATGTATCACGTAAAGTACTTACTTTTAAGTGCCAAAACATAGCATAATTCAATTAATAAAAAAGGGGTTAAATACCAACTATATGCCTTTCGAAATATAAAAATTTATGAGAGAACATTTCTGTCTACTGTGTTATTCCGGTGTCCTGTTCTACGTTCCTTACCTTTTAGGGAGTCTTAGATTGTTAGCTGTTAGTCATGTGGCGAGAAGCTGAATCATTTACGGAAGTGGGCCGAAGCGCTTGGACTGCATTGCATAAGGCGCTATCAGTACGCCGCCACAAAATTTCCAGGAAACAGAGGTTCGCAGCTGTCATCAGCGACGGGCCAGAAGTGCAGCTACAGCAATCATGGCTGCCTACTACTCATCGTATATACTTCCCGGAAGCCGCACTCCTCGATGACTCAACCACTTTGGTTCCCATGCGTGACAACGGGGGCTTCATTTCCACGCCTCACATCGACCATTGCAATACTCACCATACTTCCATTTTTAAATCACGTCAGAAATAAATTTCCTCCGTCTTTGTTCACTGTCGCTGCTGTTTCGCCTCTTAACACTACATTTTCGCAGCGACGGTAATTGTAACACTTCTGCGCTACTACCTGAATGGTGGCCGTCCACTTCACTGGATCTAATTCCAGACATTTTCTTTCCAGGCCAATGGTCTCTGGAGGATAAGAAACGGATATTGGTTAACGAAATCTATCAAGTGGATTGAGAGTCGTACGTGTCACTCTACTTACGAGCATGGAGCGCAAGAGGCATGGCTCTGGGTTCGAATTCCGATGTGGCATACACTTTCAGTCCCTCAGACAGTATCATCACACTTCACACTCCGATACATAGTGACAAATTCAGTTTGGAAATAATTCATCAGCTGCAAATAATCCGTTCTTCACACAATACCCCTTTTCCCAAGTGTTCTAGTCCAGCAGTACAGCGAAAGAGAGCTTCTAATGAGTTAAGTGTTCATCTGTCCTTAGAGAAACAGCCTGAATGTGGTACGATGAACCCTCTGCCAAGAACTTAAGTGTGAATTATTGAACAGTAATGCAGACGTAGATATAGAAGAGACGAATAAGAAAAGTACTAGCAGGAGCAAGCTAGAAACAAGGTGAGCGTCGCAGCTGGGTAGTTCCGTTAATAAATGCAATGACTACCAATCAGGAAGTACCAAAAACAGCGTTCACCTGAGTGCAGAGCGAAATATCAATTCTAGAATACCGTAATATATTTGTAACGTCAGTTTCAGTCACTTTAGTAGCTGCACACCTTCCCCTACTCTGACCTGAACTCAGCAAATATCAGCTATATGACCTAGAATTCGACAAAACGCAAAATTAACCATTTTCATAAATCACAATGAAATAATCTCTTTCAACCTTACTGCTGATGACATGACAGCGCTGATGAGGGCTCCTACTTCACCATCATTTGAGATGTGGCTGGTGGACATGTACACATCAGGCTCGAGGCGGAAAAGTACTGTTTTCATTCACTATCAGCCTTCTGAAAGTTTACCTACGAAAAAGAGACCAGATTAAAAAAAAAAACACAATACCTCCAATATTAGTGATGTTTTTCAGAAACCAGAAATTCAGCCCAGATTTCAGAGCAAGATACTTTTAATAGTTTCGACAACTGAACTCCATCTCGAAATCTGCCAGATGCCCCAATAAATCTTGTCGAATAAAAACGACACCAGGAGCAAGACACAACCAATACTTCCACAGCGCGATAACAATGGTAATAATACCGATAACAGTGGCGTTAATGCGGCGTTACTAAACAAGGTTTTCCGAAATTTCTTCGCCAATGAAGACGCAGTAAATATTCCAGACTTCGAATCAAGAACGGCTGACAAGATGACACTATAACAAACAGTGTTTTCCGAGTATTATTGTTTTCATTTATGCATAATTCGTCAGAACACACTGAATCAATCGTGCCGAGAAATCACAACGTACAATTATATACTCCCAGTATAGAGCAGCAACTTAAGTAACTTAATAAAGGCAAGTCTTCCGGTAGAGAGTATTTACCAGTTAGGTTTCTGATGTAATCGTTCCATACTAAACAATCATATGCAATACCTGCCCGATTAAAGATCCTTACCCACGGACTGGTAAGTTGCACAGGTCCCACCAATACACCAGAAAGGAAGCTGAAGTAATCCGCTGGAGTACAGACCGATATCACTGATATCAATTTACAGAAGAAGTTTGGAAAATATAGTGTATCTGATCATTATAAACTACCTCGAAGAAAATGATCTATCGACATATTGTCAACACGGTTTCAGAAAACATCGTTCCTGTGAAACTGAACGGGCTCTTTAGTCACATAAAGTGATGACAGGGGAATTAAAACTGATTTCATATTTCTAGACGTCCAGAAGGCTTTTGCGACCTCTAATCAAACTGTGTGCCTGTGGAGTGCTGTCGAAGGTGTTCTCCTGGATTTGTGATTTCCTGTCAGTACGTAGTAACTATCATATGTCATCAAGTGAAAGACAAGTTATGTTCCCCAAGGAAGTGTTATAGCGTCTGCTGTTTCTAATCTATACAAACGATTTAGGAAACAATTTGAGAAGCTCTGTTAGATAAGTAAATGAATTCAAAGCTGCCAACCAGTTGCAACGGAAGGTGGTTTTGTTCAACCTTTTACCGTGGTTTCAACGGATTTAAACCCATATTTTTCCGAAAAACGTGTAACAAAATTACACATTGGATATTCGCGTGCAGCTTGTAACATGATCTGACATTTTATTTGATTGGTTTTATTTTTGGATTTTAAGTATTTTTGTTTGATAGGCCCTGAACATAGGGGCCAGAATTTTTATAATATATACAACGATGCCCGCTGTCAGCATGTTTTCGTTGCACACATGTCAGGCCGCTGCGTTATTTGGATTCCAAATGTGATATTTTATTACATGTTTTTCTGAAGCAGGCGGCTTTACATCCATCGAAACGATGGTGAAACGTTGAATAAATTCACTTTTCGTAGCAACTGGTTTTATTTACTGTTCTCTAACAGTTGCTGAAGCGCATCCATGTTCAAAATATTCCTGTCAGATAGTTTAGAGAGTACGCTGTCATTTTCCGTTTAGTAAAGTCATCAGAAGATCAGAATAATTACAAAACTGTTTAGACAAATACACGTATTGGATGAAATGTGACATTTGACCCTAAATAATGAGAAGTATGGCGTTCTTTACACGAGTACTAAAAGGAATCTGCTAAATTGGTGTTACTAGATAATACAAATTTAGAAGTTTTCGATTCAACGAATATGTATTAATTACCATCACATAGGAAATGATGGCGGAAAGAGAAAGCAAAGTGTGTATTATGTGGGCAGAACGCTTTGAACATGCCAAAAATCTATCAAGGAGCCGGCCGTTGTAACCGAGCGGTTCTAGGCGCTTCAGTCCGGAACCGCGCGACTGCTAAGGTTGCAGGTTCGAATCCTGCCTCGGGAATGGATGTGTGTGATGTCGTTAGGTTAGTTAGCTTTAAATAGTTCTGAGTTGTAGTGGACTGATGACCTCAAATGTTAAGTCCCATAGTGTTCAGAGCCATTTGAACCATTTCTACCAAAGAGATTGCCTACACTTCCCTTGTCCATCCCCTTTAGGAGCACTGATGTGTGATATTGGAGCCTTACCATATACGACTAAATCGTTTTGTATTATCGTGAAGCAGGGAAGAGTTGCACGGATATGGTACGCGAGTTGACGTGGCAGTCATTAAAACAGAAGAGGTTTTCGTTGGGGCGAGAACTTTTCAGGAAATTTCCATCACCATATTTTTCGTCCGAATGCGAAAGTATTCGGTTGACTCCCATCTACATAGGGAGAACTGACCACTATAATAAAAAAGAGGAATCATAGCTCGCAAGGAAAGGTTTAAGTTTTCGTTTCTCCTTCGTGCAGTTCGAGAGTGGAACGGTATAGAAATACACTCCTGGAAATGGAAAAAAGAACACATTGACACCGGTGTGTCAGACCCACCATACTTGCTCCGGACACTGCGAGAGGGCTGTACAAGCAATGATCACACGCACGGCACAGCGGACACACCAGGAACCGCGGTGTTGGCCGTCGAATGGCGCTAGCTGCGCAGCATTTGTGCACCGCCGCCGTCAGTGTCAGCCAGTTTGCCGTGGCATACGGAGCTCCATCGCAGTCTTTAACACTGGTAGCATGCCGCGACAGCGTGGACGTGAACCGTGTGTGCAGCTGACGGACTTTGAGCGAGGGCGTATAGTGGGCATGCGGGAGGCCGGGTGGACGTACCGCCGAATTGCTCAACACGTGGGGCGTGAGGTCTCCACAGTACATCGATGTTGTCGCCAGTGGTCGGCGGAAGGTGCACGTGCCCGTCGACCTGGGACCGGACCGCAGCGACGCACGGATGCACGCCAAGACCGTAGGATCCTACGCAGTGCCGTAGGGGACCGCATCGCCACTTCCCAGCAAATTAGGGACACTGTTGCTCCTGGGGTATCGGCGAGGACCATTCGCAACCGTCTCCATGAAGCTGGGCTACGGTCCCGCACACCGTTAGGCCGTCTTCCGCTCACGCCCCAACATCGTGCAGCCCGCCTCCAGTGGTGTCGCGACAGGCGTGAATGGAGGGACGAATGGAGACGTGTCGTCTTCAGCGATGAGAGTCGCTTCTGCCTTGGTGCCAATGATGGTCGTATGCGTGTTTGGCGCCGTGCAGGTGAGCGCCACAATCAGGACTGCATACAACCGAGGCACACAGGGCCAACACCCGGCATCATTGTGTGGGGAGCGATCTCCTACACTGGCCGTACACCACTGGTGATCGTCGAGGGGACACTGAATAGTGCACGGTACATCCTAACCGTCATCGAACCCATCGTTCTACCATTCCTAGACCGGCCAGGGAACTTGCTGTTCCAACAGGACAATGCACGTCCGCATGTATCTCGTGCCACCCAACGTGCTCTAGAAGGTGTAAGTCAACTACCCTGGCCAGCAAGATCTCCGGATCTGTCCCCCATTGAACATGTTTGGAACTGGATGAAGCGTTGTCTCACGCGGTCTGCACGTCCAGCACGAACGCTGGTCCAACTGAGGCGCCAGGTGGAAATGGCATGGCAAGCCGTTCCACAGGACTACATCCAGCATCTCTACGATCGTCTCCATGGGAGAATAGCAGCCTGCATTGCTGCGAAAGGTGGATATACACTGTACTAGTGCCGACATTGTGCATGCTCTGTTGCCTGTGTCTATGTGCCTGTGGTTCTGTCAGTGTGATCATGTGATGTATCTGACCCCAGGAATGTGTCAATAAAGTTTCCCCTTCCTGGGACAATGAATTCACGGTGTTCTTATTTCAATTTCCAGGAGTGTAGTTTGGAAATGGTTCAATGTGACATCTGCCAAGCACTTATGCGAGAACTGCGGAGCAGTCATATCGACGTAGATATAGATGAACTATCATGCACCGAAGTATCCGAAAGACTTGAACTGAGTTCCGCGTTCCTTTAAAGTTCAAAGAAAACTTGAACTTGAGTTTGATTTCAAACACGTACCCGACTCATACGATAATAGTTGGTGGTGACTTTAATTTACCCTCGATATGTTGGCGAAAATACATGTTTAATTCCGGAGATACGGATAAAGTATCATCCGAAATTGTGCTAAACGCATTCTCTGAAAATTATTTCGAGCAGTTAGTTGATGAGGCCACGCGAATAGTAAACGGTTGTGAAAACACACTTGACCTCTTAGCAACAAATAATCCTGAGTTAATAACGAGTATCAAAACCAATATAGGGATGAGTGAACAAAGGGTTGTGGTAGCGATATTGAATATTGTAATCCCCAAATCCTCAAAAAATAAGCGAAAAATATACCTATTCAAAAAAGCAGATAAAAGTTCACTTGACGTCTTCCTGAGAGACAATCTCCACTCTTTCCAAATTAATAATATAACTGTAGACCATATGTGGCTTGAATTCAAAGAAATAGTAACGGCAGCAATTAAGAGATTTATACCAAATAAATTAACAAACGACGGAAATGATTCTCCTTGGTACACAAAACGGGTTAGAACACTGTTGCAGGAACAACGAAACAAACATGCCAAATTTAAACAGACGCAAACTCCCCAAGACTGGCGATCTTTTACAGAAGCTCAATATTTAGTGCGGACTTTTGTGCGAGATGCTTATAAAAGTTTCCAAAACGAAACTTTGCCTCGAAACCTGGCAGAAAATCCAAAGAAATTCTGGTCGTATGTGAAGTATGTTAGCGGCAAGAAACAACCAATGCCTTCTCTGAGCGACAGCAATAGAGATACTATCGAAGACAGTGCTGCCAAAGCAGAGTTACTGAACACAGCCTTCCGAAATGTCTCCACAAAAGAAAACGAAGTAAATAATCCAGAATTCGAATCGAGAACAGCTGCCAACATGAGTAACGTAGAAGTAAATACCCTCGGAGTAGTGAAGCAACATAAATCACTTAATAAAAGCAAGTCTTCTGGTCCAGACTGTGTACCAATCAGTTTCCTTTCGGAGTATGCTGATGCATTAGCTCCATACTTAACAATCATATACAGCCGTTCGTTCTACGAAAGATCCGTACCCAAAGACTGGAAAGTTGTACAGGTCACACCATTATTAAAAAAAGGTAGTAGCAATAACCCACTAAATTACAGGCCCATATCGTTAATGTCGATGTGCAGCAGGATGTTGGAACATATATTGTGCTCAAACATTATGAATTACCTCGAAGAAAACGGTCTATTGACACAGTCAACATCGGTATAGAAAACATCGTTCCTTGAAACACAACTAGCTCTTTATTCACATGAAGTGTTGAGTGCTATTGACAATGGATTTAAGATCGATTCCGTATTTCTGGATTTCCAGAAGGCTTTTGACACTGTACCACACAAGCGGCTCGTAGTGAAATTGCGTGCTTATGGAATATCGTCTCAGTTATGTGACTGGATTTGTGATTTCCTGTGAGAGAGGTCACAGTCCGTAGTAATTGACGGAAAGTCATCGAGATAAACAGAAGTGATATCTGGCGTTCCCCAAGGTAGTGTTATAGGCTCTTTGCTGTTCCTAATCTACATAAACGATTTGGGAGACAATCTGAGCAGCCGTCTTCGGTTGTTTACAGATGACACTGTCGTTTATCGACTAATGAAGTCATGAGGAGATCAAAACAAACTGCAAAACGATTTAGAAAAAATAGCAGAATGGTGCGAAAAGTGGCAGTTGACCCTAAATAACGAAAAGTGTGAGGTCATCCACATAAGTGCTAAAAGGAACTCAAACTTCGGTTACACGATAAATCAGTGTAATCTAAAAGCCGTAAATTCAAGTAGGTATTACAATTACGAACGACTTAAATTGGAAGGAACACATAGAAAATTTTGTGGGGAAGGCTAACCAAAGACTGCGTTTTATTGGCAGGACACATAGAAATTGTAACAGATCTACTAAGGAGACACTACGCTTGTCCGTCCTCTTTTAGAATACTGCTGCGCGGTGTGGGATCCTTACCATATAGGACTGACGGAGTACATCGAAAAAGTTCAAAGAAGGGCATCACGGTTTGTATTATCGCGAATTATGGGAGACAGTGTCACAGAAATGATACAGTATTTGGGCTGGAAATCATTAAAAGAAAGGCGTTTTTCGTTGCGACGGAATCTTCTCACGAAATTCTAATCACCAACTTTCTCCTTCGAATGCGAAAATATTTTGTTGACACAGACCTACATAGGGAGAAACGATCATCAAAATAAAATAAGGGAAACCAGAGCTCGTATGGAAAGATATAGGTGTTCGTTCTTTCCGCGCGCTATACGAGATTCGAACAATAGAGAAGTGTGAAAGTGGTTCGATGAACCCTCTGCCAGGCACTTAAATGTGATTTGCAGAGGATCCATGTAGATGAATTAGTATGGAACCCACATAACGTATCTGTCTTGCAGGTCCTCTGCTCTCGTTTCTGTACTGTCGTTTGACTATACAAAATGGTTACCTTTTACAGACGACTAGAGAAAAATGATCTGTATGGCAATAATCCATACGGAAATTAATACCAAGATAATGTCAATATTTGCAAAGAAATTATTTGAGATGACACGACCTTTAATGCTTGTGAATTCTAATTTATTACAGTTAATATCATTTTAAAAAGGAAGTTTCGATTTGAAATTACGTGACGAAGATTTTTGTACTGCGCCGAGATGCAGGCCTACAATCCACAAACTATTGCCGTTGTTAACTAACCGCGAAAGATCTTTTTTACCACTATAACACATCTCTTTCCCAGAGACGGTTTTTCTTTTTTTCACCAAACGGAATTTGGCACAATGTTAAACCATACATTAAACCAAAGCTTCATTAACAACAATTACATTATAAATAAGTGTACTGATTGCAGTTATTAACCTATTTATCGTATACTTCAAATCAAACGTATCAATTAAGGTTTCCGAAAATCAAGTGATTTAATTAAGAAAAATCTAGCACCCTTAATGGTTACGGACACTATTGAGCTTAAAACATTCAAAATACAATCTTACATCCAATCAAATTGGACAGATAAAACTTAAAAACTTTGAAGAAATTTTCTTTCGGTTGAATGTTAAGAAAATTAACGTAACAGTTTTCTGATATATTTAAAAAGAAATACGTCTGTTACATGTAGTGAAAATTTGACAATAAGGAATACATCAACTAAGGCGGCAAATGAACTGGCTTCTGTACCAGAGACCGGAATGGCTCCCAGCTGCTTGCACCTTAAACACTCGTCCTATCGTTAAGGGGACCCAGCTTAGTACAGAAAACGGGTAACCCAAACAGTCCGCGTATTGTAAAGTACAGTAACGAAAGTTAGCAAAATGTAAATCACAACTCAATACCGTTGCTGTGGTATTGCGAGAGCGCAACAAACAATTATAATTTTACCAGTGTTCTGCAGAAACTGACATAAGAGAGGATTATCTGAAGTAGAGCACAAATCAGAAAACCGACTGCTTGGAGTACGGCCACATAACCATCATAATAAGTGTAACAACTAGTTTCTTGACTAACTCTTACGTTTATATCTTACTTCACTGGGGTAGAAGACTTGTTTGTATCAGGAAAACAATAATTACAGCATGGCCAAGACCATTAGAAGAACAAACAAGTCTGAACACAGTTACAAAGTTTTACCTCTAACTGATGGTCACCGGCTTCAATTATCGACACCACAAGTACAATGTGTAATAGTTCAAAGCCCTCTCTTGGAAACAACCTTGCACGAACAACAGCACAGCGTACATCATACTCAGGAGCGACATGGGATGGAAACCTCCATACAGCCCCACTGCCAATAGATCGACGCACATGAAGAAGTGACGTCGTAAACCATCCACTGCCGTCCAGTTCTGTGCCGATGTATTAACAACAGCTTTGTTGCGGTAAAAGTGAAGGAGGAAGTCTCTCTCCATGCAGGCACGGCTGAAGCCAAATACTCACCTGCTGGCACGAACAAAGTTCCCTCTCGCCAGTCGGAGAAAATATACATGCAGCAACGACAGCAGATATCTTCGATCGCCGCCACAATCGAGTAGACCAGTTCCATGCTCAACCTCCCCCCCCCCCCCCACCCGCCGTACCAATCTAGTACTGAATACCTACCACTCCAGCATATTTGATTAGACTATGGTGGATTCTCATGATATTACCGGTGGTCATGCTCTGCACTCAAAAGGAGAGTAGACTACGCAATTCTGCAATTTTATAAGGACCTTTGAACTGCATCAACAATTCTTTGAGGTTTTATCAGCCGCCTTAATCTGGACATAAAAGTTCTTAATGAGCACAAGGCACCTCATATTGGGCGAGGCAGGTCGCTTTCCTTGATTATACCTCCAGGCCTCTCTGTGGTGCTGGAGCCGAATATTTTTTTAAATCTCGGGCCCAATTCTTTCTAATCAACTTGAGGTCTATCTCCTGCGGCAACAAATCCTTACTGTTCCAAACATTAGCAGTAAGTGAGTTATGCGGATATTCCAGCAGCGATTTAGCTGGGTAGTCTTGTGAGCTTCATGGTGCGCTGAGTTGAAAACAAAGTTGAGCCACCCCAAGGATCTGCCCCAGCTGTCTTGCGAGTTTTCGTGGTAAATAATCAATGCAGATTTTATGTTCCTATTCACACTCTCTGCAAACGAATGTTGCTGGTAATAGGAAACAATGGTGATGTGGGATTCGATTACCAAAGCAAATCTTATGAAACTTCCAGTATTATTGTCGGCAAATTGTCACTAACGAGCACCTTGGACCGGCCAAAACAATAAAACACCTCTTAGAGATGCTGAATAGTTATTACAATGATCATTCCTCGGCCAGGGAATAGCCGCACGAACCGACTGAAGGTGCGAACGATTACCAAGTTATACGAATTTCAGACTTTAGTGTGGGGATGCGGTCCCAAATAATCAACAAATAATTTGTTCATGGAACTCTCACTGCGACTCGAACTTAATAGCATCCTGTTGGCGTTCGGATTAGAGTTGATTGCCTTGCATTCCACCTACTGAGTGACTAACTTTCTTACACTCAAATACAAGATCTGCTTGGTTAGACGCTCTTTGACCTTTTTGGTGGTTTTATAGGTGAGCTTCAAAAGGACTGGAGAAAATAGTAAGGGACTGCCAGAACCAGCTGTTTAGGCAAAAAAGTTTTGGCTTCCCATCATGCTGGATGTGTTAACGTAACACGCCTCTATTTAGCTGGTAGCCCTGCAAAGACCTACCTTCCCTTAGTCACCTCCTAATTTCCCTCAATGCTTCATCCTTCTCCTGTTTCTTGGGTAAGGTTCATATAAGGCAGCGATCTTAGATAAATAGTATTCACAATACGCCCTCCGTCCTCTTCACAACATTCTACTGCGTCGTGTTCCCCTCACAAACACATGGCTCAACACCTCGGCCACAACGTTATCCGAGCCTTTAATGTGCCTTTTTGTTTCTAACTGGCAGTAATTATTGGCCCCACTTCACGATCACTAGCAGCTTTTTTTCATTCTGCAGCCGAAAACCTTCACTGCTGGCCACCAGATGATCATGTACATGGAAGCCACTCGTTAACAGTCTCTCAAATATTATTAATAGTATCCGCTTCGGAGTTTTTCAAACATAGAGCGCGCATAGCGCTGTGAATATCCCCCACATAGTGGGAAAAACCATCATTATAAACCTGAACTTTAAAATAATCTTTGTTAATTAACTCATTTCTGTACCCACTAGATAAATCCTCACAAGCGATCTTACTCAAACCCCTCCAGCGAAACTTCTTCGTGGATAGCCTGAGCAACTAATTCACTCAATCTACCTCTAGCAAAAGGATAAATCGCCTGGACCACGAACGAAAGCGACGTTTGAAGAACGCCCACTTGACGCTGTAACTCGACGGCTAACCACTGAAATTGTAGGATTTCCGCCCTAGGCTCGATAGATAGAATCTCCATTCCCTCTAATAATTTAGCTATCGGCTTACGAAGCTTATTAAAATAAAGTCACATCCCCGCATCACCACTGTTCTGCACAACACTGCGCTCGGCGCCACAGTTATTCCCATCCTCCGGCCCTTCCTGGGCAAGCAAGCCGTCTCTTAAAATTTGAAGTTCCGGCGCCTTGTCCCGTAGTCTGTCCAGTGTCGAAATCTTCTGCTTATGAACATTAATGTGGACAAATCCTTGACTCTGTTCTCCAGATGGCTTAGACGTGATTAAATACGAACTAAAACCTGTAAAAGTCAACGTGGATTCAAAAAACAGAGATCTTGCGAAACTCGTCTCGCTCTGTTCCTCCATTAAATCCATAGCGCTGTAAACAACGGTGCTCAGATTGATGCTGCGTTTCTTGACTTCAGGCGGGGACTTAGCACCGTCATGTACTGCCGTTTAGTGAAAAAAAGAGCATATCGAGTATCGGGCCAGATTTGCGACTGGAATGAAAATTTTCTTGCCGACAGAACTCAACATGTCGCCCTTAATGAAACAAAATAGAAACGTGTAAAGATAACTCCCAGAGTTACGAAATAAGCAGCAACCAGTCGCAAAATCATGTTTTATTTATTTTGTTTTTTGCGACTGGTTGCTGCTTATTTCGTAATTTTATGGTTTATGGTCGCTGCACAACTTGGGAACCGCATGGAGCCCACCATTCATAACTCCCAGAGTATCCTAAGGACGTGTGATAGGACCGTTTTCGTTTACAGTCTATATAAATGACCCAGTAGAATGCATCTGATGCTCTTCAAGGCTGTTCGCAGATGATGTAGTTGTCTGTAACAAAGTAGCAATGCCAGAAGTATCGATTTGAGGAATCACCAGCAGAGGATTGTTGAATGGTGCAGGATCTGGCAGTTGACCCTGAACGTAAATAAATGTAATATATTGCTCATCATAGGAACAGAAAGCCACTACTGTACAACTACACTATTGATGAGAAACTATTGGAAACAATATCTACTATAAAATATTTAGGAGTAAGTATCCAGAGTGACCTTAAGTGGAATGACCAGCCGGCCGCAGTGGCCGAGCGGTTCTAGACGTTACAGTTTGGAGCAGCGTGACCGCTACGGTCGCAGGTTCGAATCCTGCCTCGGGCATGGATGTGTGTGATGTCAGGTTAGTTAGGTTTAAGTAGTTCTAAGTTCTAGGGGACTGATGACCTTAACTGCTTAGCAGTTAAGTCCCATAGTGCTCAGAGCTATTTGAACCATTTGGAATGACCACATGAAGCAAACAGTAGGAAAAGCAGATGCCAGACTGAAATTCACAGGAAGAATCTTAAGGAAGTGTAACTCATCCACGAAGGAAGTGCTTACAAGACGCTTGTTCGACCGATTCTTGAGTATTGTTCATCCTTATGGGATCCTTACCAAGTAG
This sequence comes from Schistocerca nitens, assembly GCF_023898315.1. Taxonomy (NCBI): domain Eukaryota; kingdom Metazoa; phylum Arthropoda; class Insecta; order Orthoptera; family Acrididae; genus Schistocerca; species Schistocerca nitens. Next base: position 311,645,705 of record NC_064616.1, on the reverse strand, counting down.
GACCGGTAGAAGAGACAGAGGAGATCCAACGAAGTGTGGCGCTATTCATCACGGGATAGATTAGCTGCCGCGAAAGCATTTCCGAGACGCTCAACAAACTCTGTTATCAGACGTTACAAGAAAAGTGTTGTGCTTCACGGAGAGGTTTAATATAGAAATTTTGAGAGAGCATTTTTCTGGCAGAGTTGGAAAACGTATTACTACCTCCCACATACATCTCGCGTAATGACCACTACGAGAAAATTCGAGAAATTTGAGCGAAAACAGTGGCTTACCGACAATAATTCTTCCCACGTGCCATTCACAAGTGGAACAGAGTAGGGGAGATAAGTTACAGGTAATAGAAGTATCCTCCGGCACACACCATGAGTTAGCTTGAGGAGTATGCTGTAGATGAAGATGTAGACTATTTGCTAACGGGATGGACAGTTGTCTTGTTAGAACTTAATGTTGGCTTGCATCGCAGAAAGGTATTCGGAGCAAACGTCAACAGTCGCTCCTGTCTCACTGTTGCCCTGTTCAGGCAGCTGCAACGGAAAGTCCAAGGCAGGGAGCAATCTGTTTATATGTCCCACGACGCATCCTCAACGTCTCGATTTATCACTTGTAAGTTGTACTGCAAGAATTCCTTTTGTATATGGGAAGTATCAGTCAATTTCCAGGTATTCATAATTAAGAATAAACAGACCAGTAACTAATATCACACAGACGGTACCAATCAAATATCATTCTCTTAATTGTACCTTTTAATTCTACTTGAATAATTATGCTAAATTTTCTGTAACTTTTCTATCACGCAACCATATTCTGATACCTGTCATGTAAGGATGGGGGAAGGAATAGCAAAGGCATGGGCCTGGAAGTGGCAAGAGCTGCTTACCCACATGAATTTTTTCCCATTTATAACACATTTATTTCCCACGGCCGGCTTTTTTTTTCAAAGACAATTTGGCACAGTGTTAAACCTTCCATTAAAATAAAACTTCATTAACAGTAATTATACTACCAAACAAGTGCACTGATTGGAGTTAGTAATACATTTATCCTCCATTTCAAATAAAATATTTCAGTCAAACTTTCTAAAACCAAGCGACTGAATTAGGAAAAATCTAAGGCCCTTAGTGGAAACAGACACTACTGGACTTTAAACATTCCAAATATAATCTTATATCCAACTAAATGAGCAGATAAAACTGAAAAACTTTGAAAGAAAAATCTTTCAGTTGAATGTTAGGAAAATTTACACAACAAACTTCCGATGCATATAGAAAGGAAATATATATCCTAGACTTAATGAACATTTTAAAGTAAAGAACACATTAACCAAAGTGGCAAATGAACTGGTTTCCATACCACAGACCGCGCCTTAAACACTCGTCCAACTGTTAATCGGAACCGGCTTAGTACACGCACCGAATAACACAAACAGTCCGCTTACTAGAACATACAGAGAACAAAGTTAGCAAAACGCAAATCACAGCTTACTACAGATGCTCCAGGACTGCGAGAGTACAAGAAACGGTAATAATTTCACCACCTTTCCGAAGAAACTGACATAAGAAAGGATTATGTGAAGCAGAACACAACTCCAGGAACAGACGGCTCGGAGTACTGCCATATAACACTCAAAACAGAGGGAAGAGTTTGTTCCTTGGCTAGTCCTCACGTACTTAGGATAGTTCACTGGGGTAGAAGACTTGCATCAGAAAATGAATAATTAAGGCGCAGTCAGGAACAGTACAAGACCACACGTGTCTGACGATAGTTACAAAGGTTTATTTGGAACAGGTGTTCACCAGATTAAATTAACGGCGTCACAAGTCCAACGCGCAATAGTTCAAAGCCTTCTCTTAGGAGAGGCCTTGCATGAATAGTAGCTTAGCGTGCATTACACTCAGAAGCGACTTGGTCAGAAAATGTCCATCCAGCCTCACACCGTATTATTCATCCCACACGAAGGACTGACAGTGCAAGACATCTGCTGCCGTCCATCCGTGTGCCGAAGTGCTAGCAACAGCCCTGCTGTGCTAAAAGCCGAGAAGGAAGTCCCTCTGCCCACAGATGCAGCCGGAGTTCAATATTCATTTTCTGCCACGCCAGAAGATCCCTCTCTCTGGTCGGGGAAAACATACATGTAGCGACGATGACAAGTATCTTTGATGGTCACCACAATCGAATCGATCTGCTTCACAACTTGATTCGTTTTCTTACATTCCTTATTAAATCTTCTTGTCATCTGACTCATCTGGCGCTCTCCCTCCTTTAGTTCTGTTCGGTAATCACCATATTTGTGTACTTTTGCTGGATCCCACTGCAGGATCCTGGAAATGTTGCATATTCCCCCGAGGAATAGCTAGAATGTGGTAAAACCAGTCTATAAATGCGGTAAAGTTTTATATACAAGAGCGGAAAAGTACACCCATTCAACCCAGGTTTCCTGCATCATTCACAGATAATGACGTAGATGTTCTATTAGCATTCAATGCGTTTTTTTGAGTGCTCCGTCGATCTGGGGTTGCTAAACACAAGATTTAATCTTCTCATTCTTCAGTAAACGACAAACTCTCTTCAGGATGTCACTTAGGAAATTTGCTCGTCTGCCACTCAATAACACTGATCTAATTCAGTAATTCAAGCTATTTTCTGTACAAAGACTCACGTTATTGGGTCACTGTCCAATTATACTAAAGGCTCTGCTATGACAAATTTCTGGAGGCCACCCTGGAATTTTATGATGTATCTATTCCTGCGTTGTGTTATTTGAAGGGACTCAACCACATTCATATCACAACGACCGAATACCTGGTTAAGTATATCCGTCGGCGTTAAGGGCATCTTGACATTATTCTGCGTTTTTTGATCCTTTGTGGCTACGGCTAGGAGCTCTCGCTCAATCGTACTATATCCTTTTGGTGCATGGTTCAGGTTTCTAGAAGTGAAGGCTACTGGTAAATCCTGTCCTAACTCCGTCTGACTCAGTAAGGCACCAACTGATTCCTTACAAGCGTCTGCTGTGTTTATGAGCTTCTTAGTAAAATCAGGATACTGTATGGTTGGGGCTAATTATTTTTTTTCTTTTGGTTCTTGGAAAGCTACGGCCTTGCCACAGTGGTAACACCGGTTCCCGTGAGATAATCGAAGTTAAGGGCTGTCGGACTGGGCTAGCACTTCGATGGGTGACCGTGTGGTCTGCCAAGCGCTGTTGGCAAGCGGAGTAAACTCAGCCCTTGTGAGGAAAACTGAGGAGCTACTTGATTGAGAAGTAGCGGCTCCGGTCTCGGAAACTGACATACGGCCGGGAGAGCAGTGTGCTGACCACATGCCCCTCCTTATCCGCATACAGTGACGTCTATGGTCTGTGGATGACACGGCGGCCGGTCGTTACCTTTGGGCCTCCGTGGCCTCTTCGAGTTTAGTTTTAGTTCTTGGAAAGCTGCTTTCTGCTTTATCAAGCAGATTTTGCTCCGTTCTTCAATAAATCATGAAACGGATTATATTCCTTTGTTGCACTCACATTCCGTAGGTCGGGTATTAATCCTTCTGTCGTAATTAAGTGTCATAACTAAGTTATTTCCGTCCGTATGAACCCGCACTTGTCAAGCAGCAATTTTAGGTTGTGCAGTTGGTTGTATGAAACGCTTCTGCATGTCTGGCATTATGCGCTTCTAACGTAGCTCCGAACACATCATCTAAATCTACACTTATCAGCCAGAACAGTTTCACCACCAACCTGCTATCGATATTAACTCGTCCAGGCGATAGCAGCGTCACCTGGAGAGGAATGACTGCTAGTCAGACACACACACACGATGCATGTACTATCAGTGATCTTGCTGTCCGTGTGTGGAATGGGGAAGGCAAGTTGGGCTGAGGCGGAGTGGGAGGCTCTGCACGAGCATTTCAGAAATTGCACGACTTATCGGATAATCTGGGAGTGAATTGGTGAGTGTCTTCGATACGTGGCGAAACCAAAGTGAAACCACGTCCAGTCTTGGGGTTGGGCGGCCACCTGTCATTACAGATGGACGTCAGAGGCTAGGCAGACTGGTAAACAGGACAGGAGGCGAACTGTGGCGGAACTAACATCAGACTTTAATGCCGTGCAGAGTATAAGTATGTCTGAACATACACTCCATCGAACACTCATAACGATGGGCTTCCGCAACTGATGACCCACACATGTGCCAATGTTAACATCACGACATTGGCAGCCACGACTGAAATGGGCATGTGGCCATCGGCACCGGACGTTGGCGCAGCGGCAATGTGTTGCATGGACTGATGAATCCCGATATTTTCTTTATCATGCCGATAGGAAGGCGCGCATCTGTTGCCTTCCAGCGGAACAGCTCCGTGACACCTGTACTGCGGATGCAGACAAGTTGGCGGCGGCTGCTTTATGCTCTGGGAAACATTCACGTGCGTATCCATGGGTCCAGCGGAGCTCGTGCAAGGCACCATGATGGCCAAGGAGTATCGTGCACTGGTAGCAGACCACGCACACCCATTTCAAAATGGTTCAAATGGCTCTGAGCACTATGGGACTCAACTGCTGTGGTCATAAGTCCCCTAGAACTTAGAACTACTTAAACCTAACTAACCTAAGGACAGCACACAACACCCAGCCATCACGAGGCAGAGAAAATCCCTGACCCCGCCGGGAATCGAACCCGGGAACCCGGGCGTGGGAAGCGAGAACGCTACCACACGACCACGAGATGCGGGCACACCCATTTCATGACGATCATGTTTCACGACAGCAGTGCCATTTTTCAACAAGATAATTCGCCGTGTCACAAGGTCAACAGTAAGCTGGAGTGGTTCTAAGAACACAGTAGCGAGTTCCAATTGATGCGCTAAGCCCCCCCCCCTCCCCCAGCTCGCCAGATTTGAACCCTATCGAACACATCTGGGATGTGACGGAACATGGTGTCAGAGCTCATCGCTACCCTCCCCGGGATTAAAGGAAATTAGATGACGTGTGTACATATGTGGTGTCAAATCCCTCCAGCGAGCTACCACGGCCTCATTGCTTCCATGCCACAACATGTCGTCGCTGTTATCCGTGCCAAAGGTAGACATACGGGCTATTAAGTAGGTGGTCATAATGTTCTGGATTGTCAGTGTATGAACACCTTATGTCCTTGAAGTCCAGTTAGTACTGTGTTACTCTGTCTGTGAAAAACGTCTCCACTATCTAATCGTTTTCATCCTTTTGGTAAACTTTTGCACTTATTATGTTCTTCCGGAGCAGAGAAGGCTGTTTTCTCTTCATCATCTTCACTGCATACTATCTGACGGTAAGCTTTCCACAGTCTAAAGTGGTGAAGTACGTGGCTTTTCTGAAGACGTTTAAAATTTTATCAATATGCCGTACTGGAAATACAGTGTTAATGCAGTTGTCACTTAACTTTCGATACTCCACGACTATCCCCCACATTCACATTCGTGAAGCATCAGTCTTCTTTGGAATCATCCACAACGGAAAATTCAACCCAGTTGTGCTCGGTGTAATAACGTTTTCCTTTAATTTTGCATCTATCTTCTTTCGCAGGGCTTCTTTTTGTGCCTCTGGTATTCGATAGGCCAGATGTTTACGAACTTCCCTTGCACCTTTGGTTTCAACTTAATTTTAGGCTTCACCGTCTCAATGTACGTTAATCTCTGGGCAGATGTAATATGTCGTGATGTGCAGTACATTAGTGCAGTAGTAGAAGCCTTTTCTTGTTTGTTTATATGATGCACCTAAACAATTTTCTTTAATCCCCTGAATCGTGACCTTGACTCTAGATCAAGTGAAACTGTAGCAACTATGCTATATACGTTGTGTTCCTCGCCACCTCCCATGAAGGGTACTGTGTCTATGGTCACCATGGGACATTCTAATATAACTTCATCTTATGTGCACATTCACCAGTGCTGCAGGTAAATATATGCCCGTTTATGACTACTGCTTATCCATTATTTCTTCAGAAAGACCCGTGGTCTGAATCTTAATCCATAAAATCTTGCCCTCTCCTGGGCCAATTCGTATAAACTCACCCAGGCTTTCTTTCATTTGTGTCTGCTGCACAACTTCATTTCTTGTTTCCGACTCTTGCTTTGTAGGTCACTCTTCTCTCTTGAATCTATTTCCGATCCTACCAGGATTCCTACAGATTCTTTTGGTGTCACATTTGCCCTCACGAACAACTTCTCTCGGTTGCCTAATGTCAATTTCAAGCAACACCGCTCCTCTCTTCGGTTGTCTCTCCCGGTCCGCAAGATTAGAAGGTTTGGCACGTGTTTCGTCTGTAACAGTTATGTTCGGTCCTTGACCGACAGCGTCTTTGCTGCATAATCTGTGATTACTTTTATACTCTCGCAGGAATCTCTGCCTAAGATTTCTTCGCGTAGGATATCTAAGTCGTCCCGCTGCTATATGAAACTTGTATTCCACACACAAATCGTCGTATGTTTTCAATGATAACACTGCAATCTCTCTCGTCTGTAGTATTTCCTTCGTGATGCATTTAGATTTATTCTATCTTTAGTCCTACTGCCCTTCGTACTCTTCAGTGCTGATTCCTTTATTATGCTAACCTGAGCGGCACTATCTTTTACAAAGTTTGTGTACGCCGCACTTTCCTATGTTCATCTTATATTTACAAAATGCTCTCAGTCTATTGAGCACAGTTTTGTGACACTGACTGACAGCATTTTCATGCCATTCTTTCGTTTCCCAGTTTTTGAATCTCCATGTTCAGTATTCTTCCATTGTCATTGAACTGTCAGGCTATGTGTCCTGGTTCTTTATAAACGTAACATATCACAGGCCTCACCTATAGTTGTGGTCTATCAAAACTACATTCAGTAGTTCGGGTACAGTACATAAATGACGTAGTAAGTGGTACGAGTGCCGGTACTATTCGCAGAATTAGCAGAGAAGGAAACATAAACGTGTGTGAGATAGAAGCTGCGAGCCGACGACTTCTCTCTGTGTCCAGTTTACTCGTTTGTTTGTGTGTTTTGCATATCATTAGAACCGCACATCGTACATTGTTAGTTCATTGTGTATTTTATATCCTTACGAAATATAAATTGCGTTTTATACGTAACAAAAATTAATAACTCTCGTAACCTCTGCATTTTTATGTTCCCAAAGCAGTTATTTTTTATGCAAGTACAGTTTACATTCCCAAACACAAAAATCTATATAATCATTGTTGTTATTCTGTACTCAATAGAACGTTCACCATTAGCAAAGGCAAGAGTTTCTCGTCATTACTGATGAGTACGAAAGTTGTTTACGAATAACAGGAATACGTTTTATTTGAGCTCCACGTAGTATTGAAGCGATGTTAGATACGTTTTCGTTTTCCAGCATTTTTTTAAACTTTATGTTTTTTTTGGAAACTGAGCTTGGTAGCGCTAGATGATAAGTCTGTGTCTTATTTTAGTATATTTATTACAACAGCCGTCTGTTTCACATTACAAATCAGCCATTTTTGAATAAAACCTGAATTAAACATTGATATTTTTGGAACAAATTTTGTTTATTTTCGAGTAACTGGCAGGCCGCTAACCACGTACAACAAAAATGTTCCGTAGATTACGCAGCCTTTTATATATCCTCACTCCGTTTCTAGATGGTTCACCGCCTTTAGTGTCTAGCGGAATCTAGTAAGACACTGATAACATACGCAGACAAAGTGATGGAAGTGAGGTAAGGCTCGATTACCGTAGTCTACATTTACTTGCAGTAGTCTAAGATAGCCAACGGTAGTTTTACAACTCTAGTCTCTCCATATTACATGGCTCTGAATGTCCTTGAAGTTGGTATAGACGACACACAGTCAGTTATATGCCCTGAATGTCCCTGTGGTGACCTCTAGATGATATTTCAGCTGCCCCTCTCCGCGGTAAGGAAAATACACTCATGCTCATAAATTAAGGATAATGCTGATACATGGTGAAACAACGCTTTCGTGGGCGGTTTGCGGGTTTAAATCACCTCAGGGTATGACCATGCGGTGCATTTGACCTGCGGTCGTCGATCGGTGGCGCTGGCAGCAGTCCACATACGCAGAAGTGTGTTAGTGCATGTCAGAATACGGTGTAGCGAGTAAGTGTGCAGACGTTTCCAGACGTGCTAATGGTGACTGTGTTGTAAATGGCTCAAAGAACACATATTGATGACGTTATGATGGGTAGAATACTAGGGCGACTGGAGGCTGGTCAAACACAGCAGGTCGTAGTACGTGCCCTCCGTGTGCCACAGGGTGTGATCTCAAGATTATGGCAACGATTCCAGCATACAGGACACGTGTCTAGGCGCTACAGTACGGAACGTCCACAGTGTACAACACCACAAGAAGACCGATGTCTCACCATTAGTGCCCGCAGACGGCCACGGAGTACTGCAGATAGCCTTGCGCGGGACCTTACCGCAGCTCCTGGAACAGTTGTCTCCAGGCACTCAGTCTACAGACGACTGAACAGACATGGTTTATTCGCCCGGACACCTGCAAGGTGCATTCCACCGGCCCCAGGTCACAGGAGAGCCCGTAAAGCCTGGTGTCAAGAACACAGTACATGGTCACTGGAACATTGGTCCCAGGTTATGTTCACGGACGAGTCCAGGTCTGAACAGTGATTCTTGCCAGGTTTTCATCGGGCGTGAACCAGGAACAAGATACCAACCCCTTAATGGTGGTTTGATGGTGCGGGGTGGTATTATGATGGTGCACGTACACCCCCACATTCCTGACAGAGGAACTGTAACAGGTCAGGTGTATCGGGACGTCATTTTGCACCAGTATGTCCGCCTTTTCAGGAGTGCAGTTGGTCCCTCCTTCCTCCTGATAGATGGTAACGCACGGCCCCACCGAGCTGCCATCGTGGAGGAATACCTTGAAACAGAAGATATCTGGCGAATGGAGTGGCCTGCCTGTTCACCAGACCTAAACCCCATCGAGCACGTCTGGGATGCTCTCGGTCGACGTATCGCTGCACGTCTTCAAACCCCTACGACACTTCAGGAGCTCAGACAGGCATTGGTGTAAGAATGGGAGGCTGTAATCCAGCAGCTGCTAGACCACCTGATCCAGAGTATGCCAACCCGTTGTGTGGCCTGTGTACGTGTGCATGGTGATCATATTCAATTTTTATGTCGGGGTACATGCGCAGGAAACAGTGGCGTTTTGTAGCACATGAGTTTCGGGACGGTTTTCTCAACTTATCACCAATACCGTGGACTAACAGATCTGTGTCGTGTGTGTTCCCTATGTGCCTATGCTATTAGCGGCAGTTTGTGTGGCACCACATTCTACCATTATCCTTAATTTATGAGCATGGGTGGAGGGTACCTATTTCTCTGTTCGACTACAACTCGACTGCGTGTCATCTATTTTCTTGCCTTGTTTCTCCGAAATGCAACTCCTTGTGTCATGATCTCATCGCTTACATTAGAAACAGCTACCTCTCGTGCGACTGGATACACCGGACTTTTCTGTACAGTAGGTGCTTAAGGTTTCCTATGTTAAAGATAGCTCTATCGCTTGGGCTAAAACTAAGTCTCCTCCTCCTGCTCTCGCATCTGTTTTAATAATGTCATCTTCGATCCCCTGTACAAATACTGTTTGAACCAGCTTCCCAATTAGAACTTGCCTCCCCAGAAGGTCTGACTCCCTCATTAGTCTATGGACAGCTTCTCTAAATTGGGTTTGCTATATTTCAACGCCATTCAGTCATGCTCTCGGCCCTGTTCTCTCTATTGGAGAATAATAGGCAGGCATAGTAAGCCGAGGTCACTTTGGGTTCATACTTTTCCAATAGAATTTATTCCACATATGGCCAAGGTGCGTTCAAATTGTAGACGAACAGCATACTACGTGCTGCTCCCACGATCCTAGTTTTATCAAATTTTCATAGAACACTATTATTATGGCTTGGTGTTAGTTCGGAATTGAAATAAATATATCCGATAAGACTAACTGCTGGCTGGCCCAGATTGATATTAGGTCACTTTTCTTGCTTTCTCAAGGATGTAGATCTTACACTATGTGATCAAAAGTATCAGGACACCCACAAAAACACACGACTTTCATATTAGGTGCATTGTGCTGTCACCTGTTGCCAGGTACTCCGTATCAGCGACCTCAGTAGTCATTAGACATCGTGAGAGACCAGAATGGGGCACTCCGCGGAACTCACGGGCTTTGAACGTGGTCACGTGCTTGGGTGTCACTTGTGTCATATGTCTGTACGCGAGATTTCCACACTCCTAAACATCTCTAGGTTCACTGTTTCCGATGTGATAGTGAAGTGGAAACTTGAAAGGACACGTACAGCACAAAAGCGTACAGGCCAATCTCATCTGTTGACTGTCCGCCGACAGTTGAAGAGGGTCGTAATGTTTAAGAGGCAGACATTATCCAGACCGTCCGCCTGCTTATTTGGGTGGTAACGTGCTTGCGTCCCATGTACTGGGACCGGGTTCGATTCCCGGCCGGGTCTGAGATTTTCTCCGATCATGGACTGGGTGTTGTGTTGTCCTCATCATGATTTCATCCCCATCACTGGCACGCAAGTCGCCCGATGTGGCGCCGAATGCAGTAAGACTTGTACTTGACGGCTGAACTTTCCCGAATAGGGGCCTCCCGGCCAACTATGCCATACGCTCATTTCATTTTTTATATATCTAGATCACCACATAGGAATTCCAGACTGCACCAGGATCCACTGCAAGTACTATGACAGTTAGACGGGAGGTGAGAAAACTGGGATTTCATCTACATCTACATTTAGACTCCGCAAGCCACCCAGCGGTGTGTGGCGGAGGGCACTTTACGTGCCACTGTCATTACCTCCCTTTTCTGTTCCAGTCGCGTATGGTTTGCGGGAAGAACGACTGTCTGAAAGCCTCCGTGCGCGCTCGAATCTCTCTAATTTTACATTCGTGATCTCCTCGGGAGGTATACAAAGTACAAAGTATTTCAGATGTCGTGTTAAGGAGTTACATATTGTGCTGATAAGGAAATGAGACACTGGGTCGGTTTTTGGTCTGTTGTAATGATTCTTCATGTATTTACATGATCATACCGAGGAGCAGAGACAATATGTTATTACATTGGTCCAAAGACACACTTAACTAACGTGTAAAACACAGACGAGGCTTGTAACCGCACGCTATTAGTAACCGATTACTAGAACAAACGGCCACAAAGCCCTAACAATCTAGTAAGAAGAGCATGCACATAGTAACGTCTAATGATTGTATTCCACACCACGAATCATGAAAAGGAGCCACGTTCTAGCGCTGTAATCGAACCCTTACGTTCAGTTGCACGTTACAATGGACGTGTAAGACAGCTGCAGGTATATTCAGATGCGTTTTACGTCCTTCTTAGTGTACTAGCTAAATTGGGTATATTGCTCACTCACCTATGTTCTGCTATCGGCTTTTGGGCATCCGAGGCGCTTGCAGGATTCAACCTTGCTGCTTACTGGAACTCTTGTCTTGCTTAACCTAGAGTTGTCTCTATATACTGCACAGATAGTGCGTGACTGAGTCGCCTTTTCCGTCCAGTTTACAATTATCTGTGTGAAATCAGCGGTTTCTTAATCCGCATGGCCCAATACCGAACTAGTGAAAGCGGCTGGTATCGTTTGTCTCCACGTAAGTTACCAGGCTTTATTGTTAATATTTATATCTAGCTTTTTTCAAATTTTCTGCCAAAGCATCATGACTCGATCATTGTGCGTTATTAAAGTTTGCGATGCATGCATCCCCACTGTGGGATACTTCCTATTATAGATGCTTAGGTACTTCCTATTGCAGGTGCAACCGCCTCTCTAGAATCACATAAATTTTTGTCTGTTTGTTCTTATGCCCCTCACCATATTTGTAACAGCGGGTGTTTTTGGGATAAAACCAGTCCCCTTGAGGAAAAATCAATCTTCCCATCCAGGTAAAAAATGTTTCAGCGTCCCCCTCCCCCAGAAATAAAACTGCCACCAGAAATTTTATCCCACCAGAAAAACTTTTTTAGCTATTTCATGCATCCTCTTCTGTTACATGATATAATATATTTTTTACTATAGTTGGTGAATCTTCTGGAATTTGGGCACAGGTTCAGGGACTTATGCCCATAAATTGTAAGATGTACGTATGCCAACACTTTAAAGCAAAGAGAACTCACTGTGGCGGGGAAGTAGGATGAACTCGAAAAAAGCGCGAATATGTCAACACGTTTTGATTTAAATGTCTTTGAAGTTGCTAGATAAGGCGAAAATTCCCTTCTTTTACATCCCTAACTCTGTCTATAATACATTCTCTTTTTTATGCCGTGACAGGAGCAATTTTCATTCTAGTTCTCAACTTTTACTGTAAAATAATTTTGATGTTAAACCGCCATTGTTTGGCAAGATGTACATCTTTGTTGACTTTCGCAACGACTAATCCGGTGTAGGTCTTATTCACTGTCTTTCAAACCTTGTTGCTTGAGCTGGGCATCGTTAGTGTGTCCTCTACAGTTACCTACCTGGTATGATTGAACCCGTCTAGTATAGCTTTCTGTGTTTTCAGAGCCCCCAGGCATCACCACTAAGTCAAAGTCTCACGCACACGGAGGATTTTGTTTTATTTTTTATTTTCTTTCGTTTATTATTTTTTTAGGTTGTTGTGTGTAACATTTTACTTTTTTAAATTTTCTTTAATTTCGTTATTGCTTTCTCATAATTTTTTGTTTTATAGTTGCACACATTCTTTTAATATGATCATCAGACTGAATATGCAGACATGTGAAATATAACCCTAAATACAGTGCACAAAATAACAGCAATCATAAATATTAAATACTGTATGAAGTTTATGATAGTAATATGTGTAACTGGTTTTATTACACACATAATCTTACGGTACGACTATGTTACATGGATAAACTTACAATGCAAACAAAAATTTAGAATGGTTGGACAAAAAATATGTGGTGACTTGGTTCATGAAAAGTAGCAGCTTCAAAACCTAGGAAATTGAGTGAATTTCTCCGTGTCCACATACTGCTGTCAAAAAAAATTACTTGTCAAACGGATTCAGGACGGCAAGAGGCTTTTACCTAATTTTACAGCAGCATAATACTGTTCTTTACTGTGCTTCTTAAAAGTAGTTGCAAATTAAGCCACACGAACCGCGTGGCTAACCATGCGATTAAATAGCACGAATTAATACACAGACGAAGTTGCAATCGGTCATTATAAAATGTGAAAATATCTTTGTAATGAATCACGAAGTACGGGCAATAGTGCGCTACGATACGCTGGCTCTTCGCCATCCAATAATTTGATGATCAGCAAGAAGAAGCGTCCAAGACACAAAGAGAACCAACTGGCAATTTAATTAATGCGACTAACAGACAATTTATTTGAACATTTAACTAACTTAGGATTTAACTTGTTGACCAGTTACCTGATGGATCAAAATATGCCAAATGTATTGGGAACCCCATCGGTTTGTGGAGAAATCTAGCTTACCTATCAGCTGAGCGAATGTATCGTTTCAAAATTTTTGAAAATTTAGGCAAATGATGCTGCAAATGAAAAGTTGCATCTGAAACAAAAGGACAAAATGTTTTCTGCATAATTAATCATGCATTACATAAACGCTGAACGATTCACGCAACGCTCAAACTATTGAGAAGCACGCACGTTATTATTATCTCTTACCTTATACTTCCTGTCATTGGTTATTTACCAGGTGTAGAAGCATGAAACCAGAACTTGGTTGCAATAATTACACGTCTGTTGTTTGAAACTGATAAATAATATTTTATTGAAAATAATCTCCATTGATATTTATACATTTCTCCCAGGCTATGAATACCACGCCAAAATCAGTTCTTCTTTTGAAGCGAACCAGTCAACGAACCATTTTCGTACATTTTCATACGAATTGAAGCGTTTTTCAGCGGTAGCGTGTCCCAGTGATGCAAATAGGTGATAATCGGACGGAGCCAAGTCTGGAGAACAAGCCGCATGCCCCAGTATTCCCCAACTGAAAGCCTCGATCGTTTTCTTGACCCGTTTTGCTGTGTGTGATAGGGCATTATCATGGAGCAATATGATTCTATGTTGCCTTTTTCCATATTCCAGTCGTTTTTCACGTAATGCTCGGTTTAAATAGATCATGTGCTGTTGGTAGCGATCAGCGTTAACGGTTACACCAGGTTTTAGCAGCTCATAATAGATGACACCCTTCTGATCCCGCCAAACACAGAGCATTGTCTCCTTTCCAAAGCGATTTGGTCTTGCGGTGGATGTCGATGGTTTGTGTGGATTCACCCATGATTTACAACACTTATGATTCTCAAAATATATCCATTTTTCATCACCTGTGACTATTCGATGGGGAAACGACTTTCTCTTGTATCTGGCGAGCATCATTTCACAAGTGGTCTTCCGATTTGCACGGTGCCTGTCATTCAATTCATGCGGAACCCATTTTCCCACTTTCTGTACCTTTCCCATAGCTTCCAACCGAAGAGAAATGGCTTTCTGTGTAACAGTCAATTGTTCAAAAAATGTTCAAATGTGTGTGAAATCTTATGGGACTTGACTGCTAAGGTCATCAGTCTCTAAGCTTACACACTACTTAACCTAAATTATCCTAAGGACAAACACACACACACCCATACCCGTGGGAGGACTCTAACCTCCGCCGGGACTAGCCGCACAGTCCATGACTGCAGCGCCATTAGACCGCTCGGCTAATCCCGCGCGGCAGTCAATTGTTCCGCGAGTTCCTGTTGAGTCTAAGTATCAACTTCATCCAATACGGCCTGCATTTCATTGTCTTCGAACTCTTTCGGTGGTTTCCTAAGCTCGTCATTTCTCGCGTCAAAATCACCACTTTTGAATTTTTTGAACCACTCGAAACACTGGGTTTTCCTAAGAGCCGCAAGCTTCGACAAGCATTCGATGCGATTCTGCAGCAGTTTTATTCAAATGATAACAGAAAACCAATGCTGTCCACAAATCGTAGTTCGTAGGCACAAAAGTCGACATATTTACGGGTTTGAAACAGATACCGATATATGGAACTTGGGTAACTGTATGTTGACATTTGTTGTCAGCCGTTACAGGAATGAAATGGTGCTGTAGACGCGGTCTCGCGGGCTCTACACTGACGGCTAGCACCATCTATAGAGAAATTCCGGTTTCATACGTCTACACCTAGTAAATTATGCAATAATAAAAACTAAAAACTAAAAAAAATATGCTAGAAAACACACGCGAATAATGTTGGCATGAAATTTTGCAACAAGCAATCCGAATAATTGGCTGAAATAAGCAGAATAACTGTGAAACAATGTATGTAAGACAAAACACTATCAAATTTGCAGTCCTGTACGAAAATTTACAAACTTGAGCTTGTTTTGTCCGAAAATATTTTTTTAGAAAATAACACAGCACTTTTTGAACGAAACGCAGTAAAACATTTTCTGTTGGTTCGGTATAAGATCTTTGTAGGAATTTTCGTGTTATTTTAAGTTTCTGTGTGATTATCCGTAAAGCTTTAAATGATTCATCAAACAGTACAAGGCTGGGCATAATTCTTGTTTGGTACATCCCTGCATGTCCAAAGATTTTATGATGATTTAAAATCACCGGTGAATTTAATCTGTAATTTTCTTTTCAGCTGGGCCCACTGAATTCATAATATGACATTTTGTAGTGAGTAATTCCAGGTAAGCTGCAAATGGTTTAATTAGTAACCCTGCTTCTTCACTAAAAGCTTGTTCCGGCTATAGCGCCATTCTCAAGTAAACCTGTAGGTGCTACAATTGTTGCGTGTACTTACTTCTATAAAAGATGTACAGGAAGGAGAGTTTGCAAAGATACTTACATCTAGTGAGTAAGCTGTCGACTACTTGTTTGTTGCTAGACCACTCTAATGACGTAAGTTTTGTTTCTATAGTATATTTTAGCGAAATACCTTTGACAGTAGGAATGACACTTTACTCTCGTTGAGGCTTTATGTTTACAATGCAGTCTTTGCTAGTCAGTGATGTTAGTTGCAGTTCATTGCTATTATAGTTTTGTTATCGTTTGTATCTAAGACAATCGTTAGTTTTCTGTTTCCTATGATTTTTATCCCCTTTCGTTTTCCAAAACGTCAATAACATTTTCTAAATAATTTTTGTGTTTGAGATCTATTTATTCGTTAAGTATATCTTTTCGGTAACGTCCGCAGCTCGTGGTCGTGCGGTAGCGTTCTCGCTTCCCACGCTCGGGTTCCCGGGTTCGATTCCCGGCGGGGTCAGGAATTTTCTCTGCCTCGTGATGACTGGGTGTTGTGTGATGTCCTTAGGTTAGTTAGGTTTAAGTAGTTCTAAGTTCTAGTGGACTGATGACCATGGATGTCTAGTCCCATAGTGCTCAGAGCCATTTTCGGTAATTTTTTGTATGGGTATATATTCCTAACTCTTCTAAGATGTCCATGGTATGTTCATTTGGTATTCTGTGTAGAGCCTGTCATGTATTTCCGATATGTTCCGCTTTGTGGTTTTGGTTTTTGAGATGCTGATAAAAGATTGATTGACTGCAGTCGCAATGTATTGTGTGTTGTTTGATTCTAATCTTAATATTTCTTCCTGTTTGACCGATATAGAATCTTGCGAAGACGTTACACGAAATTTTGTATATGCCTGGGTGGGCAAAAATTTTGATTTCGGTTTTTCGAGATCGAATTTTCGTTTTTCGATTTTTATTTTTTTGGAAAACTAGTTTTATGGTTGTTTTGCAAGTTAGTTTGATTTTATTCGAAATTTCTTCCACAGAATAACATAAACCAAATCTTAAACAAAACAATCATAAAACTAACATTCCCAACAAACAAGAATCTAAAAACCAAAATCCCGATTGGTGCCAGCCGAGGAATATACAGAATTTCGTGTAATGACTGCGCATGATTCTATATCGGTCAGACAAGAAGGAATTTTAACATTAGATCAAAGAACACGCAAGACATTGCGATTGCAATCAATCAAGCTTTCATCAGCATCCCAAAAGCCAAAACCACAATGCAGAACATTACAAGCTGTACACAAAATACCGAAGGGAATACCAATTATCCAAACGATATCCTTACCGAACAAATCGATTTCAAATACAAAAATTATTTAGAAAATTTTATTGACGCTTTGGAAAACGAGAACGGATAAAAATCACAGTAAACAGAAAATTGAAGTTAATCATAGATACAAACGATAACAAAATTTTAAAAGCAATGAAATGCAACTATCATCACTGACCAGCGAAGACTATATTGTAAACATGAAGCATGAACTAGAATAAACCGTCATTTAAACTATTAAAAGTACTCCGCGAAAATATTCTATACAAACAAAACTTAACGCTAGTACAGCGGTCTAGCAACAAATAGACAGTCGACAATTTACTCAAATAGCTCTGACCACTATGGGACTTAACATCTGAGGTCATCAGTCCCCTAGAACTTAGAACTACTTAAACCTAACTAACCTAAGGATATCACACACATCCATGCCCGAGGCAGGATTCAAACCTGCGACAGTAGCGGTCGCGCGGTTCCAGACTGAAGCGCCTAGAACCGCTCGGCCACACCGGCCGGCGGCATCAATTCCAACTAGGTGTAACTATCTATGCAAACCAACCTTCCTGTACAACTTTTTGTGAACGTAAATATATTCATCAAGTGTAACATCTATAGGTTTACTGCCGGCCGGTGTGGCCGAGCGGTTCTAGGCGCTTCAGTCTGGAACCGCGCGATCGCTACGGTCGCAGGCTCGAATTCTGCCTCGGGCATGGATGTGTGTGATGTCCTTAGGTTAGTTAGGTTTAAGTAGTTCTATATTCTAGGGGACTGATGACCTCAGATGTTAAGTCCCATAGTGCTCAGAGCCATTTGAACCATTTATAGGTTTACTTGAGAATGGCGCTATAGCCGAAACAAGCTTGTAGTAAAGAAGGAGGAGTACTAATTAAACCATCCGAAACTTACATGGAATTATTCACTACAAAATCTTAAAAGTGTAAACAACGGAATGGTAATCAACTGCAGTAACCAGTTTTTTTTAATTATACCCAAATATAGCGCTTAAAGCGCAACGCGTTTCTACGAAATAGAGTTTCACGTGCAAACGCGCGATTTTAAACATGTAAAATCCGAATGATGAAAGATATTTGCAAACGCTACTTATAATCACCCTAATAATATATTTTTTATTATTATCTGTATCACATGAAACCGTCTCAACACGTGCGATTAGCATAAAACCGGATTTTACGGACATTTTCTGTGTAACTTTAGACTACTATGCCGTGGCAACGGATAAAATTTTCACAAAGCAACAGGACGACAATTAATTAAAAGTATTTGTCTACCTTCTTACAAAATTTGTACAGATTTACACAGGTTTAAACACAGACGTGGCACCAGAAAAAAACTTGTAAAAAACGTATGTTTTCCACGTAAAACCCCAATGAAGCTAGATTTTTGAACGAAAGTTTTCAACTTTATCGTAGGAATGCGTTTTTTATTTACTAATTCACTTTAAACCGTTTCCACGCATTCAACTGACATAAGAACGAATTTTACATGCTACACTTGGCTCGACTTTAAATAATCGTATCACGACAACGGATATATCTGATTGGATAAAATGAATTTCATATTGAATTTATTAATTAATTTGCCTTCATGCAAAGTTTGATCTGATTCGCACGAGTTTAAAGTATGGAAATGGCGCACTACACAAACCTAAGAGAGAAACGTGTTTTCAGCACGTAAAATCCAAGCGCAGCAAGATTTTTTCATATGATTAAAACTTACCTTGGACCAAGATTCGATACACTGGGCAACGAGACATGAACTATCAGTCTCGCTCCAGACCGGGGTTATTTAAGAGTGACTGTTTTTGCATGTGAAATACGAGTGACGGGGACTGTTTTTGCACGTAAAATAAAAACTCTGCACATACAAATGGTGCCATTAACTGAGTATTAATTCCAGCCCAATTAAAACCTTTTGAAAGAGCAATTATTCAACTCGCACAATTTACGTGCACGCTAGCTCCGGTACATCGCTTACTTTACTTACTTCGTCGCTTACCTTACTTACTATACTGTAATATAGCTGCAGTAAGACATATGTTCGAACGGCCACTGGTCCAGGATAAGCTAAAAGCCTTTAACCCCTTGTTCCTATCTAAAACAAACTGAGGAGAAAATAGTCATGGGGTAGAGAAATGCGTGTGATTATGGTGGCACGATGGCAATTAACAGACTTTGAACGCGGAACTGTAGTTGGAGCTATACATGTGGGACATTCCATTTCAAAATCGCTAGGGATTTCAATATTCCGAAATCCACAGTGTCAAGAGTTGCCGACAATACCAAATTTCAGGCACTATCTCTCACTACGGACAACACAGTGGTGCTAACAGACAAGCAGCACTGCGTGAAATAACCGTAGAAATTAATGTGGGACATACGATGAACGTATCCCTTAGGACATGGTGGCACAATTTAGCGTTAATGAGCAATAACGGCAGACGACCTATGCGAGTACCTTTGCTAACAGCATGACATCGCATGCAGTGCCTCTCCTGGACTCGTGATCATATCGGTTGGACCCTAGACGACTGGAAAACCGTGACCTAGTCAGATGAGTCCAGTTTCAGTTGGTGACAGCTGATGGTAAGGTTTGAGTGTGGCACAGACCACACGGTGCCATGGACCCAGGTTTTCAACAACGCACTGCGCAAGTTGATGGTGGCCTCGTAATGGTGTGGGCTTTGTTTACCTGGAATGGACTGTGTCCTTTGGTCCAGTTGAATCGATCACTGACTGGAAATTTTTATGTTCATCTACAGGGAGAACAGTTGCAAGCATTCATGGATTTCATGTTCCCAAACAAAGATGGAATTTTTATGGTTGACACTGCGCCATGTCACCGAACCACAATTGCTCGCAATTGGTTTGAAGAACATTCTGGACAATTCGAGCGAATGATTTGGCCACACACATCCTCCGACATGAATCTCATCGAACAGTTATGAGACGTAATCGAGAGGTGAATTCGTGCAAAAAAATCCAGCACCGGCAACACTTTCCCAATTACGGACTGATATAGAGGCAGCATTTCTGCAGTCCACTTCCAACGGCTTATGGAGTCCATGCTACGCCGAGTTGCCACACTACGCCGAGCAAAAGGAGGTTCAATGGGATGTTAGCAGGTATCCCATGACTTCTGTCACCTCAGTATGGGAACCGACGACAATGAACCCACATCCCCCACTATGATGCTGCGAGCGGACTTTTCATACGTATTTCTAACACAGGTTCCACGCTGTAACGATAAAGTTTCTGGTGTAAGGAAGCTTACTGGCGACAGAGCTTGAACTACCCACAACGCTGCCTCTGGCACCCGCACCGACTCTCCTCCTGCAGGCAGCGAGAGAACATCATGTTTCATTTAGATTTCGAAACACAATGCAACTCTCCATTGTTAAATTGGCGTCACCAGAGGTAACGAGGGTATGCTCGTGCTATTTAAAAATTGTTGCCTGATGTGAAAATCGAATCATAGACATACAACCACATAACGCGCAGCTCCATGAACTGGTGACATCGTAGGATGCTGAATTCCTGCAGGAAGTGTTGTTTCTCACCTGAGCTTCTGTGGTGGTATGTATATATATGGTCAGGTGACACATCTGGTGCAGTGTAAACACAAGGTCAGCTATCAAGCACACTCTTTTCTTCACATTTTTGAATCACAGTTCCTCCGATATAATTGCTTAAGCAAGGACTTAGCGATCATTACTCATGCACCATATTATGTGAAGAATATTGATGTATCTAATCCAACAGCGCAAAGCTTACCCGAAGAACGTGGGTTCATGTCACAGTTCGTGGAGCTTCTGTTTAGCATGTTGTCACACAGGTTGCCTAAAGCATATTTATTAATCGTCGTTTTTTATTTGTGGTTGGAAATCGAGCTGGCGGTGACGTATCAATGCTGCTC
Organism: Schistocerca nitens; assembly: GCF_023898315.1. Lineage (NCBI taxonomy): Eukaryota > Metazoa > Arthropoda > Insecta > Orthoptera > Acrididae > Schistocerca > Schistocerca nitens. The sequence goes on along the minus strand of NC_064616.1, from coordinate 311,624,659 downwards.
ATTTGAAGTTTACGAGGATCGATCTTTAACCATTACAAAATAGGGCGTGAAACGGGAAAAACATCTATCGTTTGTAAAATGTTGTTCACTTCGTATTTCATTTAGGAGCGCAAACAGCGAAGGCAACTAAAAACATGTTTGCCGTGTATGGGACAAATGCATCGAACAAATCACGTACGAAAGTAGTTTTCTCGTTTCGGTATGGGTTGCTTGGATATGAATTATTCGCAACATTCAGGAAGACCACCAAGCTTTTAAGAATTATATTTTTACGGGTTATTATTATAGTCCACGTGATAACTGGAAAATGCGATGAAATACGACCATATAACCATCGTATGACACTTTCATTCAATGGCCAATATTACGGAAGAAAGAATGAAAATTATCAGCCAAACTTCTGTGGAGCTCAGTCCTTTTGTTGGAATGATACTAGCTTTACATGCTATTGGTCCGGGCTGAAGGTCCGGCCGACTAGTAGATCATCAGAGATGTAGTGGATGCTACGACTGGAAGGATGTGGAAAAAAATAGACTGCGCCGTTTCACAGGGAAGTTTTCAGCATTTGCCTCAATCGCTTTAAGGAAATTACAGAAAGCCTGAACAGGATACTCCAGGGGTGAGTTGAAGCACTGTGTGATAACTTCATAAAAAGAAAATACTTGCTATATCGGAGATCTGCAAAAAAGGGAGCGGTAAAACCTCCGCCAAGCGTGCAGTCTATATAGACCATGCACGCCTCATCATCGCGAGCTCTCACGTCGCAGTTACGACGTGACACGAGGCGGCAGTACAAGCGCTGGCAAAGACGGCCACTTGGGAGGGGCCTATTCACGTCCACGTATCCCGTGACAAGAAAATAGTCACGATTATTCCACCGACGGCAGCTATTAAGGCAGGCGAATCGACTACTGGAGGAATTCTTCCGGCTTCGAGAGCCTCTCCTGGCCTCCGGGTAGGTGTAACTCACATAATCGTCTAAGGACGCTCGTAGGGACCAACGTCGTTGTTGTCAGCTTTCAACGTTGTTTCCTATGAGGACTTAGAATAGATTAAGTATAGACTGATCAGTATGACGTTCTCGAAACTTGGATTATTTCCTGCAAGTGTATTTCCCTACGAGTTTCTTAGTGGTGTTACTACATACTACACTGAAGCGCCAAAGAAACTGATGTAGGCATGCGTATTCAAATACAGATGTATACAAACAGGCAGAATACGGCGCTGCGGTCAGCAACATCTGTATAAGACAACAAGCGTCTGTCGCAGTTGTTAGATCGGTCACGGCTGCTAAAATGGCAGGTTATCAAGATTTAAGTGAGTTTGAACGTGGTGTTATAGTCGGCGCACGAGCGATGGGACACAGCATCTCCGAGGCAGCGATGAAGTGGAGATTTTCCCGTGTGACCATTTCACGAGTGTACCGTGAATATCCGGTAAAACATCAAATCTCCGACATCACTTCGGCCGAAATAGATTCTGCAATCGTTCAGCGTGACATAAGTATAACCTTTCCGCAAATTGGTGCATATTTCAATGCTGGGCTGTCAACGAGTATGCAGACAACCTCATGAATGCATGGACCCAGAATGTTAGCAAGGGCTTTTCAAGCTGGTGGAGGCTCTGTAACGGTGTGGGGCGTGATCAGTTCGAGTGATATGGGACCTCTGTTAGGTCTATATACGACTCTGACAGGTGACACGTACGTAAACATCCTGTGTGATTACCTGCATTCATTAATGTACATTGTGTATTCCGACGTACTTGGGTAATTCCAGCAGGACAATGCGACACCCCACACGTCCAGAATTGCTGCAGAGTAGCTCCAGGAATACTCTTCTGAGGCCGGCCGGAGTGGCCGAGCGGTTCTAGGCGCTACAGTCTGGAACCGTGCGACCGCTACGGTCGCAGGTTCGAATCCTGCCTCGGGCACGGATGTGTGTGATGTCCTTAGGTTAGTTATGTTTAAGTAGTTCTAAGTTCTAGGGGACTGATGACCACAGCAGTTGAGTCCCATAGTGCACAGAGCCATTTTTTGAACTCTTCTGAGTTTAAGCACATCCGCTCGCCACCAAACTCCCCAGGCATGAATATTATTGAGCATATCTCGGATGGCTTGCAACGTGCTCTTCAGAATAGATATCCACCCCCTCGGGCTCTTACGGATTTATGGACAGCCCTGCAGGATTCATGATGTCAGTTCCCTGCAGTACTACTTCAGACATTAGTCGAGTCCATGCCACGTCGTGTTGCTGCACTTTTCTGCGCTCGCCTGGGACCTACACGATATTAGGCAGGTGTACTAATTTTTTTGGCTCTTCAGTGAAGAAACAGTCAGGTGACTTTTAGTTAGAATATCTGTCATGTCTCTGTACCAGTATCTACTGAGGCTCTTTTTGTTCTTACAGTCGAAGCAGACGTATTTTTGTTTGACAGTAAACTTGTTGAAACCTGACTATTGTTTTTTCCTGTGTTCCCATGATGGACACTTCAATAATGGTTCGCATTAACAGAAAATGTCTGAACCAGAGGCCACTGTGAGTCCTCAAAATGTAACGTTATGCATCTGGTGGCGCAAAGATGGTGCTCTGTCGTAAGAACTGCACCCCAGGAGAGTGTTGCAAACTGTTGCCAAAAACTGAACTCCTTACGGTCATAAAATAGGAAAAGTGACCAAGGAAACAGCAACAAGCGTTGTTATTGTACCGCAACGCCAGTCTACACTCTGGTGATTTCGAATAAAAACCTGTCGAGGATCTTGGTTAGAAGGCAGTCTCCACTGTTCTCGTTTTTCTTATCAAGCGTTTACCTTTCTCGATTCTTATCAAACAGCCATCAAAAGAAATTCTTTGTGGACGAAAATGAATGCACTTTAAAAATTGATTCGTGTTATCCTCGTCTCCGAACTAATAGCTTTCTACCGTCGTGGAATCCAAAATATAACTGAGCATCTTCAAACTCGATTAGTTAATGTGACGTAATATATGTATTTCTTTTATATTGAATAAACCAACGAGAAGCGCAACGAATATATGCACTCTTCTGATACAAATTAATTAATTACAGCTTTCCGCAACAACAATACGTCAAAAATCTAATTTAATAAAGCAAATACTATCTGGAATACTAGAGTGCTCAAGACATTATGCAATAGGAAGATACTATGTGCTTTGACCCCAGTACATCCCTACGCAAGAAACATTTCGGGATTACCATGAAAATATATAAACCTGGCACTAGAAGTAGACCCAAAGTGAAATCCAGTGAACAAATGATTCAGTACCAGACATAATCAACTGAATTGTGTATTTAGAAAAAAGTGAATAGTTTGTCGATATAAGCAGAAATATTTACGTTGTAGCAGTTGTGTAGTGGTACAACTTATTAAATTTTTCACCTTTAGGTCTAGGGGGTACTAAATCGAAATTATGATAAGACTGTAGAAGTATAGGTTATGAGTGGCTTCTTTTTTCGATCTAGAAGCTTTTAACTCAGTAAGAGAAGAAGTAAGAAGCAGACTCATTGTCTAGATCTCTATTGAGATTAGATCCTTGACCTAATGCAGACATATTTTCTAGATCTCTATTGAGATTAGATCCTTGACCTAATGCATCGTCCCTTCGCTGAGCTCTAGTGAGCCGGTATTTCTTCAAGTACACTCTTATTGTACAGCAATGTTAAATGTGAGACTAGTTATAGTTGTTATGTGTAACAGTCTTCTGGGAATCAAATAATAAGTTAGATATCCACTGTTACACGTTGGGTGAGAATTATTGAACGTATTTACTGGGGGTAGCAAGGAAGTAAAAAGTGAATTCAGTAGCATAGTTCTGAAGCACTCCAGGAAGTAAATTGACGGTCGCGTAATTGCCAAATATATTCCATTATGTTTCCAATTATCAGTCACACTAGCAACAGTATAAACAAGTTTGCTCAGCCGATATGCTGAGTTGGCTAACAACTGGGAACTCTCGCTTACAAGATGGAGCGTTGCCGACTGCCATCGTGTTGACTGGGAGCCTCAGAGCCTAAGGTTTTAGCCCAATGAGTTTCATTAGCATTTCTGTAATTGTGACTATGGTCTAAAGCGTGATTGTGGATAATATCCAGATGCACCGACTGCAACTAGTACACCATTAATGAAAAGCAGGGGAAATTATTTGGGTGCCGTATTGTTCAGTAATTGTAATATTTCTTTATTTTACTACAAACAGAGACACTCATTCGTTAGACGTGGTTCACTTGCTTTTGTTTTCCAGAAAAACCACAAAACCATTGACTGTAATGTAAACATTATGAGAATATTTGATCTTTTGATCGTTGTTGTTGTTGTGGTCTTCAGTCCTGAGACTGGTTTGATGCAGCCCTCCATGCTACTCTATCCCGTGCAAGCTTCTTAATCTCCCAGTACCTACTGCAACCTACATCCTTCTGAATCTGCTTAATGTATTCATCTCTCGGTCTCCCTCTACGATTTTTACCCTCCACGCTGCTCTCCAATACTAAATTGGTGATCCCTTGATGCCTCAGAACATGTCCTACCAACCGATCCCTTCTTCTAGTCAAGTTGTGCCACAAACTACTATTCTCCCCATTCCTATTCAATACTTCCTCATTAGTTATGTGATCTACCCATCTAATCTTCAGCATTATTCTGTAGCACCGCATTTCAAAAGCTTCTATTCTCTTCTTGTCCAAACTACTTATCGTCCATGTTTCACTTCCATACATGGCTACGTACAAATACTTTCAGAAACGACTTCCTGACACTTAAATCTATACTCGATGTTAACAAATTTCTCTTCTTCAGAAACGCTTTCCTTGCCATTGCCAGTCTATATTTTATATCCTCTCTACTTCGACCATCATCAGTTATTTTGCTCCCCAAATAGCAAAATTCCTTTACCACTTTAAGTGTCTCGTTTCCTAATCTAATTCCCTCAGCATCACCCGACTTAATTCGACTACATTCCATTATCCTCGTTTTGCTTTTGTTGATGTTCATCTTATATCCTCCTTTCAAGACACTATCCATTGCGTTCAACTGCTCTTCCAAGTCCTTTGCTGTCTCTGACAGAATTACAATGTAATCGGCGAATCTCAAAGTTTTTATTTCTTCTCCATGGATTTTAATACCTACTCCGAATTTTTCTTTTGTTTCCTTCACTGCTTGCTCAATATACAGATTGAATAACATCGGGGAGAGAATGCAACCCTGTCTCACTCCCTTCCCAACTACTGCTTCCCTTTCATGCCTCTCGACTCTTATAACTGCCTTCTGGTCTCTGTACAAATTGTAAATAGCCTTTCCCTCCCTGTATTTTACCCCTGCCACCTTCAGAATTTGGAACTCAAAAGCAGTTTTTCTTAAGGATATTTTCATGAGTGCTATCCTGGAGGCTACGGATAACATTAAGTTTTTAATCACGCAAGTGATGTGGGCCGAGAAACTGGCAAAGAAATGAACTCACGGAGTTTGAGCAGCCCAAATTCGATTCCTACCTCTGTCAAGAAAAAGAGAAAAGTAGTTCTTATCAGACAATGAGGAAAGAAACACAAAACGCTGATAACTGTCTTGAATACGTTTTCATTAAGCGAAAATTCCATTCAGACTGCAATAATCATAAGAACGAGTGGTGTTATCTACTTGTAGTGACTACAATATAATCGCTGATATTTCTTTGTCTGTGAAAGTGAAAGCCGTTCTGGTGAATGACCATGTCAACCTGCAGCACCCTTCGGGCGGAAGGAAACTAAAGGGATGGAGTTCCTATGAGTGGCTTTGCAAATTAGCAATGTTTGCTCTTTCGTTAGTTTCTCATTGTTTCATATTACCAAAGCCTCTAGGCTATCAGAATCTTCATATGAGAGTTATCGAAGTGTAAAATCAAAACCAGCAGCTATGTTGAGTAGTACTCCACTTTTAGCTGAATATGACTCAGCTGGTGGTGTTAATTTTAATTTAGTTTCATCTGCTGAGGATTGTATCGGCTGACAATCAGAACTGGTTGCTATGCGCAAAGTTCAGTTCTTCGTTTTTGTACGGGATTGTATCTTCTCAGGAGCTTGTTGCTTACTATAGTAATTCGTTGCTTACCACAGCTGTTTTGTTACTTCCCAAGATAAACTGCATAACAAATCTTATTGTCTGATACATGAGTAGCACGATGATGACTACATATCTTATGTACAGTATGTTACAATCTGGTAAGCAATAAGATTACGGCCCCCTATCTTTCATTGTTCACGTAAAGTTAGTATGTCCTGAGTGAGAGTTCCTAAGAGTATAATTCAGTTTTTTAGACTCATTCCCGTCTACATCTCACTTCTGATGCACTATGTCGATTTCATAAGTTACCGTCTCTTTATACATGCTAAAACCGTAGTCGAAAGTGGAATTAATGGCTACTCCTCAACGTTTCATCTTACCAGACAAATGCCTAGGTATTATAATTATTTGAATGGCTCATTATTATACTTTTACATTGGAACATTCATTTTCGACAATTATTGTGACATTATTACATTTGCAATTGGAAATCGGAAAAGAGAAAAGTCGATCCGTTTGAAGTGTTGTCTTCCAGAAGAATAATGAAAATGAAGTGTCTAATAAGGTAACAAATGAGAAAGTTTGCTGCATAATCGATGAGGAAAGGAATATGTGTAAAATATTGATTAAAACAAGGTGACAGAACACGTGATAAAGCATCAGGAGAATACATCCGTGATACTAGACAAATCCATAGAAGGCAAAAGCTGTCGGAGAAGACAGATATAGGAATTAATGTATCAAATATCTGAAAACGTTTAGTGCAGGTGAAGAGATTGATATAGGAGAAAATATTGTGTCGCTCTGCATCTTATCATTCAGAAGACTGGAGGAAAAAAAAATCTTCATTACAGAGTTATGCGTATGTTGTCGCCGGTGTTGTTGGTGTGGTCATCGGTCCAAAGACTAGCTCTCTGCACTAATCCAGCATGTGCATTCTCTTCGTCTCTACAGAGCTACTTCAACGTGCATCTACTTGCTAACTACATTCCAGCCTTCATCTCTCCCTATTGCTCTTATCCCCTCCAGCCCCCACTCATCACAAGTCCATCCATTACCAAATCGACGATTCCTCGATGCCTCAGAACGTGTCCTGTCAAACTTTTAGCCAACTTGTAAGATAAGTATATTTTCTTCCTAAATCGATTTAGTACATCCTCATTATGCGATCTACCATTCCAGTATTCAGCATCTTCTGAAGTAACACATTTAAAAATCTTCTATTTTACTCTTGTATGACCTTCTTGTAGTCCTCGTTTCAATGCCTCTCAGTTTTATACTCCAGAGAAATACCTTCCGAAAATAGTTTCCTACACATAAGTTTATATTGGAAGTAAATTAGTTTCTCTTTCGTACAAATGCATTTCTTGCTATAGCACTCTGCTTTTTCTGTCCTCTCTACTTATAACATCTTCTCTTATTTTGCTGCCTAAATAACAAAACTAATCTACTAATTTTGGTGGCCCCTTTTGTAATATAATTTCCTCAGCATGACATGGTTTAATTCGACTGAATTTCGTTATCCATTCCGTTCAACTACTTTTCCATGACTTTTGTTGTTACCGACGGGATTACAACGTCACTGCTAAATCTCAAAGTGTTTATTTATAGTATCTGAATTTCTATTTCGTTTCAGAATTTCTTCTTGGTATACTTTATAGGGTTCTCAGTGCACAAATTGAATAACATCGGTAATATACTACAAAAATCTGTCACTTCCTTTTCAATTAGTGTTCACCTTCATTTCTGTCTACTGAAGTTTGGTTTTTAGACAAGGTGCTAAAAATCTTCCTTTCCCCTATTTAATCCCTGCTACCACCATAATGGTTGGGTGTCTTCCAGTCAATATTGTCAAATTTTTTCTGTAGGTCCAGTACTGCCACATATGTTCCTACGTCGCTCCAGAATCCAAACTGATCTTCCCTTAGATCGGCTTCTGCTAGTTTTTTGATACTTCTGCAAATAAAACGTATCAGTAATTTGTATAATGAATTATTAGACTGATAGTTCGCTAACATTCTCACTCTGAGATTGGAACTACGACAGTGCTCTGGGAGTCTGAGGGTATTTCGTTTACATCATAGATCTTTCATACCAAAGGGCATGTTTTTGCCATTATATTTTCTTCCAAGAATCTCAAGGATTTTGTTTATCTGTCAGTAGAACTCCCTGCCGTGCAGCAACAGTTCTCAACATAAGGGATTTAGTTGCAACAGGAATTGGCACTTATATGAACGAACAACAGACAGTGTAAATAATTTATTTATCAACCAATATGGTGCATCTGTGTACTGCGTGGGGTCCTAGTGTAGCGATGCAATTAATATTAGAAAACTTGTTCCAAGCTGAAACTGCAACTGCTCTCATCCATTGTGTCGCAAATTATTTATCTTGGCCATTACAGGGCAAAGGGGAAGCTATGTTGTTACAGTTATCTTCTAGTTGAACATTGAAGTGTTAACCCTTCAAAGGGAAGACTGTGGTAGCTGTTACTATAAATCTCGCTGGAGCAAAGTACGTACTTCTTCTGGGACAAAGTAACACCACACAAATCAAAATAAGTAAGAAAATCATTAGGGAATTAATCCATTATAATTTTCTCCCTCGTAGTTTTTCTTCCCACCTTGATAAAGTACCCTGTAGACGTGTAGGTGAAAGACTTGCAGAATTACACACTTCTTAACACTGGTTTTTCTTGCTTCCACAGAAATAATTTTTTATGAAGAAACAATTGTATTCACGTAATTGTGGGACTGAATAATTTGCTGACTGGATTTCGTTGCGTGCCTGCCGCCACTGCTACATTTTCGTACTATCTTGACAGTCTTGTAACGCTACTTAAGTATGACCATGGACTGCACATAGACGTTTTCAAGCCAAAATTGAGTGCTGTCTAACTTGTCTGTGATGATTTGGAGACACTCATGTTACAGGGACTTTATTTTATTATAGAAGAGATTTGTCGTAACTTTACCACGGCCTGTTGCAATTAATTTGTATTAGTGCAGTGCATATTTTATAGCATTTTTCGTCAACTGATTGAACACAACAAATAAACACAAGAAATAAGTTAATTATCAGCAATATAGTCTCTCACATTAACTAAAATTATAGAACATGCACGGTACTGATTCACTTGTCTCATTTCCTTCACGGGTTTTTGAGTCCTGTTTTTCGTCCATTACGCAATATTTCCTTGCAAAGCTTGTTTTTATGATCTGAAACTATATGTTATTCGCAGATAATGAAATTTCTTTATAGATGTTTGCATTTTGTAATCAGTGCTATACTGATTTTTCGTCTGGATTGTGATGTATTAGAGGTGAAACCAATGAAAGCATTCTGAAGGAAAACTATTTTAAAGAGTGTAATATTAAAATTAATATTTCTTACTCATAACTTTAATATAAGTGATGATGCTAAGAAAGCGAATCACTTCTGATGAATGAGCTTTCTATTTTATAGTTCTCTTAAGGCACAAAATATGAAAACAGCTGACTGCCCAAGTAATTTCCCTGCTCTTAATTTATGATGTTCGATTTGCAGTCGTTGTATCCGTATATAATGTGTAACTGCGTTTTATATCCTAATCATTATTACAGAAAAGCGAATGAATCACATTGGCCCATAGTTTAGGTACTTTGGTTCCCAGTCAACTCACATGGGAAACGTCAAATCCGACATGTCGAATCCTGTTCTGAAATTTTTCATACAGAAAGAATACACAGAAAGAAACACAATACCCAATATTTTTTAAAAATGTTGAAAATTGCCAAATTTGTAGCTCGCCAGGTGGCTTCAGGAATGTAGAAACCCTGCTGTAGCTGCAGCAGACAGTGCACGTGCAACATGGAGAGTTGTTCGCAAATTCATAAACAGGTAACACGACACAACGCGATTGTAATTAGTAAAGTGAATTTCAGTTTCCGTTGATAGTTTCTCTGACTCAATTGTTCGCAGTTACTATTTGCTTGAATTTTCAACTCATTTCATATCCATAATAATTAGCAGTTACCATTCCGGTATCGTTAAGTGTTAACAATGGAGATAAAACTTCATAAATTTTCTTTGTGTTTTCCTCATATATACTAGCTAATTGCATTTTTCTTTGCACAATTTTCTGAGTTTCACAGTAATGTGGAATGCAATTAATGTTTTCAACTTTTAAAAGATGCGATATGAAGAAGGCGGTATGCAATCGAAATCATCTACTTCTCCTGAAGACCAATATATATGTTATTTATGAGGTAATTTCTTCGGCATTCATTCGAATGACGTCAACGTTTCCTTACAAAGTGTGGAAACGTTAGAGGGAATAGGAAATAAATGATGATTCCGTGAATCGTGTTCGACTGATGATTGTTGTGCTAATTAACGTCTTGTACCTCCCTATCCCGAAGGAAATATGTACAGAAATAGCTTCCAGTGATAGAGATATGGCTATAAATTTTTTGATTAAGCGAAGGAGAGAAAAACTGTATAATGTTAAGCAGTGTGCAGAGCCAGTTTCGTTTGGTGAAACTCGAATGTGAATTGTAGAAACAGAAGGAAGCTTTACACGAAGTACGACATACGCACAAAAACGAAACTAGCAAACGTTTGAAAGAAAAACTATTCGACAGATTTAGAACTACTCGTGGGAGTCAGTGCACCATTATGAAGGGAGATCTACATGAGTGGACACTCTGAATTGCAAGTGAGATTTACATTACGGATTTCCATGTTTCTTCGATCTAGTTAAGCATATTCAAGAAATTATACTGAAAAGTAAGGCGGAAAATTACGGAGTTCAATGCAACTAAATGATTGCATAGAGTAGATGTGATTAATAAGTAGCCTACTGCTGTATAGAAACCAGCAACTAGAAGTAAAGACGACATTCCTTGTTCTCTAACACACTGTGTAGAAAGCTAATGAGTGAGGTGTCGCGAGGAGCTGCACGCAAACCGCACTTTACCATTTAGAGCGAAAGAAAGACAAAATCACTTGAGCGAATGCCATGACACATGCTTATACAGCGACGCCAGTGAGAAGTATCAGTGGATTACTGTTGCCACAGCTTTATACCTCTCTACAGGAACCACAAGCAAATTACGATCAAAATTTAAAAAAAGACACCTGTACAGTTGCAACAATTTTGTGATCGGCGTAGCACACCCTGGAAAAATGTAAGAGAATAATTTTCAACATTCTAAACGTCTTTTTAGCAGCTGCAGCAGATAATTCATTGTTATTGTCGGACTCTTGACCTGGACGTAACGTCACATCTGTATTTAGGAGGATGGCTACAAGATTCTGCTTCTAGATAAAGAAATTTTTCGACATTGTAAAGTATTTTTCAGAAAATTCTCGAACAATATAATTTCTGATTGCTCTTTGTCATTTCATGTTTATCAGTCGAACAGTATTGTTAAACTTCAGTTATTTGTGCAGTATACCTGACTTCACGAATTTCATTAAGTATGCCTGGTACTCAGCACAGTATACAGAACAACGGCCACGACTATTTCTTACTCCTACCAAATTCTATCTAAATAAAACTAGTAAGTACTTATGACGAGCCTAACTGCATTTTTATTGTATCAAGTGAGCCTGATATAAAGGAAATGTTTGTTTCTGTCATCCAACAGATACTTCGCGTTTTTGTGCTCATTACTGGAAATTATCATACGATCTGTGCTACAGAAATTGTTATAAAATATTTCATGTTAATATATTAAATTCCGACTGATGGAAGTTGTCTGTAATGAAAAATCACACGCTGTTTGATTTTTCTTTCTTCTGTTAGTCACTTGCGTAATTATTACATCTGCAGTACTTTAGCTGACGATATGAACTGCAAGCTACTCAAAAAATTTACAATTTAAGGCATTTTATGTATTGCTTAAATGCTTAAAATTCCCTTGTGTGCACTTTGGACTTCGCGCTATTCGGCGCTGTTGTTCTCTTGTCATGGTTGCGTCTCCGCGTCAGTTAGAAAAGGCTGTACAATCCGCTGCTTCGTGCGGCAAAAGTGAGTAACTTTAATTTTTTTAACTACTTGCAGTGTGCCATAGCAGCTACAATTTTGACAGTGCATTTATTTCTGTATACTCTTCCTGTATGAACAATTCTCAGTTTAGGTTTCGACATGTCGGATTGGACTATTCCCTTGTCAGTGGCAGTCGAAGCCTTCGCATTTTTCGAAGCAAGGGCTTTCCAAGTGCTTGGTAGCTCAGAATATCGGCTAAGCAAATATGTTCTTTCTGTCGCTAGTATAATGGAGAGTTGGACATTTTAGATTTTAGAATACATTTAGCAACTATGTGACGGTGTATTTACTTCCTGGAGCGATTCAGTAGTGTCCTGCTAAATGTACTTGTTATTTCTTTGTCATTCTCAATAAATAATCCGAATGGTTCTCACTTAACGTGTAAAACTGGATTGTCAAATTTATTGTTAGAGTCGCAGAAGATCGTTCAACACAGAAATCTATAACTAATCTCGTATTTAATGTTGCGAATTATCTGTGTTATCGACCACTACAACAAAAAGGGCATACTGCGGGCAATTCTGGCTTGCCAGAAATGTAGTAAGGTAGCTGCTTTGTGAAGTTGAGATGCAGACAGTTGGCGTGCTTTTACTTCTTGTCTTACTGACTTACAAGCTTCCAGATCGAGAACCAGAAACGGAATCTTTACTTCTCCATCTTCACTCTTTCAGTAATCTCGATTTAGTACCTCGATTTAAAGGTGAAATATTTAAGAAAAGCCGGCCGGTGTGGCCGTGCGGTTAAAGGCGCTTCAGTCTGGAACCGCGTGACCGCTACGGTCGCAGGTTTGAATCCTGCCTCGGGCATGGATGTGTGTGATGTCCTTAGGTTAGTTAGGTTTAAGTAGTTCTAGGTTCTAGGGGACTTATGACCACAGATGTTGAGTCCCATAGTGCTCAGAGCCATTTAAGAAAATGTAGCAAAACATGCCTGTTAAAACTTACATTTTTCTGCTTATATAGTCATCCTCTTTACTTTTTTGCGTATGCCCAATTATATTGATTATGTGTAGCATTGAATCATTTGTTAATTGGGTTTATTTTTGGATCTACCCTCACTTCCAGATTTATGAATTTTCGTGGTAATCCCGAAATGTTTCTCTGTTGGAACATAGGGCTCTCCCTGGGTTGGATCATGGGACTCCGCTTAGACACAGACCCATTTGGGTCAAAATTGAGTAATATCTTGGTAATGCATCGTGTTTCGGGCAGGCTGGTATTGCATGATCAACTGTTCAACAATAAATTCCTTCACATTAACTATGATAGTCTAATGAGACTTTGTATTATACGCCTCTAGAAGACTACAGGTTTGGAATTAAAGATGTTGTCAATCCATTATTAATGTGTATTTTCATCCACAAAGAAATTCTCTTGATGGCTGTTTGATAAGCGGCGAGGAAGGTGAACGTTTGAGGGCTCTAGACCAGAAGAACAAGTGTGATAGGGATTGTCTTCCAGTCAGTCTCCTGTGTAGGGTCTTTCGTGAAATCAGCACAATAGAGTCGGGTGATCTCATACAAAAGCAATACTTGATGCCGTTTTCTAGGTCACCTTTCTTTAGTTGTGTAAGCAAGTTTTTGGGAACCGGTGCCAACCTTGAAGACACAGCCCTGGAATGCAGTTCATAACACGTAACGCCTTCTTCGTGCCAGCAGATGCATAACGTTACATGTTAAGGTCTCACAATTTCCTTTGCCTCAGACATTTTTTGTTAGATCCATCCACAATTTTTTTACGTTCTTAAATCAATTAAGGCAAATACTGCGAATTTTCCTTTTAATTGGCACAGTCGATTTCCTTCCCTATCCGTCTATGACGTAGCTTCTCTTTCATCTCTAATGATCCTGCCGTCGACGAGACATTTAACACTAAGCCCTCTTTCATTTTTTCTTCCCAGACATTTGCCGGTGAATACAAATTCCACACGAACCTTAAGTGTTCGCAGTTCATCGCTTTTGCAAGTAATCTGATGAACTGTAATGGCAAACAGTAAAACCGTAATTCTTCGAAGCTGGAAGGTCTTATTGATTGTGATGCATACTTCACATCGAAACGATCCTACCGCAAAGCATAAATACATTTTCGGATGGGATTTCTTCAATGCACTTACCCTATAGTAGGCACACATTTCAAACTGCCTCCACTGCATGCAACCCTCTATTAAATATAAAGAGAACAAAATGTCACAAACGATAAATTTTCCCGTTTCAGTCTCCGTTTTCCAGCGTTTAAACAGTAATTCTCATAACCTTCAAGTGTGTAACGTTCAGTATGTCACTGCAAGAACAATTTAGAATCTCATATTTTAAAAAAAATCAGACGGTTGATAAATACACTTGTATCAACCTGTGTGACAACACGACAAACAAAATCTCCGCGGAATTACACACGAACCGACATCTTTCAAGAAAATATTGCGGTGGTGGGTTATATATATATCAATATTCCTTGCATAACATGCTGCGTAAGAAATGGTCACTATGCCCTAGTCTATGCAGTTATGTGAATAGAAATGTGGTTCAAAATATCTGGCTTTTGTGTTTACATTGCACCTGATTTATCACTAGACCATAAATATATACACTACTCCAGAAGCTCAACTTTAAAGCAACCCTTCCTGCACAAATTTCCACGTCTTACCAGTCGCCGGTTGCCAATTCGTAGAGCTGGACATCGTGTAATTTTATTCCAGAGGTTAGAAAACCAAGTCAAAAGTACGCAGGGGTAGCAAAGGCGACTGATGAATATTGATGGGAACGAACTAGAGATCGAATCTTTTGCACAGGCTTTGATCAATCTCCTCGCAATCAGAATTTTCATCCAGTGAGGGGGCGTTCTTCGTCATGACAAAATCCTGAATCAAGGTTCTCTGTATTTCAGTGGGTTTTTGGAATACTTATAGTTTCATGTGTTTGAGATGTGAGTTTGATTCACACTTCACACAACCATTTTTAACAAGCACGAACAGCGCTCTATCAACTCGAGCGTCTGTCATGGTTTGAAATTCGCGTTAAACGTGATGTCCCTTCGCTACTTACTCGAGGAGATTCGGTGTAGATTGAGCCATGCAACGGCAGAAGTCGCGGAAAGTTGAAACCCTGTTATCTGTATGCTTTCTCAAAGCAGAAATTTTATTTTATTGATAAGCCAATCGACATGTAAGGTCCCTGAGCACTTATTTCTATTTCTTTCGCCGAGTCTGATCCTTCGTTTCGTTGTTTCACGAAGAGTCCAAACTCTGGACTCAAGGCGTATGTCTGGGTTCGAATCTTGTCCAGGCACAAACGTTTTCATTGTGTCATTTAGGTTGTAACATGGGTACACAAAACCACAGGTGAAAAATAATTAAGATTTTTAACGTTTTTCCGTGCATTGTGAACAATAACGACTGGTTACATTTTCAAATGTCAGTGAAACACAGAATTCTATATGATATCATTTCAGATTCAATTACGCCACTCCTAGTTACTGGTGGATAAGATTTGGACAGACGACGTCTCTTCGTATATAGTCAACACTTATGGTTAATGCAGGGTTCGACTCTCAGTAAGAATAGAACTTTTCGTCACGTCATTTCCAGTTCAGACATGTGCACATCTCGCTACTGCTGAAACAAACCGTTATTTAACGCATATTCATGGATAGGGAACAACGATAGGGTATGGTAAATTTTTTTCGTCTCGTCATTTCTATTTCAGTTGTCTCGTAACTAGTGCAAAATTTCAGTATGTAACAAGTGACTGTGCTTGGTTAATAGTCCGATCACGTGCTACGTTCGAATCCTCGTCCAACAAAAACTTTTACGCAAAGTCATTTTACGTTTAAACATGTGCGCAATTTTGTACTTGTGACTGAAACCATATTTAAGATCATTCGAGGTTATTTAGCAAAACCAGTAGTTGCTGGGAGGGATCCCCGGGTTCCAGTCCAGAACAACAACTTTCATCCTATTATTTACAGTTAAAACTTGCTTTCTGAAATGACATTTATTATAGTGAATTTGAGTTTTTGGAGCATTGAAGACTCTATCATTTATAACAAAGTTTTTTTGATGTCTGTATTATCGTTGAATTAATTTCCGTCTGTACTGCTAGCAATAACACGCCTCCATAGCCGATATTGCTCACTGTCTGCATTAGGCAGCGGCGTGGCTCGGACCTGTTGCCCCGGCTGCGGGCGCGCGTAGAAGAGGAAGTGCTTACACGGCTGATACTCGCACGTGTTGTTGTCTGAATAGATCGCCATGTCACGTAATTTTAGAAAGACTACGCTCCCGTTTACGTTTGACAACGACTATGCCAGACCCAAGGCTTTTGAAATAGAGCGTTTTTTGAGGGAAGAAATAAGAAATTCGCTTACATGCTGCAGGCATAGTTGGGATACACCTATCCATTGTAAGCAGTACAATGTACGTCAAGATGACCGATGAAGCTGTGTGTACAAGAACTATCACCGTTGCTCATAAGGTATTTAAATTTTGACACTCTGAATGCCATCTCAGTTGTTTTAACAGTAGCTCCTTCAGGCTTAGGTCATTCGTACCTTTGAACTGCCGTTTGAGGTGCCAGAATCGATGGTTATTGAATCGCTGCGGCCACACGAAACGATACTCAATCAAACACCTGAACGCTGTGCGAGTCTTAGAATCTACACTATGTGATCAAAAGTATCCAGACACTCCATAAACATACAATTCTCATATTAGGTGCATTGTGATGCCACCTACTGCCAGCTACTCCATATCAGCGACCTCAGTAGTCATTATACATCGTGAGAGAGCAGAATGAGGCGCTCCGTGGAACTCACGGACTTCGAACGTGTTCAGGTGATTGGCCGCGAGATTTCCACACTCCTAAACATCCCTAGGTCCACTGTTTTCGATTTGATAGTGAAGTGGAAACGTGAAGGGACAGGTACAGCACAAAAGCGTACAGGCCGACTTCGTCTGTTGACAGCCGACAATTGAAGAGGGTCGTAACGTGTAATAGACTGATATATATCCAGACCATCACACAGGAATTCCAAACTACATCAGGATCTACTACCAGTACTATGACAATTAGGCTGGAGGTGAGCAAACTTGGATTTCATGGTCGAGCGGCTGCTCACAAGCCACACATCACTCCGGTAAATTCCAAACGACGCATCGCTTAGTGTAAGGAGCGTAAACATTGGACGATTTAACAGTGGAAAAACGTTGTGCGGAGTGACTAATCATGGCACACAATGTGGCGATCCGATTGCAGGGTGCGGGTATGGCGAATGCCCGGTGAACGTCATCTGCCAGCGTGTGTAGTGTCCACAGTAAAATTCAGAGGCGGTGGTGTTATGGTGCGGTCTTGTTTTTCATGGAGGGGCTTGCATCCCTTGTTGTTTTGCGTGGCACTATCACAGCACAGGCCTGCATTGATGTTTTATGCACCTTCTGGCTTCCCACTGTTGAAGAGCAATTCGGGGATGGCGATTGCATCTTTCCACACGATCGAGCACGTGTTCATAGTGCACGGCCTGTGGCGGAGTGGTTACACGACAATAACATCCCTGTAATGGACTGGCCTGCACAGAGTCGAGAGCTGAATCCTATAGAGCACCTTTGGGATGTTTTGGAACGCCGACTTCGTGTTAAGCCTCACCGACCCACATCGATACCTCTCCTCAGTGCGGCACTCCGTGAAGAATTGACTGCCATTTTCCAAGAAACCTTCCAGCGCTTGATTGAACGTATGCCTGCGAGAATGGAAGCTATCATCAAGACTAAGGGTGGGCCAACACCATATTAAATTCAAGCATTACCGATGGAAGGTGTCATGAACTTCTAAGTCATTTTCAGCCATGTGTCCGGATACTTTTGATTACATAGGGTACCCCGTGCTAAACGGCATCCGATAGGTGCGGATCGTCCTTTGCTATATGTAATGTTCATGCATGTTTGACACACACAGCTTGTGGATAACTACTAATGGCTATCGTAGCACTCTCTGCTAGGCCGTGCTAATACTCTGTGAATACTGTCCACTACTGAGCACTGATATCCGGCCGAGGCTGGCAGGAGCGGCGCTTATATTCACTTCGGCTACATGCCGTTCCTATCGTGGTGACGTCATGGTCAGCGCGCTATTGGCTGACGTCGTCTCACCGTCTTCTCTGGTCTTGCGGTCTTCTTCTTCATTCTGGTGCTTGTGGTTTACGCCGGAATATTCCTCTACCGCAAAGTAACGGACCGTCGTCGTGTAGAGAGTGCGACCACGGTGGGTGAGGCAGGAGAGGGGCGCAACGTCGGGCCGGAACCTGTGACTGAACAGGACGTCAGACTTCCGGCCTACCCCGCCATCCGGCCTGCGCTCTGGCAGAAACGTACCCCGGAAAACGACGAGAAGGGTACGCGTTCAGCTCCTACTGCTATTAGGAACCAGATGAAGGTGGCGACTGCTGCGCTATGGGCGGGTCCAGCACCATCGGTATTACGAGAGGAGGCGGAGGAGGCGAAGGCTCCGTCTCCATGGGGTCGTCCTGCGGTGTCGTGATGACACCTTCTGTTGGCTGCTGTGACCACGCTGTCCTCTGGACCCGTGAACCTGGGGGAAGAGAGAACTAAAGATTATCGTGTGCATGACAGAGGCGAAGTTGATTTTGATGGTGGTGCTGCAAGCCATCCACGCCTGAAATAAGATACATGCAAGCGCCAAGACGACGGACTATCACGCCTCTCGCGCACCGTCTGCTGCCTCTATAAACCCTGAAAAAGACAATATCATACGGCCCTAAGCGATACTTGCGGCCTTCCTTGGGCATCGGATGCTAAGGAGGGTGGAGCAGGTGGAGCAGTGTCCGATGGCGGCGGTCGTGAAGCAATTCCGATGGCGATGGTCCATCTCGTGGATGCAAACGATATGAGGCGAGGAACAGTTGCAATGCTTGATCCCTGGTGTGTGCGGAGCGAAGTTCGGCCACCTGCTGCTTGAATGTTCCGACAAAACGTTCCGCTTCGCCGTTTGACTGTGGATGGAACAGTGCACTAGCTACATGCTATACGCTATTGCGTTCACAGAATGTTGCAAATTCTTTTGACGTGAATTGAGGTCCTTTGTCTGACACTATTACTTCAGGTAAATATAACAGGCAAAAAATCGGTGACAACGACTGAATTGTTCTACGTGACGTTGTCGAGTGCATTGGCACAACTAAAGGGAACTTGCTATATGAGTCAATCACAATCAACCAACCAGTCTTCGAAAAGGGTCCCGCAAAGTCTATGTGCACATGTTGCCATGGCGATTGCGACATCAGCCAAGCAGAGAATTTTTGTGGCGGAGCAGATTAATTTTCCGCACATGCGTTACACTGTGTCATCATCTGTTCTATTTGGGCATCCATACTCTTCCAAGTACAGAGCTGACGCGCTAACTGTTTCGTACGAACAATCCCCTAGTTTCCCTGGTGAAGTAACTGCAACACTTCTTTTTTCAAAGCTTTAGGGATCAACACACGTGACTGTCCACTGTCATTTTGAACAACAATCACAGTCTTCTGTGCAGCGAGGCTATGCCGACATGCAAAGTATCGGCGCATTACAGAATACTTTATGCTATTCAAGGAACGAGGCCAAGATGTGCGAATGTATATTATCAAAATGTTCAAATCTGGATCAGCTTCCGTGGCCTGTGTAATCTTCTTATAGTTCAACGGAAAAAGATTGAAGCCATTCAGAATCTTGAGCATCGATGTGACAACAACATGCAACAGAAGCGTCAAAGTCTGTATCAGGGCCAACCGGAAGAAATGAAACTGCGTCCGCATTACCACGTTTAGCTGTCGGACGATACAGAATCTCGTATTGGTATTGAGACACAACAAAGCTCATCTTTGCCATTTTTAAACAGTTCGTACATTAACCGGTTCCGTCGGATGAAATAAGGACTGCAAACGCTTGTGATCCGTTACTAAGTAGAATCTTCTGCCAATCAAATAGCGGTGGAATTTGGTAACACCATACACAATAGCCAAAGCCTCTCTTTCAATTTGTGAAGAGTTACATTGAGCCTTGGAGAACACTTTTGATGCGAAAGCAATAAGTCAGCCTTTATCACCAATTCTGTGCGAAAGCACTGCACCGATTCCGTAAGCCAGCCGGAGTGGCCGAGCGGTTCTAGGCGCTACAGTCTGGAACCGCGCGACCGCTGCGGTCGCAGGTTCGAATCCTGCCTCGGGCATGGATGTGTGTGATGTCCTTAGGTTAGTTAGGTTTAAGTAGTTCTAAGTTATAGGGGACTGATGACCTGAGAAGTTAAGTCCCATAGTGCTCAGAGCCATTTGAACCATTTTCGTTTCCGTAAGAGGAAGCATCAACTTGCAATACAACTGGTTTTTCAGGATCAAAGTGAACTGAGCATCGATCACTGAGCAATGCATCTTTAAGTTTTTTGAAAGCTACTTCGCACTCATCTGTGCAAACAAAGGGGACATTCTTGCGACGCAAGCGATGCAATGGAGCAGCTATTTGCGCAGCATTCCGTCTGAACCGAATATAATAGTTCATTTTCCCTAAAACTGACTGCAATTCTGTGACATTGCAAGGAACTGGCAAGTCTCGTACGGCTAACAAATGGGACTGAAGAGGATGTACACCTTTACTGTTTATGACATGACCAAGATACTGCAACTCATGTTTAAAAAAAGAATCACACTTGTCCAGTCCACACTTTAGTCCTGCATCAGATAACACACGAAACGAAGCATTTAAATTTGCTGGCGACTGATGACCTTAGAAGTTAAGTCGCATAGTGCTCAGAGCCATTTGAACCATTTTTGAACTTAAATTTGCAATATGTTCTTCAGTTCTACAACCTGCTACTATAATATCGTCCAAATAGTTTCAACAGTTTGGTACTTGCGCAGTCAGCTGTTCCAAATACCGTTGGAAAATGGCGGGTGCGAAATCATTGTCAAAAGGCAAACAAGCCCAATGAGTATTTACTACACACACTTTTTTAGAGTCTTCATCGAGCGATATTTGAACAAATGCGCCTCGCAAATCGCCTTCTGGGGGTGGCAATGGATAAGTATCAATGACAGTGTGCGGGTTGACACTCGACTTAAAGTTAACACAGAGGAGAATGCGACCTGAAGGTTTGGGGAGCAAAACCAGTGGACCTGCCCATTGACCAGCTTGTAGCCGGCCAGTGTGGCCGAGCGGTTCTAGGCGCTTCAGTCCGGAACCGTGCTGCTGCTATGGTCGCAGGTTCGAATCCTGCCTCGGGCATGGATGTGTGTGATGTCCTTAGGTTAGTTAGGTTTAATTAGTTCTAAGTTCTAGGGGACTGATGACCTCAGATGTTAAGTCCCATAGTGCTTAGAGCCATTTGAACCATTTGACCAGCTTGTACGGGCGCAATAGCTGCGCTATCTTGCTATTCCTTAAGTTCAGCAGCGACTTTGTCTCGTAATACAATGGGAGCAGTTCTGACCAGGCAGAATTTTAGCTGAGCATTGTCTTTCAGAGTAATATGGGCAACAAAACTGTTAGACTTGCCTAAACCTTCAGAAAAGAGTTCCGGGAATTCTTTTAGCAAGCTAGCTACATTGTTTTTTTTTCTCCTTGAAAGCAGACGCTGACAGCACGTTGTCCCGAATATTAAAGCCAAACAAATCAAATCAATCAAGACAAATTATGTTCTCACTCTCACGTGACTGCAGCATCGTAAAAGTCACTGTTCGTGTATGCGAGCAATTCATAGCAAGCAAAGTATAAGTTCCGATAACGGAAATGTCTTGTCCATTATAAGCCCGTCAGTTGCGTGCTAGTTTTAGATAGGCGTGGGGAGCCTAATAGTTCATATGTGTGACGACTTAGAAATGTGACAGAGGCACCTGTGTCCAACTGAAATTTCCCACAAATAAGTAAATGAACAAAAAGTTAGTTTGAATGGCATATCACTGATGAAACTGCACGCTTGCTAGTTTTGCTAATGCCCATTGCAGACTTTGAATATACTGCATTAATGAAATGGGCCTTGTGATGAGAGTGAGTGGGCTGAATTCTTATGTTTGTTCCGTTGCAAACATACAGGTCGTACATGTCCTTTCCTACCACAAGCGTAACACTGAGCTTGTCGGGAGGGGCAGCCTTGGCGTTTGTGCCGTGAATAACACCGAGAGCATGACTTAATTCTGTTCGTCTGTGTAGCCTCCTGTTTGGCGAACTGCTGACACGGCGTGTAACATTGTTTACTCAGCGTGGCTAGAGCAAGCCGCCGGTGCAGAATGGGGCGATCGCAAGCAAGGGACTCAATCCAACAAATAGCTGGCTGCTCAAATTTAACAGCTGCCAGGGCACCAGAATCGTACTGATTTAATATTTGCACTACCTGCTGAAATGATGGATCTGACTGTTTCAAACGCTGTTCTCTGAGTTTGACATCAGGTACATTGTACACGATCGCATTGTGCAACATAACATCGGAATATAGAGCACCGCAAGCACATTTGAATTTGCATTTCCTTGTCATATCCTACAAATCTGTCACCCACTCCCAATAAGTTTGCTCTGACCGTTTTTTGCCATTAAATAATTGATACCTAGCTGCTACCACATTCACTTGTTGATCATTAATAGTTAGTTAGCGAAGCGATTAGTTGGTCGTAACTAAGTTCACTCAGGGAGGTGTTAGAATAAAGGTTTGTGATTAGGCGGAACACTGCACTTCCTACCGTTGATAATAGATAAGGTCCCGCGCCCGGGTTCCCGGGTTCGATTCCCGGCGGGGTCAGGGATTTTCTCTGCCTCGTGATGACTGGGTGTTGTGTGATGTCCTTAGGTTAGTTAGGTTTAAGTAGTTCTAAGTTCTAGGGGACTGATGACCATAGATATTAAGTCCCATAGTGCTCAGAGCCATTTGAACCATTTGATAATAGATAAGGAAGTTTCACAGTACCTGTATATTGTCAGCTAGTAAATGTGGCTCGAACTGTGACAACCACTCGCGCCATTCCTCTTCTTGGTCACAAAACTGTCGAAAAGGTGGTACAGCAGCTGTATTAGGCGGTGCTTGTTCCATCGGGCGTGCATCGTTGGCTAGTAGCTGCTGCACTGTGTTGAGTAGTGCAGAAATCTGTTGCGTCTGAAACTGAAACATCTGCATTAGCTGTGTGGCATCTAACGCTTGGTGCTGTGGGGCCTAAGCAGGGGGTAGGACAGGTGGTGTGGCCATGTTGGAAAACACAAATGTAACAAACAGACAAAAATATATACAAAGAAAGTTTCTGCAACGCCCACCTGAAAAAACTTATTAGTAAAAACGATAAGAAACTGTTAAAACAATATGCATCCCTGCAAAGTAAAGACAAGAGAGAATTAAGGCGCCAGCAAAAAAATTTCCGTGGCCGTAGGTATTGAGTTTGTTTGGAAGTACTCGTCGCCAAATGTGGGGTCTTGCCCACTCGTCCCGTACAGGGTGCCTAAGGAATTCTGTGTTCTCGGAATGCTATACAACAATTCGAGCTAATAACATTAGTAGTTTCATTTCAATAAAGCAGCTTGACAATGCTTAACTTTTAAATGACAATGGTGTCGCTAGCGATGGGCGACATGCAACATAAATCCGAGTACTTTGCTATATGTAATGTTCATGCAAGTTTGACACAGTTTGTGGATCACTACTAACTGCTATCGTAGCACCCTCTGCTAGGCCGTGCTACAACTCTGCAAATACTGTCCACTACTGAGCACTAATGTCCGGCCGGGGCTGACAGGAGCGGCGCTTATATTCACTTCGGCTAGATGTCGCTCCTATTGTGGTGACGTCCTGGTCAGTGCGTTATTGGCTGACGTCGTTTCACCACCTTCTCTGGTCTTGCGTTCTTCTTCTTCGTTCCGGCGCTTGTGGTTTATGTCAGAACAGCATCAATGTGCAAAACTGGCCATACGAAGAGCTCTCATAACCCTATGGCAAGGATTAAGCGAGATGGCTCCGAGATACACTTGAATGTCACTCCCTGGTGCTCCGTGACCTGTCCTCCAGGGCCCCATCGCTAGAGCGTCAAGCGGACGCCCATCGCATACAGGTGAGAATTTTATCGATCACAGGACGTCGATTGGAGGGACTTTTGATCCGTGCTCGGTGCTTGGACAACGTCGATGGAGAATGTATCTCCATGTATCATGTGTCCAGAGGACATTCACGTAATCGCCAGTGCTGTATCACAGTGCTCCATGATGGGGATGATCGTCCCTTGACGTCACAACAGGACATTGCTGTTGGGTTTTGGAGCATTACCGCCTCCTTTTCAACAGGACGCCGACGGACGATCGGAAAGGTGAAGACATTTTGCGAAAGATGTAAATAGGGTTGAATGGTAGGGATGCAGAGGTGTAATTGAAACCCATAACGGAAGATGACATACGGATGACACTCATGACACTCACGAAGGGTTTGGTGCACAAATCCCCTGGGCCAGATACGTTGACACTCGAATTCTATCACGAATTTGCAGATCGAATGATGTCCCAATGGGCTATTGCACCCTTACACGGACGTCCAGTCGCAATTCATGGTGGCAATGCTTGTACCAATACCGAAATCGGCGGCAAGGCTCAAGACTGTGATACCGAAGACGTTATCATCAGACCAGTCTTGTCTAGGGGTTCGGAGCAACGTCCACTCCATACTGTGACATCATTGCTCTGATGAAAGCATGTCGCATGCGAGCGGCTTTCGTATCAGTGTGTTCTGATCGTGCCTTTGACAGGATCGACCATAATTTCCTTGACTCGACCACGCGACGCATGGCGATATCTCAGGAGCTCATCACCGTCCTCATGCACCTTCTTCGCGGCGCTCCTTCGACGGTGAGAGTCAATGACAGGGAAGTAAGAACGATTCCTTTACAGCTGAGTTAGGCAACGACGTCCCTTGCCGATGGTGCTGTTTGCAATAGCATTCGAACCATTGATGCAGACTCTTCGATGGACTCTTACAGGCATCCGAATCCGTAGAGTTCCTTCACCTGTCGCGCCTATGCTAACGACTTTATGATACTCGTCCGGTTGGAGAACGAAGTAAGTAAGATGGTTTCCCTTCTTATTACATACGGCGTAGCGGCAGGTAGTAGAGAGAACGTGAATAAAATCAAGATCATGCACTTCGGACAGGGGCTAGATGCTCTGCACAGTCCTTTTACGACTGTGGTCATCATGCGATACTTAGGAGTTTTGTTCACCCGGTCGCTACGACAATCAGTGGCGGCGAGCTACCGGCGACTGCTCCAGCACGCCCGACTGTACATACGCAACAATTCACTCCGAACCCACGACCTCCTCCAAAGGTGTATTACACTATATACATTAACCAACCGCAAGAGAGTCACCCGCCGGCGACTGTACGACATTCACATGGTAGATTCCCCACTCTGCCTTATACACTCCTGGAAATGGAAAAAAGAACACATTGACACCGGTGTGTCAGACCCACCATACTTGCTCCGGACACTGCGAGAGGGCTGTACAAGCAATGATCACACGCACGGCACAGCGGACACACCACAAACCGCGGTGTTGGCCGTCGAATGGCGCTAGCTGCGCAGCATTTGTGCACCGCCGCCGTCAGTGTCAGCCAGTTTGCCGTGGCATACGGAGCTCCATCGCAGTCTTTAACACTGGTAGCATGCCGCGACAGCGTGGACGTGAACCGTATGTGCAGTTGACGGACTTTGAGCGAGGGCGTATAGTGGGCATGCGGGAGGCCGGGTGGACGTACCGCCGAATTGCTCAACAGGTGGGGCGTGAGGTCTCCACAGTACATCGATGTTGTCGCCAGTGGTCGGCGGAAGGTGCACGTGCCCGTCGACCTGGGACCGGACCACAGCGACGCATGGATGCACGCCAAGACCGTAGGATCCTACGCAGTGCCGTAGGGGACCGCACCACCACTTCCCAGCAAATTAGGGACACTGTTGCTCCTGGGGTATCGGCGAGGACCATTCGCAACCGTCTCCATGAAGCTGGGCTACGGTCCAGCACACCGTTAGGCCGTCTTCCGCTCACGCCCCAACATCGTGCAGCCCGCCTCCAGTGGTGTCGCGACAGGCGTGAATGGAGGGACGAATGGAGCCGTGTCGTCTTCAGCGATGAGAGTCGCTTCTGCCTTGGTGCCAATGATGGTCGTATGCGTGTTTAGCGCCGTGCAGGTGAGCGCCACAATCAGGACTGCATACGACCGAGGCACACAGGGCCAACACCCGGCATCATGGTGTGGGGAGCGATCTCCTACACTGGCCGTACACCACTGGTGATCGTCGAGGGGACACTGAATAGTGCACGGTACATCCAAACCGTCATCGAACCCATCGTTCTACCATTCCTAGACCGGCAAGGGAACTTGCTGTTCCAACAGGACAATGCACATCCGCATGTATCCCGTGCCACCCAACGTGCTCTAGAAGGTGTAAGTCAACTACCCTGGCCAGCAAGATCTCCGGATCTGTCCCCCATTGAGCATGTTTGGGACTGGATGAAGCGTCGTCTCACGCGGTCTGCACGTCCAGCACGAACGCTGGTCCAACTGAGGCGCCAGGTGGAAATGGCATGGTAAGCCGTTCCACGGGACTACATCCAGCATCTCTACGATCGTCTCCATGGGAGAATAGCAGCCTGCATTGCTGCGAAAGGTGGATATACACTGTACTAGTGCCGACATTGTGCATGCTCTGTTGCCTGTGTCTATGTGCCTGTGGTTCTGTCAGTGTGATCATGTGATGTATCTGACCCCAGGAATGTGTCAATAAAGTTTCCCCTTCCTGGGACAATGAATTCACGGTGTTCTTATTTCAATTTCCAGGAGTGTATAAGGCAGGCAGTACACCGACGAACATTGTCTGCAGTGCGGTGAGGCGAAGGATGTTTGGCGGCTAACGCAACCCATCATGGCACTCCTCCAATGCACTGACAACTCTACAATTGCGACGCAAGCTTTATTTTTCCCGGACGCGGTCTTTTCCTCCTCGCAGAAAACGTCGGCAATCCGGTGGATTGGAGGACACGCATCACACTACGTAGTCTTGCGGACCGTGATATAGGGCATGGACTATTGGCTCTATCTACTACAGCAACATGAGATCATCCGACGTCACTCAAAATACAAAACGCACTTTACGAACTTTCTAGGCAGTATGTTTCATGACTGAACGGAGTGGTGGGGTGTCCCAGGTTTATGTAGTTGCGCCGGCTATGATATTCCTCACAGTGAAGTGACGAGTATATCACTTCGGCCGAACATTATTTTCCTTTCTTTTCCATAGGTGATTGATTTTTCCTATGATATTAAAATTTAAAAAATAAATAAAAAAAATTAAATAAATGTACAACGTTTTCCTTCCCGCTGCCTCTCCCTTCTCCTGCCCAGAAACGGGGACACCGTGGCCAGGCCTCCAAGCAATCCCCCTGCCCACTCTGCCCCTTGCTCTATACCTAAAGAAAAAAAGCGGTTAAGGGAAGAAAAAGGTCGCTAACGTGCGCCTGTGGGGGATGGCGATCGACTCAGAAATAAGCAGATTCGAATCCTGGTGGTAGATGAAATTTTCTCAGCCAGTATTTGGCTGGCAAGGATAAGAGAGGTGGTGCAATATTATTTGTGATCAAAATTCTTTGCACCATTGTCCCTTTCTACAGTGTTTGATGAAGTGAAGGAATGTTGATGGCCGCGCGGGATTAGCCGAGCGGTCTAGGGCGCTGCAGTCATAGACTGTGCGGCTGGTCCCGGCGGAGGTTCGAGTCCTCCCTCGGGCATGGGTGTGTGTGTTTGTCCTTAGGATAATTTAGGTTAAGTAGTGTATAAGCTTAGGGACTGATGACCTTAGCAGTTAAGTCCCATAAGATTTCACACAGTCTTATAGAATGTTGATGGTGGTTTGTCCGTCGGATGGGGACTTAAAGTTCGGTGGCAAACATGGTGCTTGTCGAGAGGAATAAGCTTGTTGCCGGCACCGTGTTCCATCCTGTTCCTTCCCTTCATCCGTAACAACACAAACCCAAAGCTACACCGCGCAAGCACTCGTCACAGTCACCCACATGACACAGATACACAATCGACACTTCATAACAGGTCGGAGGAAAGCAACGGCAAACCACCTCCATTGGGACCTTGCTATTATCGGCGATGCAGGATTCCTACATCTGCTCCCCCTAAGCACATTCCCTGAGTACGGAATTATTTATTGTACTACTGTCAGCAATAAAGAGCCGTTTCTCAAGTGGTCTCTTATGGTAACCATTTTGTGTATTCAAATAACTGTGCCGAAAGGAGGGCAGAGGACTTGCAAGACAATTACGCTATGTGGGTTGCACGTAGATTTGGCGGAACACAATTCATGTCGTTCGGATGCTTATGAGCACTACAGTACCTGCTCAAGGTAGGTGGCACGTGGCCTCAGTGTCATTAATAACTCGTATTTGACGCAGTTGGTATCGCTACGAAAAAACTGGGACAACATGCTAAAATGGCATTGGCCAATAACATTAAACGATCATCTGGGGATGCCCAAACAACTCAGCTGGGCACGATAATTGTCCTCCTTCAAAAGAACTGGACAGAGTGCTTGAAATCACCGTTCAGTACAAGTTACAATAAACGTTCGAGATAATTATCGGCAAACTGCAGGTAATTGACAATGATAAGAAACTGTTCACAAAATCACACACAGTAATTAAGACTCCTGTATTAAAAACATTTGGGTATTTTGCGCAGATCCGCGAGCACAATGCCAAAGCGACCGTTTTTTTATAATTCTAAAGCTTGAGGCTATATGCGACCTATTTCTGGAGTCTCAGTCGTGTTTTCCGGCTGTTTTTGAGCTAAAATGTAACAGTTATTTTAACGAGTACTAAAACTTAAAATGACTCGGAAGAGCTATCTAGTATGGTAGCACTGCGGGTTCTGGAAAAAAAATCGCTAATGTTAGCGCTTTGCAGATTGCAGATATGATTATACACCAGACGTACAAATGATTAGCGACCAGTGAATATTTGTGCTGGGACGGGACTCGAACCCGGATTTCTCCCTTAGCACGAGGGGTCGCCTTGACTACTTAAGTCATCTGTGCACGCTTCAAGCACCGCATGTCACATTGACTACGTCTCATACTTGCACACATCTCTGTGATTCCTGCAAAGAGAGAGGCATTTGTTATTCTTGTCACTTTGCCTTGCTAAGTCACAAAACACAGGTTGGCACATTATTGACGCAGGGGGAAACGTCATGGAACAAAAAAAAAAACTTACCAATAGATGGCGCTGTAAGCATCTCAAGGTAAACAGACTTGGCTACAAATGACAGATGAATCGGAATATAATGGCTATGGATTGAGTTGCCCATTACATCAACCGTACTGTTCAGTGTGCATGACTGCAAGAGTTCAGCCGTCAACAGTTGTGGCACTGTTAGTTAAGTAAACCCACCGACGACGACAAGGTCGTACATCAGATGTGAAAAATCGATTTTTAACGGTCCTCAGGTCAAAAGCCTCATAAAAAGCAAAATGACATCGGGTTTTAATGGACCTTGCCGTTGGTGGGGAGGCTTGCGTGCCTCAGCGATACAGATGGCCGTACCGTAAGTGCAACCACAACGGAGGGGTATCTGTTGAGAGGCCAGACAAACATGTGGTTCCTGAAGAGGGGCAGCAGCCTTTTCAGTAGTTGCAGGGGCAACAGTATGGATGATTGACTGATCTGGCCTTGTAACATTAACCAAAACGGCCTTGCTGTGCTGGTACTGCGAACGGCTGAAAGCAAGGGGAAACTACAGCCGTAATTTTTCCCGAGGACATGCAGCTTTACTGTATGACTAAATGATGATGGCGTCCTCTTGGGTAAAATATTCCGGAGGTAAAATAGTCCCCCATTCGGATCTCCGGGCGGGGACTACTCAAGAGGACGTCGTTATCAGGAGAAAGAAAACTGGCATTCTACGGATCGGAGCGTGGAATGTCAGATCCCTTAATCGGGCAGGTAGGTTAGAAAATTTAAAAAGGGAAATGGATAGGTTAAAGTTAGATATAGTGGGAATTAGTGAAGTTCGGTGGCAGGAGGAACAAGACTTTTGGTCAGGTGATTACAGGGTTATAAATACAAAATCAAATAGGGGTAATGCAGGAGTAGGTTTAATAATGAATAAAAAAATAGGAGTGCGGGTTAGCTACTACAAACAGCATAGTGAACGCATTATTGTGGCCAAGATAGACACAAAGCCCATGCCTACTACAGTAGTACAAGTTTATATGCCAACTAGCTCTGCAGATGATGAAGAAATTGATGAAATGTATGACGAGATAAAAGAAATTATTCAGGTAGTGAAGGGAGACGAAAATCTAATAGTCATGGGTGACTGGAATTCGTCAATAGGAAAAGGGAGAGAAGGAAACATAGTAGGTGAATATGGATTGGGGGTAAGAAATGAAAGAGGAAGCCGCCTTGTAGAATTTTGCACAGAGCATAACTTAATCATAGCTAACACTTGGTTCAAGAATCATAAAAGAAGGTTGTATACCTGGAAGGATCCTGGAGATACTAAAAGGTATCAGATAGATTATATAATGGTAAGACAGAGATTTAGGAACCAGGTTTTAAATTGTAAGACATTTCCAGGGGCAAGTGTGGATTCTGACCACAATCTACTGGTTATGAACTGCAGATTGAAACTGAAGAAACTGCAAAAAGGTGGGAAATTAAGGAGATGGGACCTGGATAAACTGAAAGAACCAGAGGTTTTAGAGAGTTTCAGGGAGAGCATAAGGGAACAATTGACAGGAATGGGGGAAAGAAATACAGTAGAAGAAGAATGGGTAGCTCTGAGGGATGAAGTAGTGAAGGCAGCAGAGTATCAAGTAGGTAAAAAGACGAGGGCTAATAGAAATCCTTGGGTAACAGAAGAAATATTGAATTTAATTGATGAAAGGAGAAAATATAAGAATGCAGTAAATGAAGCAGGCAAAAAGGAATACAAACGTCTCAAAAATGAGATCGACAGGAAGTGCAAAATGGCTAAGCAGGGATGGCTAGAGGACAAATGTAAGGATGTAGAGGCTTGTCTCACTAGGGGTAAGATAGATACTGCCTACAGGAAAATTAAAGAGACCTTTGGAGAGAAGAGAACCACTTGTATGAATATCAAGAGCTCAGATGGCAACCCAGTTCTAAGCAAAGAAGGGAAAGCAGAAAGGTGGAAGGAGTATATAGAGCGTTTATACAAGGGCGATGTACTTGAGGACAATATTATGGAAATGGAAGAGGATGTAGATGAAGATGAAGTGGGAGATAAGATACTGCGTGAAGAGTTTGACAGAGCACTGAAAGACCTGAGTCGAAACAAGGCCCCGGGAGTAGACAACATTCCATTAGAACTACTGATGGCCTTGGGAGAGCCAGTCATGATAAAACTCTACCATCTGGTGAGCAAGATGTATGAGACAGGCGAAATACCCACAGACTTCAAGAAGAATATAATAATTCCAATCCCAAAGAAAGCAGGTGTTGCCGGCCGTAGTGGCCGTGCGGTTCTAGGCGCTGTAGTCTGGAACCGCGAGACCGCTACGGTCGCAGGTTCGAATCCTGCCTCGGGCATGGATGTGTGTGATGTCCTTAGGTTAGTTAGGTTTAACTAGTTCTAAGTTCTAGGGGACTAATGACCTCAGACGTTGAGTCCCATAGTGCTCAGAGCCATTTTTTGAAAGCAGGTGTTGACAGATGTGAAAATTACCGAAGTATCAGTTTAATAAGTCACAGCTGCAAAATACTAACGCGAATTCTTTACAGACGAATGGAAAAACTGGTAGAAGCTGACCTCGGTGAAGATCAGTTTGGATTCCGTAGGAATGTTGGAACACGTGAGGCAATACTAACCTTACGACTTATCTTAGAAGAAATATTAAGAAAAGGCAAATCTACGTTTCTAGCATTTGTAGACTTAGAGAAAGCTTTTGGCAACGTTAACTGGAATGCTCTCTTTCAAATTCTGAAGGTGGCAGGGGTAAAATACAAGGAGCGAAAGGCTATTTACAATTTGTACAGAAACCAGATGGCAGTTATAAGAGTCGAGAGGCATGAAAGGGAAGCAGTGGTTGGGAAAGGAGTGAGACAGGGTTGTAGCCTCTCCCCGATGTTATTCAATCTGTATATTGAGCAAGCAGTAAAGGAAACAAAAGAAAAATTCGGAGTAGGTATTAAAATTCATGGAGAAGAAGTAAAAACTTTGAGGTTCGCCGATGACATTGTAATTCTGTCAGAGACAGCAAAGGACTTGGAAGAGCAGTTGAACGGAATGGACAGTGTCTTGAAAGGAGGATACAAGATGAACATCAACAAAAGCAAAACGAGGATAATGGAATGTAGTCGAATTAAATCGTGTGATGCTGAGGGGATTAGTTAAGGAAATGAGACACTTAAAGTAGTGAAGGAGTTTTGCTATTTAGGGAGTAAAATAACTGATGATGGTCGAAGTAGAGAGGATATAAAATGTAGACTGGCAATGGCAAGGAAATCGTTTCTGAAGAAGAGAAATTTGTTAACATCGAGTATAGATTTAAGTGTCAGGAAGTCATTTCTGAAAGTATTTGTATGGAGTGTAGCCATGTATGGAAGTGAAACATGGACGATAAATAGTTTGGACAAGAAGAGAATAGAAGCTTTCGAAATGTGGTGCTACAGAAGAATGCTGAAGATAAGGTGGGTAGATCACGCAACTAATGAGGAGGTATTGAATAGGATTGGGGAGAAGAGAAGTTTGTGGCACAACTTGACTAGAAGAAGGGATCGGTTGGTAGGACATGTTTTGAGGCATCAAGGGATCACAAATTTAGCATTGGAGGGCAGCGTGGAGGGTAAAAATCGTAGAGGGAGACCAAGAGATGAATACACTAAGCAGATTCAGAAGGATGTAGGTTGCAGTAGGTACTGGGAGATGAAGAAGCTTGCACAGGATAGAGTAGCATGGAGAGCTGCATCAAACCAGTCTCAGGACTGAAGACCACAACAACAACAGGACCAAAACAGGATAAAAAGCAAAATGACATCGGATTCTAATCGCCATGAGACTGGCCCAACACATGTTCAGTGTGCTCTCCATGGTTACTTCCACAAACTGAAATCGAGAAACATGTTCCATGTCGGTTCGTTGTCTCAAGAGTCACGTTCAGAGTGCTTGACACTGTGGACTTCGGAATATTAATCCTCTAACGATTTACAAAGTGGAATGACCCATGCGTTTAGCTCCAAGTGCCATTCCGTGTTAAAAGTCTGATAATTCCCTTCGCGCTACCATATTCACGTCGGAAACCTTTGCACGCTAATAACATGAGTATAAATGACAGTCCCGGCAATGCATTGCCCTTTTATACCTTGTGAACGCAATACAACCGCCATCTGTATATGTGCATATCGCTATCTCATGAGTTTTCAGTGGACAGCAGTATCACGTTAAAACAGAGTTGTGCTTTTGATTTTTAGATATAAATCATGAGCTGTGAACATGTAATTTAGAGTCAGCAATATTCTCGTACGCGATAAATGTATGTGTTGCAGCTTTCGTATAAAAAAAATTAAAATAAAAAATTAATCTTTATTTTCGATAGATAGATCAAAATCGGCCACAAACTGATAGAACAGACCAAAACATGTCTAAATAATTTGTTGCCTGTCGTAAAGATAATATGTAGTTAAGTCAACTCTTTTTGAACAACTGCATTCATACATCCTGTAGTGAAGGGTTCTTTTGTAAACGTAGCATATTCTGCAAAAAATGGCTGCCTTGAACACAATTAGGAGCACTGCCTCCATAATTTTATAAACTAGAAAGTATGTGTCACTCTACTCGCCATTGTTGTCAAATTTATTCAAGATGGCAGATCCAAGATGGCGGCGATAGATAAGGCAAAATCGCAATGACGTCATCATGGGTAGTTCAAATTTTGGCAGGAAAATAGGTCAATTGGGCTACCTCCACTACTTAACCATCTCCCCTCCCCCAGAAAATGGCGGGAAGTTCAAATTCCAGCAGGACAATGCAACACACCATGACTACCTCCACTAACCGAAGAAAATGGTGGGAAAATAGCTCACTTGTGCTACCTCCAATAACCTAAGTCATCCAACCGCCATATCTTCCCTTGTTCTAAAATTTCTTGTAAATGTAGTACAGCTGCCAACACCTAGCCCAAATGCACTGATCGGGAGGCATAGTATAGCACTGTACTTGATTGCATCCAGTCGCCTCCATTCCACATATTCGACATTTGCAGTGCATTTGCTCTGTTTTCTGTACATCTGTTGCGGGTGGCTCCCAGGACCCAGTCCATCTGCTGGTGGATCCAACTACGAACATACAACACATCTTTGTAATGCGAGGTTGGTCCACCTGCGAGCCCTATCGCAGGTGTGACGTGTGGTGGAGCTGCCTCTGGATATATACTGCACAGCAGATTCACAATGGAATGCTAACTTGCATGTGGTACATTGTGGATCTGCATCTCAACATCGCTCAAGAGATTATGTGTGGTGGATCCACCTTCAACCCTATCCCAGATGTGGCATATTGTGAATCCACATCCCAACATCAATCTGGGTATAATGCCCAGTGGATCCACACTCGAATGCTAACATGAGTCTCCCGTAGGTACTGGGAGCTATCCACGACACTTGCATATACACAGGCATACAGAAAACGGAGAAAACGCACTTCAGATCTGGAATATGTAAGGAGGACTGGTTGCAATCGAGTATACTACACCACCCAATCAGTGCCTTTGGGCTAGTTGCTGGCAGCTGTACTACGCTTACAAGCAATTTAGAAGACAGGAAGAGACGTCATACCATGATCACATGGGTAGAAGCGACATACAAAAAACGATGGAATGGCGGAAAATATGTATAAACTGAGATAAAATACACCGAAATGTGGGGAACTTGAGGATGTATTTGTGCGTCTTCTGGTTGGTGCAAAAGAATTCTTGTACTTGGGAACAAATATGCAACAGCTAGAAGAGTACGAGAAAACTTTGACATAGAAGCATGGGGAACCAGATAACCCGTCATTTTTTTTCGTCGAGGCAGCATTCTACTGTACGTCTATTGAGGTAATAGTGATAACATGAGTTGCTGCCATATTTGATGCTTTCCTGGAAAAACAGAGAACCATCTGCCTCTAAATTTACTTGCATCTGCGTTAAAGGATGACATAGACCTAATGGAGTGGTCGGTTGAGTTGGAGTTGTAACGAGGTATGATTTAATGGTAGACTGATGATGCAATCTAAAGAGAGAGAGAGAGAGGGGGGGGGGAGAAGTTGCTGCAGGTCATTTGACCATTTTTTCCCGATGTTCTGTCAGGATGCATCATTTGTGTGACATAGCCTGTGTTCGACTCATATACAACTGTGTGAGTCTTAGAGCAATGTCTACCTGCAATCATTAACAGTAAACCTCTCGGTTGTCAGAGGATTTTCATCTCATGTGCGATGAAACATAGCACATTCCTCTAAATTAACTATGATTTATGCGATGTACACCAGTCCCCTGTCGCAAATTGGGTATAAAATCAAGACTTCAGTTTCATAACTAGGGTGATTCTAAGTTAGCGATAGGTGTTTGTGAGGCACTGCAATCCCCATGTATACAGTTGCTTGACAGATGTCCTGTTTACAGAGTTAGTGGCAGCATGACGTGTAATTTCACACATCAAACGCCGCTGCTATGCATTCATCTGTTTCCTTCTAAGCGGTATTCTCCATTACTACTGATCGTTTTATATAGGACTGATGCAGGCATAGTATAATTTCTGAACCATGATCAGATGTGAACAGTGGACGTTATACATCTCTGGAAAGGTATATTGTGCACGTAACACACAGAATCGATAATTTAAGGCCCACGCGAGATTAGCCGAGCGGTCTAAGGCGCTGCAGTCATGGACTGTGCGGCTGATCGTGGCGGAGGTTCGAGTCCTCCGTCGTGCATGGGTGTGTGTGTTTGTCCATAGCATAATTTAAGTTACTTAGTGTGTAAGCTTAGGGACTGATGACCTTAGCAGTTAAGTCCCCTAAGATTTCACACACATTTGAACATTTTTTGATATTTTAAGGAAGTAGTTTTTTTATTTTACGGTTCGTTACTTTAGTTTACCTAGAGAAACCGGGACGAAGGATGTATGTCATACACTGCAAATGTATTTCTTACATTGGAATATTAACGGAGTTACAATCCGTATGACTAATAGGTCTGAAACTGAAGCGATCTAACATTATAGCCTGTTTTAAGTGCGGAACATTGTAGCCTTAGAAGTGTGTGTTTATGTTCTCTATTAACAATACCTTACAGGTACTGATCCGAGTCTCTAGAACAATGCTTTAGAGTTGATAGTGTGGTTGATTTACGAAAAAATGCTTCGAACTCCATCTGTTACATCAACATGCACAACAACCAGCTGTTTCTTGTTCTTCTTAACTGTCTGCTATTACATCACAACACTCTAAAATATGTTACTATACACTGATACGCTGTGCTAACCTCCCCAATGTGGACGTATCTGGAGAAATATTGTGTACTTCGATGGGTGAGGAGTCTTTCTAAGACACAGTGGAACCATTCGCAAGAAAAACTTATGAGACATGTCCACCCATCTCTGATTTTCGGTCAGTATTATTTCGTATCGCTGGCAACCAGTTATTTTCCAAGTATTATACTTAGTAGTAGGGGATGCGTGATAGGTTCGTCTTGAGCATCAGCCTTAAAAGTCTGTGTGCGTGTGTTTGTGTTCCGACATGTGCAATGGAAATGACTATGTCCAGTAGTAAGGAAGGTCTGGGTTTGTCGTGCAATACTGTTACAGCAAAAGGAAGAGTATGTCAATTCATAAGAATGGCACAGATATTTCTATTTTCAGAGCCACAGCCATATGCAGAGTTTATTTCCAATACTTCGCTCATTTTCGAATGTCGTCCGATTTGAGACCGCAATCGTAATATTTAATTGTAAGTACAGTGATAAAATATATATGTGGCTGGCTTCCTTGGATGATGGTTCTGCTAATGGGTGCTTGGCTTCCAGCGCCGGTGACCTGTGTCGTGAATGATTCAGGTTTCCAAATAACAGTAGAAGCTGTCCGAATGGAGTGGCCTGTTGGGGTGCAGGAATGTAGCTGACTTAACCGTGTTGTCCTATAGACGGCCGAATAGTGAACTAGTACTTAGTATCTGTTGGACTGCTTTCGTGATCGTGTGGAAATTTGAGAAGATTCAATATGGACGTGTGTTTGCACTTGATCATTATTCCCTCCAATGCAAATTTCCTGGTTGACAGTTCTGCACGTTTCGCGCTTTTATTTAGTTGAGGTAACATCGACTGTGGTGTGTGCATCTAGCAGGTGAAAGAAAGGTGAAAGACATGTTTGCTGGTTCTCTAGACATAAGAAACACCTCAGCTAACATTGTAAATTATAGGGATGATTTGGAATCTGTAACATCACCAACATCGGTATTCACGAGTGGAAATATCAGTTTCCCCTATTTCTTTCGAATTTTCACGTAAAGGTCTTCACAGACGAGGTAAGTTTCTAGTTAGTCAGTGGTTTACAGAACGTTGCACCGCGCTAAAGTTTCGGGTTCTAGAGAAATAATTTCCAGTCTACAGGGTGGTCCATTGATCGTGACCAGGCCAAATATCTCACGAAATACGCGTCAAACGTAAAAACTACAAAGACGAAACTTGTCTAGCTTGAAGGGTGAAACCAGATGGCGCTATGATTGGCCCGCTAGATGGCGCTGCCATAGGTCAAACGGATATCAATTGCGTTTTTTAAAATAGGAACCCCCATTTTTATTACATATTCGTGTTGTACCTAAAAAAAAATGAATGTTTTAGTTGGACCACTTTTTTCGCTTTGTGACAGATGGCGCTGTAATAGTCACAAACGTGCAAGTACGTGGTATCACGTAACATTCCGCCAGTACGGATGATATTTGCTTCGTGATACATTATCCGTGTTAAAATGGACCGTTTGCCAAATGCGGAAAAGGTCGATATCGTGTTGATGTGAGGCTATTGTGATCAAAATGCCCAACGGGCGAGTGCTATGTATGCTGCTTGGTATCCTGGACGACATTATCCAAGTGTCCGGACCGTTCGCCGGATTGTTACGTTATTTAAGGAAACAGGAAGTGTTCAGCCACATGTGAAACGTCAACGACGACCTGCAACAAATGATGATGCCCAAGTAGGTGTTTTAACTATTGTCGCAGCTAATCCGCACATCAGTAGCAGACAAATTGCGCGAGAATCGGGAATCTCAAAAACTCCGGTGTTGCGAATGCTACATCAACATCGATTGCACCCGTACCATATTTCTATGCAACAGGAATTGCATGGCGACGACTTTGAACGTCGTGTACAGTTCTGCCACTGGGCACAAAACAAATTACGGGACGATGACAGATTTTTTGCACGCGTTCTATTTAGCGACGAAGCGTCATTCACCAACAGCGGTAACGTAAACCGGCATAATATGCACTATTGGGCAACGGAAAATCCACGATGGCTGCGACAAGTGGAACATCAGCGACCTTGGCGGGTTAATATATGGTGCGGCATTATGGGAGGAAGGATAATTGACCCCCATTTTATCGATGGCAATCTAAATGGTGCAATGTATGCTGATTTCCTACGTAATGTTCTACCGATGTCACTACCAGATGTTTCACTGCATGACAGAATGGCAATGTACTTCCAACGAGATGGATCTCCGGCACATAGCTCGCGTGCGGTTGAAGCGGTATTGAATAGCATATTTCATGACAGGTGGATTGGTCGTCGAAGCACCATACCATGGCCCGCACGTTCACCGGATCTGACGTCCCCGGATTTCTTTCTGTGGGGAAAGTTGAAGGATATTTGCTATCGTGATGCACCGACAACGCCTGACAGCATGTGTCAGCGCATAGTCAATGCATGTGCGAACATTACGGAAGGCGAACCACTCGCTGTTGAGAGGAATGTCGTTATACGTATTCCCAAATGCATTGAGGTTGACGGACATCATTTTGAGCATTTATTGCACTAATGTAGTATTAACAGGTATTCACGCTGTAACGACACGCTTCTCAGGAATGGTAAGTTCTCAGAGCTACATGTATCACATTGAAAGAAACGAAATAAAACGTTCAAACGTACCTACGTTCTGTATTTTAATTTAAAAAACCTACCTGATACCAACTGTTCGTCTAAAATTGTGAGCCATAGGTTTGTGACTATTACAGCGCCATCTATCACAAAACGAAAAAAGTGGTCCAACTAAGACATTCATATTTCTTTACGTACTACACGAATATGTAATAAAAAATGGGGGTTCCTATTTTAAAAAACGCAGCTGATATCCGTTTGACCTATGGCAGCACCAACTAGCGGGCCAACCATAGCACCATCTGGTTTGCCCCTCCAAGTTACACAAGTTTCGTTCTTTGAATTTTTTTCGTCTGAGGCTTATTTCGTGAGATATTTGGCCCGGTCACGATCAATAGACCACCCTGTATATACAGAGTTTATCTGAAGTAAATGTAGAAAATGAAAGGGCTAGTTGAGTGGGTCATAAGAAGCATATTTCACATGGCAACCCATGTCCGCATTCCTTAGCATTCGATGATAAGAGTAGTTCAACAGCGTCCCACGCCGGCAGGTGGGTAAACACACAACATGCCAACACAGCCGTCATGCTAGCAGGTCTGCAAGGCAAAGTTTACAATGTATTCGTGGCATCAAAGTCAATGAGAAGTCGTAGTGAAATTTAATAATCTTTATTTGAAAACAGTCACCAAAAGTGCTTGAAATTATGCCCTCCAGTTGGAATGCATGTCGTGCAACGACGCTGCAGTGACTTTCGCACTCTTTCAAACACTCCTGACAAAGTTGAAATTGCATCTTGGGCTGCCATAATGCGCGCTATCAGTTCTTCATCCACCACGGTAGGTGTTTCATATATAACAGATTTCATGTGACCCAGAAGAAAAAAATCTGTGGACAGTAAGTCAGGCGAACGAGCAGTCCATGCCACCAGCCCAGCGCGCCCTATGCAGTTCTCACTAAAGGTTTTTATCCAAATGCATTCGCACTGCATGTGCGAAGCGCCCAGGTATACCATAGTGTTGGTACCACATTCAGTGTCACACGTTGAGTGGAACATGGTCCTACAACGCTGATAAGAGTTTCTCGTATGCGTTCAGTCGTCGGGGAAAATGTATGGACTGACCAGATTATCACCTACCGAGCTGGCCCAAATGTTGACAGGGAAGCGACCTTGGTGACCACGAACAAAGGTGGCGTGCAGATTTTCCCGTGCCCATACATGTTGATCGACGCTGTTGAAAATACTCTCTCCTGTAAGGGATGCCTCATCCGTAAAACTTATACGGTTCGGAAAGTTTGGTTGAATGGCACACATTTGCAAAAACCCACTTGCAGTATTCAATTCGACTTGCAGAATCGTCTGAGTCAAGTGTGTGAACATGAAGACTGTAGGTGTGCAAATCATCTTCATACCTTACACGCCAAACTGTGTAATGGCATCACCCATTTCCCTTGCAACATACCGTGAGTGTGTTGATGGTGTGTTTTCTAGTAGTACTAACGCCTCCTCTTCAAGCCCTGTTGACGCACAGTGCGTCGACAATCACGTCCGTCAGGCCTTCGTATCTGTAGCACAAAATTAATACACCAGGTTTCAAAGTAGGCCATAAATGCTCATGTGGCATTATGAGAACATGCCCCAAGTGAAAATTTGGAAATTTGTGGTAAGGTCTTATGGGATCCAACGGCTGAGGTCATCGGTCCCTAACCCTACACACTACTTAATCTAACTTAAAATAACATACGCTGTGGACAACACACACACCCATGCCAGAGGAAGGACTCGAACTTCCGACTAGGGGAGCCGCACGGACAGTGACAAGGCGCCTCGGACCGCGCGGCTACCCCGCGCGTCCATGCCCCAAGTGAACCTGTCTCTCTTTGGGGCCTGTGGATGGCAGTAAATGTACATGGATCTGGCACTCTACGATTCGGAAACCGTCGAACGTTCAAACGTTGGGTAACGTGAACATTTCCATCCACTACCTCGTAAGCACAGTGCATGTTTGCCCTTTCCTCCGAAGAATAGAGCTCCATTTCCTGTCCGTTCCACATAGGAACAAACAGAAGAGTGTCCCCATTTGATGACAAAGTGACGCACGGCGAACAAGACGTCACAATGTGCTAAAGTGCTGCCCTCTGTGCAACGGCTATCAAACAGGCATTTGCACAGCCCAAAGCAAGAGGCAGATAATTCGTATTGTTGTACCGTCTGGAATATCCTCAACTATGTCAACTACAGCGTTTGCAAATAAAGGTCATAAAAATTCAATCCGACGTCTATGTTACCTTCATACCACAAATACATTGAAATAGTTGCCCTACAGACCCGGTACCAGAACGGCACGGATGGCATATTGTGTGCCTATTCTCTTGGAGGCGCGCGATGGTGTTCAACGACGCCTGGCGCCTTACGCTAAGGGACGTGGACAGTGGTTGCTATGTGAAATATGCTATGTGAAATATGCTACTTCACCATTTCAGATGCGGACCTGGCAGTATTTTCCGTAGATCCAGTTTGTGAATGGGTAGGACTACACAGCTCCTGACGATTCAGATTCTAATATTCTAATCAACAGCCAGTAGTCCATAAAAACAACTTTCCTATTTTCTATCAGCCTGGAACCGCGTGACCGCTACGGTCGCAGGTTAGAATCTTGCCTCGGGCATGGATGTGAGTGATGTCCTTAGGTTAGTTAGGTTTAAGTAGTTCTAAGTTCTAGGGGACTGATGACCTCAGACTGATGAGTCCCATGGTACTCAGAGCCATTTGATTCATTTTGAACCTATTTTCTGCAAAACCGACAGAAAGCAAGAAAAACAGCATAGTGTTATGCATACAATTTTTGTTTGAAAATATATGTAATGATAAAGAATACTAAAGAAAAAACTCCTCTAATGGTTTACATGCCCTCCTATCGTAGATGAAACTGCCTGTGCGGAAGGAATAGAAAGTGCACGTTTTCTCAGCACAGCATAGCGTTTTCTTTCTCGCAGTTGGTTTTATCAGAAAACCTGTACAAATTCGTTTCAAAAATACATAGCTTATGTCCGTCTGAATGTTTATTCGAGTATATGTGAGGTACTTCCTCGTCCGTCTTCTTGGAGTTGCTGCAGTGTCTGTGCAGAGCGCGAGACAAATCGAGCTACGTATTGCTCCGTGGACTCCCACCATAACCTTTGTTGGCGGCTGTGGATAGTTTCTAGGCCATGATATACATATGCTATCCAGATAAATCACTGTCGCCAGCCCTACTTTGACCCGATAGACACAATTAGAACAGTCACTTCTTCTGTGTCACTATTTAATATCGTGTAGTCATCTGACTTCTCTCAAAACGCCCCCAAATACGACCAACGCTCCCAAATACGACCACTGGATTGGACAACGAACACCGCAATCAGTTTCTGCACTGTCATCAACCACTTTCTACTATCTCCTCTTTAACCTACACAGGATCACACTCCAAAGTTAAAGAGGATAAGGACATACATAAGATATCCACAGTTTGAATGTTGTATTGCAGTAAAACGATGGTTTTCATCTTCTAATAGCCCTGACCAAGTCCACTTCGTTCGTTAAAAAACTTCTCCAGCTAGCTAGTTGCTCCACGCTCTGTTAGGCGACTTCCTCCTAAATAGCCCATGTACACTCGCTATAAATCAACACCCACCTCGAAAACAAGCGATAAAATAAGCCATTTCCCTTGCATGTGAAAGGGGACGCACCTCCAAACACTTTCTGAATCTTTCACAAATAAAGAAAAACGTGACTGTTCCCAGACTAAAAACTGCCGAAATATTCCTCTTCATCGCCTCTGTCCCAGATGGCTCAAACTCGCCTGCTGCACCCTACCAGGGCCACTGCCCAGTTTGTCGTTTGCGCGAGCTATCCACAACTCCACATCATTCTTTCCATATGCACACGTTTTGGCCAAACAGCCTAGAGAGTAGAAAATAGGCACT
Source organism: Schistocerca nitens (assembly GCF_023898315.1). Lineage (NCBI taxonomy): Eukaryota > Metazoa > Arthropoda > Insecta > Orthoptera > Acrididae > Schistocerca > Schistocerca nitens. The sequence goes on along the minus strand of NC_064616.1, from coordinate 311,581,461 downwards.
GCGATTGGCCCTTTCCTGCTAACTGTGTGGAAAGCACTGTTTTCATGCAAGATGTGGCAACACAAAAATGGTTCAAATGGCTCTGAGCACTATGGGTCTCAACATCTTAGGTCATAAGTCCCCTAGAACGTAGAACTACTTAAACCTAACTAACCTAAGGACATCACACACACCCATGCCCGAGGCAGGATTCGAACCTGCGACCGTAGCAGCCCCGCGGTTCCGGACTGCAGCGTCAGAACCGCACGGCCACCGCGGCCGGCTGTGGCAACACCTCATGTCGCTCTCCCAGTGAAAGATCTGCATAATGCAACCTTCCACGAACGTGTTATATCCAGAGGTTTTCCAGATATGTGACCTGCAACATCACTTGATCTGAATCCATGTGACTCTTGGTCCTGAGGACATGTAAAAGAACGGGTTTAGCAGAGACACGTCCGGTCTATACCTGATCTACAGGCTGGTATGCAGAAACATGTTGCAATCGCATAGGCAACCCTCGCAACCGCACTCAGCAATATAGCTCCATGTTGGGCTACGCAATCGAGCTGCGACTCACACAAGAGAGCGTCCCAGAGTGCTCCTGAGAGCTACAACATCAAGAAACGCTACTAAGCTTTTGGCAAGATCAGTGTGTAGTTTTTTTTTTTTTTTTTTTTTTTTTACGGAGAGGGGAATTAACGTTCTTTAATTATGACAATATACAGTCAAATCACCAAAAGGATCCCACTGCAATTGCTGCGAGCAACTATTAGCCACGTCGTTTTACGCATCAGTATCTCGTCTATCTCTGCGTTGCTCGTACTGAACAAATTGTGTAAGCGGCGGTTAATAATAAAATCAATATTATGCCTTTCTCAGTTGTTTGACATTTCCTAATCCACTACATATTGAAACATTTATATCCGTCTTTCTTGCATTTTAACCTGGTGGCCAAAACTGGAACTAATTTTTTTCAGCGTAAATAGGTTCCGCATTAACGCCTTTGTATGTCTAAGAAGTTCAGCTGCCATACTATAATTACAGCCCACAGTGGACCTCTGTAAGTAGGTTGCACTTTATTTATAACCATCCCGTATAACTTACACGATGTTAGCAGTGCACACCAGGAAAGTTTTCTGGAGGTATGAATGTAACGTGTTCCATATTGAATTGACGTTTTGAGTGACATCTAGTGGCAATAACTGGATCACGCCCTTATGAAGTAATATGTTTACAATCAATGTAAATACTGTAAGAAAATCATGGTTGTATGTGTGTGTGAGTTATTTAGCATGTGGTGGAGATTGGGTGAAGTGACACAAATAAAGGAAAGAATTTAAAAAAACACACACATATGATGTACACGTTTAATTCGTGTTACAGCACTCCTCTTGTGAAAATTTGCATGCACTGCGATGCATTGTTGAGACTCATTGCCGCAGTTCTTCGTAGTGGATTCTCTACGGCAGACTTGCCTAGCCAAGCAAAGAATCGTGTCCACAACTTGGTTTGATTCAAGGAACTCAGAAAGTCGACAGGTTAGTAATCTGCTGCGCTTTTGAAGGAACCTACTGTATGTAACTGAAGGAAAGTTCTGAGATTGCTACAATAGTTTTTCGTACTTACAGTATAAAAAATAAACGACCCCATATTTTGGATTCGCATGTTTTTTCGCTGTGCAGTTGTGATATTATAGGTTACAAATTTTGAAAATGTCAAATAGTAAGTCTCGAATTATAGTTTGATGATGGTCATATTTATTAAGATACTGCAAAGCTGAGTATCTCACTACCCATTGTTCGAGGACTCTGCAGTGAAATAAGAATGCTAATTGCAAAGCTGAGTGTCTCACTACCCATTGTTCGAGGACTCTGCAGTGAAATAAAAATACTAATTGCAATTGCTAATCTGAGTGAAACAGAAACTATCAGCCTGAAACTGTCGTCATACTTCTAAATGCTTCCCTCATAAATCTGTAGAAATATTTCGAAATCTTGTGAATTCACCCGCAAGAGGTTTCTGGATCGAGCTTATGTCTCTATGACCTTTAAAAGGCATAAACCTCGATTACCAGTCTTCTATATCATTTGAAAGTCTCAGAACAAAAAGTATCTCTGGCCCCATCACGCAAAGAATCATGTGCACATTTATGTTTGATCCACGGAAAGCAAAATGCTGAAAGTTGAGCCATCCGCTGTGCTGCTGCAAAATTTCTTTGTTTAAACCAAGCAAAGCAGTATCCGATGCTGAAGCAGATTTTCTGAAAAGTTTTAATTTTTTTCATAAAGAACTGAAAACCACAGGTTTTGGATTTGCGTGTTTATTCGCTCTACAGTTGTTCTGAAACGATTACATCAAGTGGATGTCCACTTAGGCAACTTGCATGTCCCTACCCATTTATCCGACCTACCTTTAGTTTCTGCTGAATTTCGACATCATTGAGAGGTGAACGCTAGGTTAAAAGGAAGAGTGAAAAAAGTGACTTAGTTACTGCCCACATGCCCTACCCCTGGACCACCAAACAACAAACGAAGTAGGTTCTCATTGCTGCCTTCTCAGGTCACTGCTACTCCTAGTTACGGCGGCTGGTCGCTAGGTGGCAGTGGCATCACTTTTACAAGTTAAATTTAATTTTCATAATTCAGGCAATTTGTACAAAATATTTACTAAGTGCATGCAAAAACTCTCCTCGTGAATCAGTGTATCTATTAGTGGAAGCCAGATCAAAATCCTCAAAGCAGCTCCTGAGATTAGCTGCACATACAGGATACACAGTAAAGTCAATGCTATCTTTTCAGTAAATCACAAGGTAAATTAACTGAGACAGTGAGGTTTCGAACTGACAGAGGATCTTCAGTTTCTTTAATTAATTTACAGACATACTGCATTTCCGAATTTCTATTTAGCTACTGCAGCCAACAAATACCGGTCAACTGGCAGTTCATGACGGATGCCGCATAGAAGCAATTACCAATCAGGCCAGATTTATTGTAGTCAGTGCACACAAAGCATCAGATTTACTGGGCCTCAGTTCATTACGCTTCACAATTCATAAAGCAGCAAATCAGATTCCCACTGATGGTTCTAATCAACAGCTACAAAAATTTTATGCATTGCTTTCAGACCCATCAGGTGACATTAAAGACTACAAAGTACACTCATGTTGAAGCCGAACACTGTGTCAAAATTCTGCAAATCACGAAATTTTCAGTTTACATTAAAGGACAAAGTGAAATGGGGACTTGGTGGCCTAGAACAGAGAAGTCTTTGAGAATACCTTACCTGTAACCAATGGGCAACACCAGTGACTAGTACAAAAACCGAATGCTACATCATGAAACTGCAAGATTTCAAAAGACAGCAGGACGCTATCAGTAAAACATTCCTCTCCAATTCCAAAACTGGAATATTTAATGTTTAAATTAGCCTGTGGGGTTTATTTTGCAATACTTGATTTGGAGGAGGCCTACTTACAAACACCTCTGAATGGTCATAAATACTCCATTTGCACTTAAGCAATACAAGAGACTGCCATTTGGGATTCCCAGTGCACCGAGTTTTTTTTTTCAGCAATACTTAGAGCAATTAAACAGGAAAGTTACTAACTCTGTGAGCTACCTGGATGACATCTTTGTCTCATGAAAACCTCCTGCAGCATTATTATGTAATTAGAATTTGGAATGAGTTTTTAAGATTTTACAGGTTGCCCAATATAAATTTTAACAAAAAAAAGAGCATTTTGTTGTAATAAAAAAACGATTCTTATGACACATTCTGACACAACACGGCAACTGGTCTATACTGGAACACAGAAAAGTAATTTAAAAATCCTCCGTCTGTCAAAGATCTCAAGCAATTACCTGCTGTACGAGGAAAAATCAATTACTACAGAAGGTTCTTTTCACATGTAGCATCTGTAAGTGAACCACTTTACAACTTGTTACCGAAAGGAAAAAAATTAATATGGAAGAATGAATGCCAACGTGCATTTTAAAACTTAAAAAAAAAATTTGCTGCTATATGGCTCACTACATGCGATACAAGTAAAGTGTTAACTATTGCAGCAGATGCTTCTGAATAGGAGATCGGCCGAGTCTTGTCAGATAGACAACATGGTCGATCGCGATCCTGCCCAAAACACTGACAGTTGCTCAATGGAATGACAGTCATACAGAAAAGGGATCTCTTGCTATCATCTTTGCTGTTGAAAAGATTTATGAAAACATTTACTGCCGTATATTCCTTTTACTATTGGATTACAAGGCACTGGTGCCTACATTTAGACCAAACAATACTATTCCTTCCAGAATAGCTGAACGCTTGCAACGTTGGACATATCATTTAACTAACAATAACAATGAATCAGTTATCAGGTTGACAGTTCAAAAAGGCAATGTTGATTTGCTACCACTACTGCGATATGGCAGGGCAGAATTCTTGACTCTTCTGCTGATGTAGGTTTTGATTTATATTTAATCAATCAAGACAATGTGGAAAACTTCCCATTGAATTCAAATTCGATTGCAGAGCTTATGACACCAAATTCAGTTCGTCGACAGTGCTGGATCATTTTTAGGAAGCTACTGGTGGATTGTCATTTATACATTTTCAGAATTTCCATTTGTGATACGAATGCCATTGATAACCTCTACGAAAAGTGTCCAAGCCTGTCAAGGATTTTCTCGAGTCAAGAGTTGAGACATGCCATGCACTCAATTTTCATCACAGGAGTTCAAACTTTTCCGTGAGAAAATGGCATTTCAAATTTCAAAACTGCGTCATTTCATCCTGAAGCAAACAACCTCGCTGCAAAATTTGTACAGACATTCAGGCACATATGAGAGACCTCTTTCAGCGGTACAATTAGTATAATTCATTGTTATTTTTTTGTTTTTCAGTGCAGTTCCACTCCACATAATACTATACCGGTATCTCCAGCTAAAAATAACATGGTAAACCGCACCATATTTAAATGTGGGTTAAGTGTGGGTAACAGCGAAGCCCTCTCTCCTTTTTTAAATAAAAAGTCAATGACCAGGTACAGAGTTCAAACTGATAAACGTGTCACCATGCGACACCGAAACCAAATGTAGCCGTATCATGTGCATGTACAGATAAACAGAACTTCTAGGCCGTTTTCTTTTTAAGGCCTACAGGACTGCAATGCAGTCATCCGTCTTGACAACCTGCAGTTGCAGCCAGCCTCTGTCCAAGACTTTGCTACAAGCAACAGAGCCCAGCTGAAGCCAACCGACGATGCCCACATCTACATCTGCATCAGTAATCCGCGATCCATCCACCGGTATGTGGTGGAGGGTACTTATGGAACCAATAACAGATTCCCCCTTCCCTATTCCACTTGTGAATGCCACGTGGTGAGAATGATCGTCGGTAAGCCTCTGTATTAGTTCTAATTTCTCGAATTTTTTTCCATCGAAGTTCAAAAATGGTTCAAATGGCTCTGAGCACTATGGGACTCAACTGCTGTGGTCATAAGTCCCCTAGAACTTAGAACTACTTAAACCTAACTAACCTAAGGACAGCACACAACACCCAGCCATCACGAGGCAGAGAAAATCCCTGACCCCGCCGGGAATCGAACCCGGGAACCCGGGCGTGGGAAGCGAGAACGCTACCGCACGACCACGAGATGCGGGCTCCATCGAAGTCATTTCGCGAGATGTGTGAGGGGGGATGTAATATGTTGTCCGACTCGTCTCAGAAAATGCTCGCTCGAAATTTCAATAGTAAACCTCACCGTGACCCGCAATGTATCTCTTGTAGCGTCTGCCAATGCAGTTTTTTGAGCGTCTCTGTAATGCTCTCGTTCCCGATAAACGATCACTTGACGAAATGCGCCGCCCTTCGTTGAACCTTCTCTATCTCTTCTATCAGTCCTACCTGGTAAGGGTGCCAGATTGATGAAAAATACTCAAGAATAGGTCGAACCAGCGCCTTGTAAGCCACTTCCTTCGTGGGTGAGTTACATTTCCTAAGACTCTTCCAACGAATCTCAGTCTGGCGTCTGCTTTTCCTACTATTTGTTTTCTGTGACCATTCCACTTTTGGTCGCTCTCTACAGTTACTCCTTGATCTTTTACGGTCTCTACTGTTTCCACCAATTTGTCATCAATAGTGTAGTTGTATAGTAATGGATTTCTCTTCCTACGTATGTACAATACGTTACATTTATTTACATTGAGGGTCAACTGCCAGAGACTGCACCATTGATCAATCCTCTATAGGTCATTTTGCAAATCGATACTGCCTTCTGTCTTTCCTACAGATTACTGTATCATCTGCGAAGAGCTTCCGACACTTCCTTGGGGTACTACGAAAATTACCTTTGCATCTGTCGATTTCGTTTATTAAGAGTGATGTACTGGGCTCTGTCGGCAAGAAAGTCTTGAATCCAGTCGCAAATCTGGTCCGATACAAGGTAAACTCGTATGTTTTTCCCTAGACGGCAGTGCGGGACGGAGTCAAATGCCTTCCTGAAGTCAAGGACCACGGCATCAACCTGAGCGCCGTTGTCTACAGCGCCTTGGATCTCATGGAAGAACAGAGAGAACTTAGTTTCGTGATACCTCTGTTTGTGGAATTCATGTTGATTTTTATAGAGATTTTCGTTCTCCAAACACGTCATAATTCTTGAGCATAAAACATGTTCCATAGTTCTATAACAGACTGACATCGACGATATAGGCGTATAATTATGTTTATATGACCTATGACCCTTCTTGAAACCGGAAATAACTCACACTTTTTTCCGGTCGCTAGTTATCCTTCTTTGGTCCAACGAACTACGATAAACTGCTGCTGGAAGGGGAGCAAGCTCTTTCCCATAATCTTTGTAGAATCTTACGGTCCTGATACCTACCCACTACTAAGCGACAGTAGTTGCTTTTCTATTCCGCCATCGGTTATGTCAATATCTGCCATTTCGACATCCCTACGATGATTGGAAGCAGGGACCATATTACGATTTTCGGTGGTGAAACAGTTTCAAAAGACCGAATTCAGTATGCGAGACGGTCGGCCTTTCCCATCCCTAAAGACCTTGCTCGGAGCGTATTTATCTAAGACATACTGAACGACGCCTTTGAATTTTTCCCATTTGTGCTCAACATCTTTGTCCTCAGCACTGAATATTTGTTGTTGACTACTCAGTTTGCATCCTGTCATTCTTACTATTGTAAGCAAAAGTATTTTCCCAACTTTCTTAACATCCCTAGCAATACCCATAGTCATAGTTGCTATGAGACCGTTATGATCACTGATACCTTCCTCCAAGTTTAATGACCCAATAAGTTCAGGTTTGTAGGTACTTAGGAAGATTATAACGTTTTCTTCTCGAGTTTGTTCACTAATTACCTGCTTGAAGTAATCTTCGGACAAGGCATTCAGAATAATGCCACACGAATCCCTGTCTCTGGCACATGTTTTGATAATATGACTCTCCCAATCTATACCTGGCAGGTTGAAGTCATCCCCTATTACAACGGCATGGTCAAGAAAGTTATTAAGTATAATCTGCAATATCACTCTGAATAGTTCTACCACTACATCACCTCACACAGACGGTCTATAAAAGGGTCTGACTACCATTTTGGCCGAACTTTAATGTTTAACTTCGCCTAACTAACGGTATCCGTGATAAACTCCATAGATATTACTGAATTCTTGACTACAATAAATACCCCGCCATCACTGGAGACTAGCCTATTCTTGCGATAAATATTCCAATCTTAGTATTTCGTTGCTATACACTTCCTGTTTCCACCAACTTTCTGTTCCTGAAACCATCTCGACATTATAACTTTAAATAAGCGATATTAATACTAGGACCTTTCCTTGGACGCTCATGCAGTTATGTAATATCATATTAACCTTTTCTGTACATGCGATATGCGGAGACGAGCATTCTCTGAGAACACTGCTACTGATTTAACTTCGATTTTGGCACATAGATTGTTTATGATCCCAAGCGGGTTTCTCTAAAAAAGAAAAAGAAACCACATATGCACGCCACATGCACTACGCTACCCAAGCAGCTGCTTTCTGCGTGTAGTGCATGCCTGACTTATTAAGGGGAACCCTGCAATTATCTACCCGATAGCGGAGGTCGAGAAATTCGCATCCGATACCATCGCAGAATCATCTGATACTCTGGTTTAGATCTTGCATTCTGCTCCAAACCAAAGGAACACAATCGACTCTGGGTACAAAGCCACATGTCGTCAGCTTAGCTTGCACCCCACGTGCAATACCAGTTGCCTTTACAAAATCAACCATCCGTCGAAAGGAACTGAGGCTGCCCTCAGAACCCAAGTGTCAGGCGTCATCCGTGCTGATACGTGCCACTATTTGTAGCCGTTTGAGCCCAGTGCACTCTATAGCCGCCGACAGGGCCTCTTTCATGTTTCGGACGATACGCTCCGACAGACATAATTATTGCACACAGGCATTCTTTCCCACCCTGCCTGCTATTTTACAGAGCGGCTGTATTACCTAACTCACGTTGGAGCTCCCAATGACTGACATACCCGTCCTCTGCACTTGCCTGGACTGGGCAGGAAAATCGATCACTGGCCCAAGAGGAGAAGTATGCTGTGCTGGCACAGTACTATCAACATCGGATAGCAGCTCTTACCTGTTGCTAAGGAGTAAAGAGATAGCCATGCAGCCCATTCCCTTTTCCTCCTTCTGTTCAGCGATGCGCGAACCCACCACTGTCCGTCACTCACAATCAAGTGATGATGGACCGATCGTATGTTGTGTATGGGAAAATGTAGCACCAACCAGGTCACATGGATATTGGTTCAAATGGCTCTGAGCACTATGGGACTTAACATCTGAGGTCATCAGTCCCCTAGAACTTAGAACTACTTAAACCTAACTAACCTAAGGACATCACACACATCCATGCCCGAGGCAGGATTCGAACCTGCGACCGTAGCAGTCGCGCAGTTCCGGACTGAAGCGCCTAGAACCGTTCGGCCACCGCGGCCGGCTCACATGGGTATTACAATGGCAGAGATGTTGCAGGTCTTGTCGCTCCAACGTCGTAACTGCTTTGAGATGTAGCCAGAAGCCTGTCGACTGTAGCCAACGTTGGTTCCAGCTGTTTACGGACAGCATCCAATTCTCCTTGTGTCCACTCGTAGGAAACACAGTTCCTATCCATATCGTACCGTATAAGCTATGAATAAGATCACCAAAAATACAAACAAAGCAAATAATACACACTAACTGTGTACTGCCCTACAACTCTACTAAACTTTGCCTGTCGCCTCTGGCACGTTCTCTTTTGAACCGAGAGTGAAACAGCCTCACTCAACTCGAACGACCGAAAAATACGTTCAATCTTACAACAAAAACAAATAGCACTATTAGAAGCAGGAAAATAATCAGCTACTGTTCATTTGATAAGTCAGGATAGCAGTAAGCTAAGCGATGTATACAAATTGTGTACAACAGATAGGCTGCTGATACTACCAATGGTGTTGGCTCTGCCACCAGTGTTCGCTCTGGTAGAAGGCTGGAGCTCTATTGGAGAAGGACGTTACTCTTCATCCGACAGACGAAGTTATGGAGATAGATGTGGTACAGTAGCTACTTCAACCACCCCGCCACGGTCGTTTGGGTTACGCTTTGCCTCGGTGCCACGGGCTTATGACATGGGGAGCAACATGTATTCATCAACCAGATATGCACTATTCGGTCAAATAGCTCCTCAATTGATATAATGAGGTCGAGTGCACCCCGAAAAATGTCAAATGCGCATGACGGCGCAGATGGTCACCCATGCAAGTGCCGGCCACGTTCGACTGTTCGTAACTTCGTTGATCTGACGGGAACCAGTGTATCCCCCACGGCAAGGCCGTTTGCTGGTCGTTTTATGTAGGACCAGAATTTTCTCGGGTTCTCCGCCAGATCTTCCGCTAAGGTAGGATGGTGGTGGTTATTGTACGCTTTGCGCATAAATCTTCTCACAAACGCACAAATCTCTACTAAACTTTGTCTGTCGACATTGGCACGTTCTCTTTTGAACCGAGAGTGCAACAGCCTTTGCTTCCTAAGCATTTTCCGAATTTCGTTGTTCATACATGGTGGGCCTTTTCTGTCTTTAATACATTTACTAGGCACATCGTTCTCCAGACCACGAATTGCATTTTGTTTAAACTTTACCCACAAATCCTCTACGTCCATCTTACTGGAACTAAGCACTGTCTATGTAAGATGCTAACACCTGCTTATCTGCTCTTTCTAGCACAAATACTCTCCCAGCTTTCTTGATTGAATTATTAATTTTTGCAACCACAGTTGCTGTACTGACATCATGTTCACTAATCACCGTCTCTATACTGACACTGTCGAGAAGGTCCGGTCTGTTTGTAGCTACAAGGTCAGTTGGGTTGTTTATGACTCCGTTCATTACCTTATTTTTTCGTGTTTTTACTTAAATCCACATCGTACGAAATGGATAAGGGCTGCGCTTGTAATGTGCGAACACCACGTGAACTTGCCACTGTTGGTATATGCTACAAGTTGCATTGGATATAGTTCACAGGCTTCAGATCCCAAGTTTCACCGACACTGAGGCATGTGTGACAAATGTTGTGGCACCTCTGGTACCGCTGCAATCCAGTGGAAACTTTTTCTTTCTGGGGGTAACGTCTGACCGCTCTGCCCTCATTCGAAGGTGAGTAGTGGGGAATAGAGATAACTCATACCTCTGGGCGGAAAGCAAATGTGGGAAATGGCAGTACAGCTACTCCTTTACGTTTCAGCGACGGGAACGAGTTGCTGCCCCGTGTTGATAATACACTCTAACATAGAAAAAACGATGCACCACGAAGGAATTGTGCAAATTTGTCACAAATTTATATTCATACAGGTATCGACAAATATTCAGAACTCTGAACTTTGTACTGTGCGACACTGCACCACAATTTCACTGCGCAACTGACAAGGAGAGCAAACTAGGGACATATTGATACCAGAGCAAAACGTCTTTGTAAATTTCATTCCGTGTATTGAGTTGCACAGTAGCAGGGCCTCGCAGACGGGTGCGTGAACAATATATGCAGATGTCGGCATTTAAGAGGACGTGTAAGCCGGTTGGAGTAATCGGCGAATCGCTTAACACTTGAATAGGAACGATGCCGCTATTCGAAGATGTTGGTAGGACTGTGTGAACCATGCCCGAACACAGGGTCAAGAAGAAAGCGGTCACCTTGAGAGAGAAAATGACGTGAGGACCGATCAATCGTCAGAGAGGCACCCAAAGCCACGGATTCATAATTGTCATCGATCCGACGCGCAACTGGTGCTTCATTGACCGCAAGGACCACTAATAGGCAGCTCACAGAAAGAGGCTGAGCACACGACGTCCCTTGCGCTGCCTACCATTGACACCTCTACATCAACAACTACTTTTACAGTAGTGACGGGCACATTTGGCATGGAATCTAGTTGACTGCAGTAGAACTGTCTTCAGTGATGATTTCCGCTTCCAACTGAATCCCAATTACCAGAAAAGATGTGTCTGGAGATGCCCCAGACAACGGTAGGATACCAACCTGGCTGCCGCTCACAATACTGCCCGACAGCCAGGAATGATGGTCTGGGGTACCTTTCCATTTCATAGCAGTACCCCTTTGGCTGTCATCCACGCTAGCCTTACAGCACAGCGGTACTTCGACGATAGTCTATGCCCCGTTTTGTTGCACTTCACAGCAAGCCATCGTGGTTTTACATTTCAGTAGGATAATGCCCGGCTGCACACGGCAAGAATTTCTACTGCTTATCTTCGTGCTTGCCAAGCCCTAACTGGGTCAGCAAGGTCGCTGGATCTAACCCCAGTTGAGAACTTTGGGAGCGTTATGGGCAGAACCTTCATACCAGCTCGGAATTTTGACGATCTAAGCTGCCAGTTGGACAGAAATAGGCCCGATATCCCTCTAGCGGACATCCAACAACTCTTATCAATCAATGCCGAGCCGAATAACTGCTTGCATAAGGTGGACCAACGCGTTATTGATTTGCTCAGTTTGTGAAGCTCTCTCTGTTGAATAAGTCATACGATTATTCTAAAATTGTAATCAATTACTTACCTATACATGTATATCACATCTACTGATTTCCGCCCCATTCTGACAATTCCTTCGTGGTAGGCCTTTTTTCGTTTTTTTTTTTTTTTTCCTTAGAGTGTACATCTGAGCCAGCACTTGATGCCGCGTCTGTTGCTCAGTCGCTGATTCCTCTGCGAACTCCAGACAAGTGCAGAGGGTGGGTATGACGTTGGTAATTGGGAGATCCTACGTTAGTTGGGTAAATTGGCCGCCCTACAAAATAGTAGACAAGTCGGGAAAAATGCCAGTTTTCACTCGGTATGTGAAGAGTAGTTTCGTCCGACTACTAAATGCACTGAGTGCAACCGGCTGCAAATCGTAGCTCATTGCGGCAGGAATGATGTTTGCCTCCTGGCTTCTGAAATCGTCGTCACTTTGTTTAGAGGTTTGATTGAATACGTGAAGTACGCTAGCAGCGTATGCGGATTCAAAGCACAACTCATTGTTTACAGCGTTAACTGCTAATTAACCGCATTCGTCGGGTTTGGAGCCGGGTTGGAGATCTTAGCTAGAGGAACAAAGAATTCTGGGACTAATTCGGATACGGATTCTCGACCACTGCTATCGAGAGGAAGAAGTTTAGGGGCCCCTAGAAAGATCGGGCATGCACTGCACTAAGGAAACAGTTATTCGGACAAGTGACTATGTCCCTTTTACACATAGGGGTTTTTGGGTTATAGGAATCTCTCCACCGGGTCAATGATAAATAACCTGTTGTAATAGTCCACAAATCAAATCCAAACAGTTATTCGGACAAGTGACTATGTCCCTTTTGCACATGGGGGTTTTTGGGTTATAGGAATCTCTCCAACGGGTCAATGATAAATAACCTGCTGTAATAGTCCACAAATCAAATCCTAGAATCCTGACATTCACTCCTCATTCAGCATCCCGATCACTGCAAAACTTCATGAACATATTGTCCCGAACAAGGCTCTGACACATAGGAGAGAACAGCTGTGGTTCAGTAACAGTGCTAGAATCTTTCTACCAGAGCAAAGACAGCTTCATCACAGATTCAATAAAGTGTGAGTTTAATTGAGAAGAAATTGCTGAATGAAGCCACAACCAGCGTAAGATGATCGATGCTGGAAGCACTCAAAAATTGAAAAGCAGAATTTTGCCAACCATATTCTCTCTGAGAGACCATACTGGCACCGAAACGGAAGATGGCATAGAGAAGACCGAAATACAGAATTTAGTCTTTCGAAATTTGTTCATTGGAGAAAAACAAAATACGGTTACTCCTTTCAATGACCGAAGGAACGTCGAAGCGAGTAGTAGCGAGGTAAGTGGATCGCAGAAAAATCAATCTGAAATCACTCAACAGTTAAAAATTTTTTGTTGCTTAATGGTTCTTCACGAAAAAAAATCTTGAAATTTTTTTCTCGTTCTCGTGGTTTCAGCGCATACTTACACCCATGCCTAAGACATGCCTATTGCATTAATCAAATAAGGCGGCAACAGCCCTTGTCTTGTGTTATTGCAGACCAGAGATACGGTGGTCCTACAACCTCAGTTAAAAATGCGTCTATCAAAAGTAGCCTTTGTCATTTGATAAGTGCTATTTTTGTGTTAAATGAAACCTGAATGTTTGTTCTTACTCTCCTTAGTTATTGTTTGGGCCTGCAGCTCTCGTCCTAGCCTGCTTTATAACTGAGTGCCTGTTATTCTGTAGTCTACAGACCTTGTGTGTTCTGTGGTTGTAGACTAAACAGACAGTGTATAAAACCATCGAGAACATCGAGTTCGTCACAACCTCTGGAGACAAGAAGAACCGTATACCAGTTAAGAGTGTTGCTGCTACTGCACTTGTCGACGGACCTTGTGTGTTCTGTGGTTGTAGACGACAAAAAAGAAAGGAAGCTGATTCGCTAGGAACGCGTAACCCGTTCCCCGCTGAACGTGTTGGCGATGGCTGCAGGCTATCTTTCTTTGCATTCTTCCCTTTTATCCTCTAGTGAATTTTTCAATCTGCGTTTCTTGGCAGGTGCGTAGGGGAAATGAAGTCCTCTCCCTTTGGTTACAGATGCAATAGACTGCGTCGCTTTCAGCCGACAGCATTTGAACAAAGGGAACAACTTTCCTGCCGGCCGAAGTGGCCGTGCGGTTAAAGGCGCTGCAGTCTGGAACCGCAAGACCGCTACGGTCGCAGGTTCGAATCCTGCCTCGGGCATGGATGTTTGTGATGTCCGTAGGTTAGTTAGGTTTAACTAGTTCTAAGTTCTAGGGGACTAATGGCCTCAGAAGTTGACTCCCATAGTGCTCAGAGCCATTTGAACCAACCAACAACTTTCCTCAGAGATCTATATACTGTAATAGAAAATTCACTGTATTCCTATTCGGCTGATCGTATAACAGTTGATAATATAACCAGCAGAGAACGCATAAAGTAGTGCATGCAGAAGGAGCAAGTAATGATGAAGACGCAAGTTCACTATCCAGTACACCTTTTCCACATAATACCTAATTTTATTATAAAGCCCTAGTGACTGCTGATGCTGTCACATCACAGGTACATTCATGGGTTTTCATGTAATCTCTCGACTTTGACTGGGCACTGTACAGCAGCATATGATCTGAAAAAACAGTTCTACAGTGAAAAAGAGAGTAAAGCACAATAACAAGGCTCGTGCACTTCATTGGCCACTCACATACCTAACTGACCATCAAATAACCTTATTTAAATCAAGGGGTTCTTATTATTCATTCCATAACAATTCGTCTAAGAGATATCTGCTTGAAACTCGACTACGAAAAGAATGCAGGATATTTTTGTAGAGGAGCATCAAATTAATGTACGCTACAATCTCATTAGGGAATTGTTCAATACCTTCAATATGTTATTTTGATGTCCTCGTTCTGACATAGTTTCTACCTGTGACAAATTAGGCAAGAGGATACCTACTATTAGCACTCGTGAAAAAGCTGGATTGACTGTGCAAAAAAATAAAAATCACTTATGAAAAACAGAAACCATTTATGAACTAAATGAATCTTTGTTTAAACAGAATGCTCGATAGAAGTTAGTGGCAGTTTTATATTTTGAATACATGCAAAGCTTCCCGTAAATCAGGTAACAGTGAAATATTTAGTGCCAGACAGCTGTGATATTACGTTTTGGCGTTTACGAACTTTTTTGTAACGATGTCGAATTTCTGATATGCTACGAAGGAGTTACCAAGAGAGGATAGAACAAAGTTACCTCTTTATGTCTTCATTACTTGAAGAATACGTAACTAGAATTACTTTTGTATTCTGACGTATGCGCTCGTGAAATTAAAATTTTACCGTGATTTACTTTCATTCTATAGTGGTGCCCTGTATGAATTATTTTTAACCGAATAACTTACCTGTTTCCCATGTGAGAATACTCTGTTTAATCCAACGAACATGATATCTCCTGAATATCACGTAGGAAGCACAATCAACTCATTGAAGTACATGATGACTAGCAGTTAACCTGCAGGGACATGAGACAAGCAGTAGGGGACTGGCAATTCTTGGAAAGATCGCTGACTCGGCGTCCGTTAGCACTTCTTGCATCCGGTCTCATATTACAGCTGACTCTGTGGTGCTTATCATATCAGCATTCCCTGAATCTCCTCACCCCTCCCTCCACCCAATCCTTCCGTACTCCTTGTGGCCAATGACGATAGGTGACGTCATCACGCTAAGCCAATGGCCGCGCATGGGTGGAGGGAGGCACTGGAGCACTGACATTTTGACCAAGTTCGTGTAAACTCAATGCTCCACCCCTCCAGCAATTTTAGATTTTATAATTCGATTACGGAACAACCATTTTTTTCTGTTTCCACTTCGTAGAGAGATCACCAGTATGAAATACCATCCGCCACAGTGATCGGCTGAGAAGAATGGACTAGTATTAAGAATTTTTTCCATCCATATCTTATTACTGTTATTATTATTATTATTACTATATGTTCGTATCATTATACTTAAGACTTCGCTGTTATTGTTGCAGAGGAGGACACACAGGTGGTCTGTGATGTTTTATTGCCGCAGCAGCAGGAGTCGCTGTCCACAAGATGTCTTCCAGATCTACTGGACTCATTGTCGTTGGACTAGGCCACAGCACAACAGCAGACAGAACGCGAGACTCAGCTATGTGCTAGCAGATTACTGCTATGCGCCAATACTTACAGTTTGACAGGAAGTGGATCTAAACGTGTGAGTGTAGGCCTACCACCTCATCCTTCCCCAAGACTTTGATGTGATGGTTGAAAGAGAGAATTTCCAGTCTCTTGGTAGTAGAATGCTGTGTGCATGGTACAAATGGGACAGTTTGTACAGCATGATAGAGTTCATACAGGCAAAGATGAGGAAAGAACATAACCCTTCGCATACTGTTATTAAGATCAGTATGTTAAGGGATAAGGCTTCAGTTGTAGGTATGTATGGAGAGACAGTGCTTGAGTTAAAATCTGAGTATGCTGTCATATACATAATCATTCAAGAACAATGCAACGTGTCACACTGCTTGAGGTGTACACGTTTGGTTTGAGGGGTGCTTCCAGAACGTCACTGACTCTCTTTCTGCACATCTCATAGCAGTCTGCGCTGGAAAGGATAGATATACAGGCTTTTGACGGGTGGTTACATTAATGTGACTCGATAGTGTATGTACACATGCCTCCCAGGCAATTTTTGATTTCTGTGCCATGAAAATTAAAATAAAGGGTAATGCAAAGCTTTTACTGTGTGCATAATCTTCTTCTTTTGCTAATACCTTTTTCCGCATGTTGCTCAGTGTCGGTATGGTTAAGGTCAGATTTGGTTGGTTAATTTTAAGAGGTGGCCGGAATGGAACGAGTATACCCCGGCTGTTTGCGTCTAGTTTAAGCCATGCAATAGTGTGAACGTGTTCAAATGTCTGCGAGTCGTGTAACTGAGGTGGGAGATGGGGACCAGTCCGGTATTCACCTAGTGGGATGCGGAAAACCGCCTAAAAGCATATCCTGGATGGCCGGCACACGGGCCCTCGTCGTTAATCCGCCAGGCGAATTCGATCTGGGGCCAGTGCTCCTACCTGAGTCCAGTAAGATGTGTGTCTAATGTGTGGCACGAAAATAGTGACACTGACTCTCGTGCAACAACTTATTTTTATACATCAATGCTAAGTGCTAATCAGTTCCCATTTTCTTTTACACATCGACACAGGCATTGTTTCTGGCCTTTGTGATAACAGGAATGTAATATAATGGAACCACCCTCAACTTTGTAAATAGTCTTTACATGCCGGCCGCGGTGGTCTAGCGGTTCTAGGCGCTCAGTCCGGAACCGCGCGACTGCTACGGTCGCAGGTTCGAATCCTGCCTCGGGCATGGATGTGTGTGATGTCCTTAGGTTAGTTAGGTTTAAGTAATTCTAAGTTCTAGGGGACTGATGACCACAGATGTTAAGTCCCATAGTGCTCAGAGCCATTTGAAGCCAGTCTTTACATGTTTGCCGCCGGATGACGTTGTGCAAATTTCACAATATTTCTTCGGAGCAGCTGTCCGACATCTTCAGGTGGTTCAACCTTGCTGGTGGCTAGGTACGACTGGCGGTATCCACACATCGACGCCCTGCATATAGAACACGCGAGCGAAAAATGCACAGGC
Organism: Schistocerca nitens; assembly: GCF_023898315.1. Taxonomy (NCBI): domain Eukaryota; kingdom Metazoa; phylum Arthropoda; class Insecta; order Orthoptera; family Acrididae; genus Schistocerca; species Schistocerca nitens. The sequence continues at coordinate 311,563,718 of NC_064616.1, read as the reverse complement.
GCAAAAATCACTCAGGCGAAATGATTTGCAGATAGATAGCGCCATGCTAAAATGCCCTCTGCCGAAAATCGCTGATTCGTTGTCAATGTGGAGCAGCATATATAGGCCAGACTCGTCGCACAGTTCAAGCTGTGATAAACATCAGCGTCATACACGCCTATGTCAATCGGAAAAGTCGGCAATTGCACAACGCTTTCTGGATACAGGGCATCGCATAATTTATGAAAAGACGGCAGTTTCATTCCCGGCATCAGCTTGCTGGGATTGCGTCATTAAGGAAGCAATACATACCCGTACAGCCGATAATCTCATCAACAGGCGTGCGGGATTTGAACTGAGCACAGCCAGGAACCCAGTGTTGGTAGCTATTAAGTCACGACGAGAGAATTAAGATTTTTTCGATAACAGACCTGTCGTAACATTGGTCTAGTATAGTTGTTTAGTGAGTGACATCTGGCCGCACTGTTAGTAAACAAAATGTACAGCGCACGCGCAGGAGAGCTGCTCTGCCATTTTCGGCAGAGAGCGTTTTAGTATGGCGTCATCTATCTGCAAATCATTGAGCATGCGTGATTTCCGATTCTGCACATTCTTCGCGAGTGTGTTCTATCTACAGGGCGTCGACGTGCGGATACCGTCAGTCGTACCTAGCCATAAGCAAGGTTCAACCAACTGAAGACGTCGGAAAGTTGCTTCGAGGAAATTTTGTGGAATTTGCACGTCATCCGGTGGCAAACCCGTAAAGACTATTCACAACATACCCGTTGGGAAAACTTGAAGAATCAAACCTTTAACTTTTTTAAAAAATCTTCTGTAATTATTATGGACTGTATGAATAAACGTCCGTTCGACTAGTTTTACATGTTGGGAAACAAAACTGTTACAAAAAGTGAGATGTGGCGAATAGATGTTTACTGTAGCACGAAATCAAATGCTTTACAGAACAACTTTTGATGTGAATAAATAAATGAGATGAAATTGATTAGTATACCACTCTTCCCTTTGATAATTTGTTTCCATATTAGTTCTACGGATCGGAGCGTGGAATGTCATATCCCTTAATCGGGCAGGTAGGTTAGAAAATTTAAAAAGGGAAATGGATAGGTTAAAGTTGGATATAGTAGGAATTAGTGAAGTTCGGTGGCAGGAGGAACAAGACTTTTGGTCAGGTGAATTCAGGGTTATAAATACAAAATCAAATAGGGGTAATGCAGGAGTAGGTTTAATAATGAATAAAACAATAGGAATGCGGATAAGCTACTACAAACAGCACAGCGAACGCATTGTTGTGGCCAAGATAGACACGAAGCCCACGCCTACGACAATAGTACAAGTTTATATGCCAACTAGCTCTGCAGATGATGAAGAAATTGAAGAAATGTATGATGAAATAAAAGAAATTATTCAGATAGTGAAGGGAGACGAAAATTTAATAGTCATGAGTGACTGGAATTCGGTAGTAGGAAAAGGGAGAGAAGGAAACGTAGAAGGTGAATATGGATTGGGGGTAAGAAATGAAAGAGGAAGCCGCCTTGTAGAATTTTGCACAGAGCATAACTTAATCATAGCTAACACTTGGTTCAAGAATCATAAAAGAAGGTTGTATACCTGGAAGGATCCTGGAGATACTAAAAGGTATCAGATAGATTATATAATGGTAAGACAGAGATTTAGGAACCAGGTTTTAAATTATAAGACATTTCCAGGGGCAGATGTGGATTCTACCACAATCTACTGGTTATGAACTGCAGATTGAAACTGAAGAAACTGCAAAAAGGTGGGAATTTAAGGAGATGGGGCCTGGATAAACTGAAAGAACCAGAGGTTTTAGAGAGTTTCAGGGAGAGCATAAGGGAACAATTGACAGGAATGGGGGAAAGAAATACAGTAGAAGAAGAATGGGTAGCTCTGAGGGATGAAGTAGTGAAGGCAGCAGAGTATCAAGTAGGTAAAAAGACGAGGGCTAATAGAAATCCTTGGGTAACAGAAGAAATATTGAATTTAATTGATGAAAGGAGAAAATATAAGAATGCAGTAAATGAAGCAGGCAAAAAGGAATACAAACGTCTCAAAAATGAGATCGACAGGAAGTGCAAAATGGCTAAGCAGGGATGGCTAGAGGACAAATGTAAGGATGTAGAGGCTTATTTCACCAGGGGTGAGATAGATACTGCCTACAGGAAAATTAAAGAGACCTTTGGAGAAAAGAGAACGACTTGTATGAATATCAAGAGCTCAGATGGCAACCCAGTTCTAAGCAAAGAAGGGAAAGCAGAAAGGTGGAAGGAGTATATAGAGTGTCTATACAAGGGCGATGTACTTGACGGCAATGTTATAGAGATGGAAGAGGATGTAGATGAAGATTGAATGGGAGATATGATACTGCGTGTAGAGTTTGATAGAGCACTGAAAGACCTAAGTCGAAACAAGGCCCCGGGAGTAGACAACATTCCATCAGAACTACTGACAGCCTCTGGAGAGCCAGTCATGCCAAAACTCTACCATCTGGTGAGCAAAATGTATGAGACAGGCGAAATACCATCAGACTTCAAGAAAAATATAATAATTCCAATCCCAAAGAAAGCAGGTGTTGACAAATGTGAAAATTACCAAACTATCAGTTTAATAAGTCACGGCTGCAAAATACTAACGCGAATTCTTTACAGACGAATGGAAAAACTGGTAGAAGCCGACCTTGGGGAAGATCAGTTTGGATTCCGCAGAAATATGGGAACACGTGAGGCAATACTGACCCTACGACTTATTTTAGAAGCTAGATTAAGAAAAGGCAAACCTACGTTCCTAGCATTTGTAGACTTAGAGAAAGCATTTGACAATGTTGACTGGAATACTCTCTTTCAAATTCTGAAGGTGGCAGGGGTCAAATACAGGGAGCGAAAGGCTATTTACAATTTGTACAGAGACCAGATGGCAGTTATAAGAGTCGAGGGACATGAAAGGGAAGCAGTGGTTGGGAAGGGAGTGAGACAGGGTTGTAGCCTCTCACCGATGTTGTTCAATCTGTATATTGAGCAAGCAGTAAAGGAAACAAAAGAAAAATTCGGAGTAGGTATTAAAATCCATGGAGAAGAAATAAAAACTTTGAGGTTCGCCGATGACATTGTAATTCTGCCAGAGACAGCAAAGGACTTGGAAGAGCAGTTGAACGGAATGGACAGTGTCATGAAAGGAGGATATAAGATGAACATCAACAAAAGTAAAACGAGGATAATGGAATGTAGTCGAATTAAGTCGGGTGATGCTGAGGGAATTAGATTAGAAAATGAGACACTTAAAGTAGTAAAGGAGTTTTGCTATTTGGGGAGCAAAATAACTGATGATGGTCGAAGTAGAGAGGATATAAAATGTAGACTTGCAATGGAAAGGAAAGCGTTTCTGAAGAAGAGAAATTTGTTAACATCGAGTATAGATTTAAGTGTCAGGAAGTCGTTTCTGAAAGTATTTGTACGGAGTGTAGCCATGTATGGAAGTGAAACATGGACGATAACGATAGAAGCTTTCGAAATGTGGTTCTACAGAAGAATGCTGAAGATTAGTTGGGTAGATCACATAACTAATGGGGAGGTACTGAATAGGATTGGGAAGAAGAGAAGCTTGTGGCACAACTTGACTAGAAGACGGGATCGGTTGGTAGGACATGTTTTGAGGCATCAAGGGATAACCAATTTAGTATTGGAGGGCAGCGTGGAGGGTAAAAATCGTAGAGGGAGACCAAGAGATGAATACACTTAGCAGATTCAGAGGGATGTAGGCTGCAGTACGAACTGGGAGATGAAGAAGCTTGCACAGGATACAGTAGCGTGGAGAGCTGCATCAAACCAGTCTCAGGACTGAATACCACAACAACAACAACAACAACAAAATTATATTCGGAAATAAATGATGTACCATAGTTAATAACATTATAGTGCAAACTTGACACATTTTAGATTCTGTTTAGAGGAGGAAGTCCTTGGCAATACTCGTCTGAAGAAATTTAATCTGAGTTGTGTTGTTGTTTGACACTAGCTTAACATTCAAATACCTAAACGGCACATCTTACATTTTAATTTCATTAAGCGTAAAACGATGGAAATTTAATTTATTGCCCATCATTCCTTAAATCATCTGACTGTCTGACCTGAGTCATCCTCATGACATTTTCATTCTTTTGATGCTGAATGTATCTGTAACTGATTCTGTCCACCACGAGTTCTCAGCCCTTGCAAAATGGCATATACGACCAAAACACTTTTGCTAAGACATTTTCCCGATAGACATTGAAATATTTTTAAGTCACATTCATGGATTCACCAAGATTCAAGAAATAGTTTAATGCCACACTCTTGGTAAACCAAAAGTTTGTGTTCCAGTTTCCCTAATACAATACATAAACGGAACAGCCATTACTGTTCTTTTTGTAGAGACAGTCACACACAGACAAAGTTCAAACTTGTACTGTGGGTCAGAGACAGACTGTCCTTGAAGTTTGTGGAGGGCAGTGTCTTCAGCGTTGCCAGATTATTGTCAGTAAAGCCACTCTACTGGTACATTTTTCATCAGAGCTGACGTGGGATGATGGAATATAGATTTTTGTGTTGAACATTTTGACTGTCTTTCACATTATAGTATGAAAAGTACAATTCTAGGAATCTGAGTCGCCTCCTTTGGACTATTTGTTATCTAATGTTCATGTTACTCTCTTCAGCTGATTATACAAAGTGTGAGCGATAGTTTCCCATAGTAACATAGGATCCATGGGTAACTAAACTGGTTTACTCATAGTCTTACAAGTTACTGTATTCTTATGTAATTTACCGGTTAAACATAAGGCTATGTAATTTTCCTTTGAGGTAGTCACCTAGTCTAGACTCCTAGTATAAAGCTGGGTCATGCTTTATTCAACATCTCTCAACTGCAGCTGTACTGAAGGGTGCAGGTATTCCCTCTGCAAGGACACTTACGCCATCACTGCTTAACGTTATTTATTATTATATCAATCTATTATTTCTGTTTCATACTCTATACAGCAGCAGACGATGTTAATGGGACAACATTGTGTACCACATAATAGTGGATTAATTTATTATCCTGATAGATTTCATTCTGCACACAAGACTGAAATAAAATGATCACTCCAGCTATTTTACATACAGTTATAACTCATTGTAGTGTACTTTACATTAGACATTGTCTTTCATACTTCAGCTACTATATTTTAGTTTTGTCTCTCTGTCTTCTTTGTTTGTTACAGTGATATGGAATGAATGTTTCTGATGTTGTTTAGATTCTTCTGAACTTCTGCTTACGATATATAAGGCACCAGTAGATTCCTGTGTTTAACAGGGGACAGTTGTGCTGTCTGAGTACACAAACTGTCCCGTTTCTGCAACAGGCTCAAAACTAATCCTCTAAAATTGAAGATTTAGCTATTATATTACAACATACATTAAAAAAAGGTAGACGCTAAAGATTACTGATGACAGGACTTATGTCCAAAGTATGGAGACAAAGTGCTAAAAACGCCAAATTGATTTAAGCTGATTTTCTTTTTGATCCTGTGCGCTGGGATTCTGAAAATTATTTTAAAACCAATAACACTTACCAAGTTTCGTTCATAATACGTTTGTGATATTCTCCTGTATACTATAGCATGATTCCTATTTACATTTGCTTATATCTGTCTGGCAAAAATTTCTTTATTGATAGCAAACAGTTTTAACTTTGTTGTGTTTGTGAAGTTGTGACACTACAAGAAGTAATTCTTTTTGTAGAAGACATATAGAACACTTTTTATTTGGAAAACTTGTATTCACAGGAAACTCATTATTGAAGAGACTCTCAAATCAATCAGCACTCTAATTCAGGCATTGTGATCAGAGTATCCTAATGATTTAACATAGTAGTAATTATATTTAATTATGTTGGTTCATATTAGAAATATTTATGGAACTGCTAATCTACATTGTTACACATTATGATTTTTAAAACACATACAGTGTAACGAACATCCAGGCTTGTTAAGCATCTGAAAATTGCTTGTCATTATCAGACACATAAGAAGGTAAGTAATCATTATAAAATAATTATGGAAATGTTGTGTTTTAATTATATTTATGACTTTTTTCACAGTTCTTTTGAGATATGTAAGTACAACATGCCCCAAATAACTGTGCATTTTCAGCCATATTCAGATGTTACTATAAATTTCCCTCATGGAACCACAGTCTGTGAAATGTGCCTTGTAGAATGGTCTTTCATACAACCATATGTGTGATATCATTGAAGTGAAACAAGGATTTCATATTTCTGTCCATTCAACATAACCACATGTCATTTTGTGTGCATCATTGTTGGGAAACAAGAATTTTAAATCAGTGTACACTCCAACTACATTGTATAGAATAATAATTAATTCATTGTAGTGTATTTGGGATTCTTCTTTGTGTTCTATACCTTTGTTTCATCTCTTTGTTACTATGACACGATTGAGTTTTTCTGACATATTTTACATTCTTTTAAGCTTCTTCTGGCTTAGATGTCTAAAATACGAATACCCTGTGTATTTAATACAGGTATTAGCCCTAAGTAGCACTTCTCAAATACCTTCATTAATAATATTCCATATTGACAGCTAGAGCCTTTTCGTTGGTTCTGTGTACTCACAGGAGACATCACTATTAACAACACCCCTTTCTTAACCCTCTCCACCCCGCCCTGATCTTTATTACTGTTCATTTGTGTTGTCAGTTTGGTATACAACATTAAATTACTAATGAGGAATTATGAATAATTTGATATCTGTGCCTTTATAGTTTAATGTCACGCAAATATTATGAATTACAATTAGGATATAAAGCCATTTTACATAATTTGTGTTATCTGAATGTTTAGAATGACTTTAGTGAGCAGTGTACGAAGAAAATGAGGTCATTGCTGACAATAGAAACCTACACAGTCACCATCTTCTCATGGGGTACAATTCACCGATCTAACCATCAGAATACTGGTGTACTGACATAAGGTTTCACATGTTATATAATAATGCTGGGCATTTTTTGTGTACCAGACCCTGGGCTTTATTAAGATGCTAGATGCAAATAATGTATGGCGCAAACTTAATGAAATGGCTGTACAGTCTTACATTTGGTTTTAATATCTAGAAATTCATGTTTGAAAGCTCATTCACAAAGAGAGGGAAATGTTACGATTTACATGGAAGATATCTTGTAAAAAGATGGAGAATACTATTTGTTTTTCTGATTTGCATCAGACATGGACAGAAACAAAAAATGCATAGAAATGTTTCAGTAAATATTTTTACCTGTGTATACAAATGATATAGAACTATATTTTCATCGCTAAAGTGTTGTATTATTCTTTGACCTCTGGTTCATTGCTACCATTGAGATAGTAGGTAAAAGAGCCATGTGTGTTGTGTCTTCTCAAAAGACCTAAATGTTCAATAAATATGCATTCACAGGCCATGCAGACATCAATACTGTACAGTTTACACACTAAGCTCACCTCTTATTGGCTAAATTCTAAGTTTTATCTATTATATTTGTGTGTATATTAGAAAACACTTGTGGGTAAAGGCTACTGACGATTGTGCTGGGTGCACTGTAGGGAGACTAAATTTTGAAATCACTATGTTAATTTTAGCTGAACATTTTTGAATATATTGAGACTCATAATTTCGATATAAAAGTGATGTCACTCACTGGCTTTCATGCAGAATATGTTTACATTATTCTTCTTCAAATCTAAAAAAAATTCCTTTTTATTACTTTACGTCTGTCTGGCAGAGTTATCTTTGTTGCTACCTACTGATATTGTTGGTTTTGAGACATTGCTGTGTTTGTGATATAACAGAACAACAAAAAACAATGAGTTTGGTTTAAAAAATGTCTTATACTCTTTATTTTCACAAATATATTCATACAACAGTAGAATACCATTACTGCATTTCACTGTAACATGTTTTTATTGCTAAGAACTATCAAATCATCAGTTTAATGAAAACAGAATACCTTGCAGCAATATGTCCATAGCATCACAACACTTTAAGAACGGTCCTTAGTCATGGGGGTTTACAGTCTCACACAGTTGTTGTGTTGCTGATTTACACCGTTACAATGGAAGATTTTACACAAATTTCACAGTGTACTGAAAAGCAAGGATTTTTGAGAACTTGACAATTGGCTATTATCATGAGACCCCAAAAAACACAGAAAAAGATTCATTATAAAATATCATAAAGTCTTCATCTTTTTGCAAAATGTATAGAGTGTCTTTCACTGTTCCTTCCCTGTTTGTAGCTATAGCTTGTCCAACTCACATTTGAGCCACAATTTTGCTCTGAGTAGTTACACTGTAAGCATTAGCATACTCACATTTCCACACATTTCATTCAGGGATTCGGGTAAAACATAATTATCTCCTACAAAAGCACTCACACTGGCAGTGTCCCGCTCAATAGTACACAATAACCACACAAAAAGGAGTGGTGTTGGACAGGAACTCATACAACCTGAAATAGATAAAATTTGTTTTTATTAAAGTAAGGACACTGTGTGGTTGTTCGATACAATCATGAAATTAGCCTTGCAGTATGTTTCTTAGTATAGAACTAAGACACAAAACTTCTCCTCATTTCTTCAAAATTGCACAGTTGCATGAAATAAATTATGGAAACAAAGAACTATAACTTGCTAAAATTAATTTAGACAAGGCAGAAATATTTGGACGTAATAGTAACACTTATCTCTAATACAAAGTACCAGAAACTTTAATCAAGAACATTCTTCCAGAGCAACAATTATTGTAAATAACATGCTTGGAAACAATACAGTACATAATTCTATTAAAAAATCCTGTTCGGTAGAAGAAAGAATGGATTAGATAATTAAATTATTCCTATTCATAAAATGGAGAGACATTCTGATGCATTTAATGTGATCAAAACTTCTTGTCGAAAGGATGCGATGGATAATGACTTAGGAACATCGAAGGTGCACAGTATGAAATGGATATTGCACCATGGAAAGGACCATTAATTTCAGGATCAACAGACTAACCAACTGAACCACTGAAGCACACTACATGACGTAATGCATCAGTTGACCATTATGGCGCTCTCAAGTCTCCAAACTCCACATGCTGACCTAATCTGAATCACAGTGTTTTGTCCTAGGAACCACGGTTGCTAAACACTCTAGTATGGTGGAGCTTGACTCAGACGAAGCCAGTATGAATCCTGGTGGCACAAGAAACTTCCACAACCAGCATATTCCTTGAAAGAGGGCAGGAGCAGGCCAAGTGTTCCTGTTTATTAGACTTTACACCAATGTCTCTGGTTAAATTCCAGTTTCATACAAAATGACTCACGATGTGAGGGCATCTGTCACTGTTAATGGTGACATATCCATTGGCTGGAAAATTTAGCTGTGGTTGACTCTATTGTGCCGTTCAAGAGGTATAGGATAATGTTTTACCTTATTTCTTATGTCCTCATTATACAACAAAAATATGACACTGCACGGAAGATACATCCATTACAGTAACGCACATTGAACACACTCCTAGCCAATAATGGTCTCTTCTCCTTTCTTACTATGTGGATATCTCACCCCACTGCACAGTTTGGCCAGTAGTCATTATAACTGATGAAAAGCTCTCAGGTTTCCAGCCGGGTGACAGTTTTATAAAACTGCGATTTTTTGATGAGTGACACACTCATCATGTTCTTCGCCAGAAGATGATGAGTATGCCACTCGTCGAAAAGTCATGGTTTTTTAATACTGCCACTCAGCTGTATACGATGAGAAAATCTACATTCACATATGCAGTCATTATATCCAGAAGGTAGGTTACTAGAACCTGATGTACTTCTTCAGCCTCGGTCAGTCAGTTCTCTTAAGTGTCCTAGAAATATTTGACCACAGGTCAATTATGACAGACAATATAGTGATATTCTACATTACTATAGTTGGTTTATGTCATACTCACAGCTTTTTGACCACAATCTTCAGACTACCCTCGAAGTTAAGATGTTGTTGTGTCTAATTATTACATGGGACTAACGAGGGATTCCACTAGTAGTATAGCGCTTAGAAGGATGACACAATTTCAGTAATAGGAAAATTATCAAAAAAATAAGAATTAAACCAGTGCATAAATAATCAAGATGAGGCATTGTTCATTTTCTTTCAGTTTCATCATGCACTTCATAATTTTTGACATGGGAGTGCAATTAGAAAGATATAAGCTAGTAAAATAAGTAAAAAAAATCTACAACTGTAGCCAAAATGTAACATTTTTACCATAGCATACTTCATATTACAAAAAATAAACATTCTTTTCGTATAAAATGAGATCACTTTCAGATATAATCCCAAAAATGTTATCAATAACAGTCACAAGAAACATTTTTAAATTATGGCCAATATCTACAGCATTTGATAAATCCTGTCTCTCAGTAATTCTTTCATTACTTCTCCCACATTTTATCATCTACAGTTTGTTCAAGATTCCATGGTGAAACAAATCATTAATCACCATCGGCTTTGTGAAATGAACTCTTTTCAAATGATTTTTCGCTTGATGTTGATGATATTAGAAACATGAGATGACAATAATCATTATGGTAGCATATTAGTTGTTTTTGTACTTCATTATTTTCCTTAACAGCTTTTAATACACAATCTCCTAATCGTTTTATTCCTTGTCTAGCATTACTAACATGCTGAACCAGTGGAAATATTTTTGATAATTGGTGCTATACTGTCTTTTCCTGGATATCAATTCCTCACAGAGCTAACTTTTATTTTCTCATTTTCTCACTTTTATAATGATATCAGCAACATTCTGATATTCTTAAAAATAATTCGATTAGTGTTAATTTCTATAAAATTCAATTTGTGATACAATATGTATTAAAAATTAAGAGCATTTTCATTATGAAACCAATATTATTTCCTCTTTTAAACCTAATGTTTAATTCTGACATTGAATAATTTATAAACCATATCATCCCATATTTGATACAGTTCATTATCTAATGAAGGATTTAGTAATAATGACTGAAGAAAATGACAGGAAAACGATAACATAATTGACTTCAATTTTGCTATTGTTCCAGTTATTTTGAATATGATGCAGTTTTATTTTTTTACACTTCTTAACTCTTCTGGAAGCTATCAGCTTGGAATCTTTCTTTCTGAATAGATAGACCAAAAGTAATTTTAGTATTCCTTTTCAAGATGCAGAAAATAATATTAAAGTTTGCGATAGTTGTGTCTGTCCAGTTCACTCTGACTTATGAGACTTGATGTTGCTTATATTGATGGAATATATTTGACAGAAGATTAAGGTAAAACACATGTTAATCAAATTGATAATTTATTACAAAGCTGTCAAAAAGGCAGTTACATTTTATCTAGAATTGAAGACTGACAAATTTATTCTACAGCACTATTGTACATTGATGTAAATCACTGAAAAATAAAATATGCAGAGAATTATGTAATTTATAATGGTAATACAAAATAAAAATCATATGAAATATTATACCATTTGGAATCATTTAGTGCACTCTTTTAAAGTTTATCAAGGAATTATGTAGGAGTGTGATCCAGTTCTATGGTTATTTTCGAGTTCAACATTACCTGATACACAAATTATCATGGGAATGGTCTGTGTGGTACAGGTAATGAAGAAAGTAAAACATTTGTACAAATTATCGAAATCATAGTTTTATAGTTAAATATGTAATTCATTTAGAACCTCAGAGATAAAAAATTCTTTTACTTTCAATCTATGAAAACGAATGTTTCAAATTTTTTAAGTTATTTTGAACTAAATGTAACTAATTATTATATTCAATGGAGTTTAATAAGCCTCATTTTCAGTTGTTTTCCTTCAAACTGATACAAGGATTATCATTTGAATAATTTGTCATTCTCTGATTGTGTAAAATTATGTCAAATTAAGTACAAGAATAGCCAAAATGAAACTTTTCCACAAAAGTTCTGGATTATCAATCAATGTAATGCAATTTTAAAGGTATACCATACATCTAAAGACTTCAGAGTAATAAGAGAATTAAAAGGTAAGATTGATGTTAATGTATATAATTTTATAAATAATTATCCTATTTATATTTTGAATATATACAATAGACATAGTATTCTATGACCACAAGGATGTTTATGAAATTATTCACCAATTTTAAAAGAACACTGTGATGAAATTTTTACATTTGTAACTATAGTAAGTATGGTAAAAAAGAACATCTCTTAACACATAGAACTCTTAATGACACTAACTAAAGGAGTAAAAAATTTGATAAATAAGTAATGTATTGTACTAATGTGTATATCAATTCTGAAGCATTTTAAGACAGACAAAAGTGATAAAAATTTAAATTTACATTTATTCAATCCTCAAATATTATTTGATTTCAAAGCAAAAAACCTGTAATGTTGCTCCATTTTAGTTACTTGAGTCCTACTACAATAAAAAGCACAAAACGTTTCAGACAAAAAATATATAACTATATTATCTGATATATAAGTGAAAAGTTGCCAAAAGGACTGAATATTCAACCTGTGTTGATAACACAAAACGGAAGAACAGACGTGAAACAGTGAAATAAAATGCTTGATAATTCATTCTTTCAGTTATATGATTTATACTATTTATTGGTGTTAGTATTTTCATACTCACCCTTGAAACTGTAGTAAATGAGTGTTATTGTAAATTTTTAGTATTCTGTATATTATGTTACATTTTATGTAAAATTGTCGGTATTAATAATTTATGAATATTTTTACAACCTTCAATTTTACGTTAAAACAAAAATAAGTGATGAAATTTGACGAAAATATTTATGATTTAGTGTTCACATAACACTTGTTATTCTGATAGTCTGAAGATTATTGAAACTGCTCATGCATTGTTAATGCTATGCCACTTGCTTATCCTGCCTAACATTCTGTCTTGTTGCAAAGAACTAATCTGAAAATTTATCAATTTCATCATGAGGATTGAGGAGCTATTTGAAAGAGTTTGGAAAAGGAAACAAAATTACCATGAGAAGTGAGTGCTAAATATATGCCTATTCTAATCATATCTAGTGGGGGCATATCATGTCAAAACCAAGATTGTAATAACCATCACATGAAGTCAGTTTTAGTGGAGTTTGCTTAATTTCAAGAATGTGGGACAAACGAGGCAGAGTGAGGCAAAACTAACCTCTATGTGGCTGAGTATGGAACTATGTGGTTACATTGGTGTCTCTCACTGGGCACAATGCCAGGAAGGTGGCTCTACTTGGACCCACCCTCACAGTCATGCTGTGCAGTGTGCTGCAAATTTGATTCCTCAGGAGACCTGAAACAATGTACATGCAGGCAATCTGTACCAAGCGTAGTAACAAGATGACAATAATTTACATAAATATATTGATATTGAAAATCTGTTGTTTTGATGATGATATTGAATTCACTTGCTCGTTTTCGTCATTATACCATTCCATATTCAGATGTGCTTGTGGCAGTTCAACTCAGCCAAAACACTGAAATACACAAAGTGATCGAAAACTTAACCACACTGGTAATCAGTAGTGCTACTGAAAGAATAAATTAAGCTAGTTCTTTTGTATACCAATATAAATGCAAAACATACAGTAACCAAATTTCTTGCCTGCTTAGCAGGCAAGAGTAAATTAAATGCAGTCAATAAAATGGCTGAATAGATTATCAATGAAGAGTTTATTAATGAAAGAAAACTGAACCACTCCCCATTCCCAACTCTGAGGTTCAATCCATCAAGATGAGTCACACCTAAACAGTAATTGAAATATCCTCATCTTTCGTTTATGGGCCAATTCGAAAATGTTGCAAGATTAAAGGATCTTAATTGCAGATTCCTTTTTTTCCCTCAAGAACTGCGTAACTGTGATGGCACTGTTTTACTACGAGAATGAATTGGCCTTAAACTCAGCTGTCTCTACATGTTTTGATCATCTTATTACAGCTCCTGTGTCTCATTCAAGTTGAACCTTGTAACAGATGGTGTTGAATGTATTATTAATCAATCTACAGTTTGTAATACTGAAGCAATTTGATAAACAGCTGGTCAGATTAGATATATCGCTTATGTAAATGGTAAATGTGATATACTGTGAACATTAAGCATGCCTTATACTTGAATGTCAAGTGTCTTAATAAATTTTCTTTTATTTTGTATTTGAGAACTCGCTATCAAAGATGAAGTTAAAAATAAATGCTTTGGTAATAGATGCTAAGGAAAAATTTTACAGCAGTATTTTGCTTTCCTGTGCTTTTAATTACAGTGAGTTAGTGTGTTTATCATGCAAGAGACATTTTGTCTATGGTAGATGTTGGAGACATTAATTCTCACTAAAAAGGAACTTTGTTCAGTGATTAAAAGTCAACATTAGTGGAAAAGGCATATCATTCAGCACAGGTCGCATTGAGGCCATTACTGGAAGCACACTCAGTGCACAAACAATGTTAAAGATGGAACTTTAGGTACCTGAATATTAATACTTGCTAAACATTGCAGCACTTCAACTGAAACGTATTTTTTGACTGTCTTAATTTTTCAGTGTAGACCATGCCTAAGAATACCAAGCTTTCAGTTAACAAGAGTGTGGGTTCACAAATCAAACTGTCAGATAGCGAAAGATTGCAACCAAAACAGAATTTGAGCGACAGAAATAGGCAAATATTATGGATGTGCATTCTGCTGCATGTGGGACGCTGTTTGATATGCCATCGTCTAAATCATAAATGCTTAGAAAGTAAGTGGCTCTTTCATTAAAGTTATCCTATTTAAGTTTATTGACTTCCCACGTGCATACAGACATTGTTTGCCACAATCTGCCCTTACACTTATGGATCACAGACACAATGGTCACATAAAGTGATGGTGTAGTGATAGGGAGCCTGATAACGGCTTCTGTATCACTTCAACGAAAACAGCAGTGATAACATAGAGACCAAGACAGAGCTGTGGCTAACTGTATCTTCTAAATGACTCGGTGAAGCTGCATTGATAAAGTTATTGTAAAATTAAGATCCCAACTTACAGGTGATACTACAATGTGCATTTTTTACAGTTTCTTAGTACCCATAGCTTCCCTTATAAACTTTTTGCAATTATTGTGTCATCATATGTGCATAAAGTGTTCACTAACATTGTTCTGGCAACTAGTAAAAATGTAGGCGCAATGAAATAAGGTTCATTGTTCATTAAGTGTACTAGGCTGTTGATTCAGATGATGGAGAGGAAAACTAAAATGGTCGCACAGATTTGTCAATGGGAATTAGAACACTAGGAAAGTATTTTCCCCTATTCATTTACAAACGCTTGTTGCTACGAGACTTGCCTGTGAACATACTCCATGATCACATCCTTCTCAGAACTAACAGTTAACATTTATGCATTATTGTTACGCCTGACGATGTATTCGTTGTAGTACCGTCAACAGTACTTCCTAATAGTTTTAATGACTATAGCAAGAAGCTCGTCAGTCACTTTGTACATTAATGTCTGCTGTGTATATTAGAATGAAGAACAAATTAGATGTTTGCTCTAAGCGGTAAATCTAGAGGTGATTTTAATTACGTGACTTAGAGTGACTTATAGTTTCTGTGTTGGCTGCCATTATCACAAATGCAGTATGCACTAGTTACATATAAACTATAATTACAAGAGACTACTTAATGGAGTATATATCATGTTTCTTACCTACTGCCGACGTCAGTCATCACGAGTCCTGCTCCTTTCTGCAGTGTTTCAGGTTCACGACTCTGACAAACATAGTTACCTGGATCTTCAGAACTGGAAGATCTAGGCTTGACGTTGTCCAGAGTTTTGACACAGATCGCAGTGCAGTCACATTGGGCATTATTTGCTTTCAATTGGACGCATTCTGCTCGGTGTTTTGCACCATCTGTTCTGGAGACTTCTATAGCATTATCGTCGATGGAGTCCGTCTCACGTCCCGTCTGATGATCAGTCCTTGGAAGAGAACAAAGGTAAGCACAGCTAGCGTATCTTCATAGAACTCACCACTTTACAACGAGAAGTTTCATTTTTGTCTAGACTGCGACTCGAGTAGAAGCTTTTCAGTTTAGATATGAATCCTCTACCAGCCAGGCAAAATTAAGTTGACAGAAGAATTTATTCATGTCTTACCTTTGGGCATTTTGATTATCTTGCAGTTCGGCGATGGTCGGTACTACAGCATCTTTGCTTTCAGTTTTGAATGCGGGCTTGGAGTCACAAGATCTCTTCTCCCAAGAAACCGTCACCTGTGTAATAAGCATAATAAAAGTGTGCTACTTCTAGTCATTATCAGCTTTTGGCAGCTTTTACTTGAACTTCATAAAAGAAATTCTTAAAGATGTATGCTAATCATATATTGCAAACAGTGGTGAAAATCATGCGAAACAATGAGAGATATCGTAATGTGTCTAAATTGTTTCCGCTTTATGGAAACCCTTTTAGAAGATCGAATATTACGGTGGCCGTTTGTAGTTTTGCTTCCTTGTCTTCCGCATGACAGCTTTAATGTAGCTTCTTGCTTGTTGGAATGTACAGCTTTCTGAAATGTGATGGGATAGGAAAGTATAAACTGTCGTGTGACACCGATACCATGTAAATGCGCATAGATGCATAGTCTACAATAAAGTACTAGTATGATCATGAATGCAGGAAGATAATTGTTGGGATTTGGCACATGAAGACGATGCGCGACATATGACATCCCAGATTCTCTGAAGCTTAATAATCATCGGTCTGCCGTGTCAAGAAAGCACTGTAAGTGTCAATTACGGGAAATTTCTTCCCACCGTGATGTGCCCAGCCACCCCATTTCTGGACGCAGTTGTGAAAACCTGATGAACATTGTCCGTACTAACAGACAAATAACATTGCCACACCTCAAGATTGCCGGAAATGAAGGATAAATAACGGATTATCCTATGAGATGCGTGCTACGACGTTTGATGTACCTGAGATACGGAAGCAGAAGTTCAGCACGATTGCTCTCAGCATCAGCTTCACATAGGGAAAGGCCCTCTAGTGAGTAAGGCTCAGATATTGACACCTGGGTGAGTTGGAGTGTCGCAAGGCCTTCCAGCCAAGAATTTCAATAGTTGCAAAAGAACTGTGCAACATGATAGTGATGCAATAAAGTAGTGAAACGAAATTTTAAACTGTGGATTGTATCCAGTGGAGAAACGCACTCAGTCAGTGTGATTCTTATGATCGGTTGCTAAGTGTTACACACATCTGTAAAGAACACCATACGTACTAACCATGGTGGTTTGTAGTAAGACAATTCGCCAAAAGTTACATAGCTGCAATGGCTTTTGGTTTTGGTGGAGGGTGGTCTGAGTAATGTACTACGTAGTTTATTAGAAATCTTTTACATACAAAAATAATCTTAATCACTCCGAAATACACCCGGAGGTAGGTACAGTATACGTCACTTTTATTTCATGAATTTCGACATACTAAAGGAGGTCCTACAAGATATACGAAGCACTTTTTAAGTTATCAGTATCTGAGCTGGGCGAGAGATAATTTACGACAATATTTTCAATCACTTAGCTATCTCGACGCATGATGTTTCTATGTCAGCACATTAAGAAAGAAAATTCATCGATATGAGCGATTGGGGAGATCTTTGATGATTAACGATTACTTATTTTTTCTTAATATTTGTTGGATATAAAGCTTTGCTCACCTAAACAAGAAGATTCATTGAATAAAGTTTGGATTCAAAAATTGGAATATTGCGGGTAAAGCGCTGAAACTGTAAAAAAAATTTTAGTGATTGAGTATTAGACCAGACAAGCGCATGTGACTGAGATGTAACTTTCTAGAGCGGCAAAAAACCGACTGAAATAAAAGATCCTTGGGAACGACATTCAGCTGGCATCTCGACAGAAAATGTCGCGAATGTGAACAATCTTGTTCTGGAAACCCATAAGCAGATTATCGAAGATGTTAGTAGCCATCTCAAGAAATTTTATCAGAAGAACGAACGTGAAGACTATATTCGAAACAAGAGTTTTTATAACGAACAAGAGTAACATCACATCGAAGTCTGCATGAAATGTCAAACATAATGTCAATTGCATCCAGACATTCGTTACAATATTCAGAATAGCGGCGAAAGTTTAGCTTCTGATGACGATCCCAAGTCATGGCTTTTAAGGGAAAAACTTAAATGATGATGGAACTGCATAAGAAGAAGGTGAACTGAAAAGGTCGTTGTTAATGCACTTGAGGACATTTTGGACAGCATGTCATTGGTAGGTAGGCGATGACTTTTGACATTTCCACCCGCAATTACATGATTGCTGGTGGCTGGATTACAGTCGGTGAAATAAGCCGTTAAGTTAAAATTGTATAGTAACCATTCGTTACATTACCCCATACATACCCCGTACAAAACGACAGCCGAAGTACAAAATAGAATTAACAGGTTCTTTTGATGTCCTTGTACATTTCTTGCTCTTACCGTTTTCTCAAGGGTTTTATCTATAAGGCTACAAACCTATGGTGGTGTGAAGTTCTCTGTCTTCAAGTTCGCAACCCTTTATCCTTACTACTACGCCGAATTTCGAGAATTTCAGTCTCTAAAAAATTTGTGTAGCACTTGATCATACTGTCGAACCGAGGAATTTTCTCTAAAGTGGAAAGTGCAGTGATCTCATACGTGAGGCGATGAACCTAATACGCTGCTCTTCGAAACAGTGCTAGCAATGTACATGCGATCTTGTAAACAAAAGTGCATATCGTTACAGAGCCCCTCTTTCCCAGCAAGTGTCGTTGTTTCAACACCTATCTTCACACAGAAAACATCTCGCACAAGGTTTCGCAATTTGCGGTAGTATTCCAACACCATGACCTACATGTCTGTTTACGTTGAACCTTTGCAATGTAAGGAAATAGACATGCTTGACACTTTTAAATGCTAGTTAAGAAGAGCATGATTTCATCATAAAAGGCAACAAAGTTCGAGGGAAGAGTGGCCGTCTCCTGGACGAATTTTTTCAGTAACGAAGAATGCAGTGCTGGAAGCAGCCATTTTCATGTCTCTTAATACGATATAGAATGTTCTGCACATTATCGACAGGCGTGTTGCTATTCACAGTTTTCGTCCACAGACCCTTGCTACGGCGAGGCAACCATTACAACAAGAACGACATCACATTATAATTAACAGCATAAAGCTTCGCTGTATGTACTCTAATTCTGCTCTATATAATCACCCTTTCTGTGGAAATTATTCAGTTTTGCACTAGACAGACACAGCCATTCGTAGACATGCTAAATATATTTCAGGTGGCACCGTGTTTGGCGCACTGGATTCGCACTGGGAAGGACGACTGTTCAAATTCTCGTCCGGGCATCCATATTTAGGTTTTCCACGATTTCCCTAAATCGCTTAAGACAAATGCGAAGATGGTTCCATTTAAAAGGGAGTGGCCGATTTTTCTTTCCCTTCATTCAGTGATTCCAGCTTGTGCTCCGTCTCTAATGACCTTGTTGTCAACAGGACGTTAACCTCTAATCTACCTGATGTATCGAATTTTTATTAGAAAATATACCTACCTTGTACATGGAAATGTACTTTCGAGTTTTTATCTGACGAATATGGTACTGCTAAAACAAATAACCTAACCATTCAGAGTCATGGAGGACAAAAAGCAGTATTGCTGTGCACGTCGCTGGACCACTTGTTTCGTTTAGTGTAGTGCCAAAACAAAAATGCATATACAAAATCAGACATACTGGAAGGACTGATAATTGCAGACTTTCAAAAAAAAAAAAATGGTTCAAATGGCTCTGAGCACTATGGGACTTAACAGCTGAGGTCATCAGTCCCCTAGAACTTAGAACTACTTAAACCTAACTAACCTAAGGACATCACACACATCCATGCCCGAGGCAGGATTCGAACCTGCGACCTTAGCAGTCGCATGGTTCCAGACTGAAGCGCCTAGAACCGCTCGGCCACTCCGGCCGGCTGCAGACTTTCGTGGAAGGATGAGAATACTGACGGAACAGCAGTACTTACCAACACTCCTTCGCGCCCATTAACGAAAACATTATTGCATGTAATACCACGCACTTTTAATGGGACTGCTCTGTTCTTTCCATGTGCTTCTGTTGCTTGCGGTGGCTCGTCTTTTACTCTCGGTCGTTTGACCTCGGCGTCAGCTTGGTCTGTGACGTGACGACGACGCTTTTCCTGATACTGCCGTTTATTTTCTGGATCTGCAGCAGCGGCTCCAGGAGAAACCATTGGGCTGCTGACGCTGGAAGTGAAGCTCCTAGCGCCTTTGCCAGGGTTTCTTGGGTCCGGAGTCTGTGTATCCGCTTCCAGAACATGCAGCCTGTGGAAAATATTACCCTCACACATCATGCACACCTGTGTCGGTAAGTAGTTCTACAAGGCTTACTGGAAAATTTTGAGGTGTACACAAATAGGTACATAACATACAGATAAGTTCCAAAAACGCGACATGAAATAAGAAATAAGTGTGAAGCTCAGGGACACGTGGAATTCTACACAGCGATTCGAATCCAACATGATAACTTGTATACGAAGCTGGTCGACAGACATACGACTACTACGAGGATATTTAGACACACAGAATCACAAATAAAAACCACCGCCTTAAATGCCAGAGTGTCGTGTTGCTGAAAGTGAAGTGAAAATAAACTGAAAGCTATGTTGAGGACGATACATAGTGGTTATTTTACAGGCACAATTCTGTGATCGTGTAGCGAAACAGTATTGTTAAAACGGTTAATGCACTCCTCCTAGGAATATCGTAGCCAAGAAAGATAAATCGTGGTCGTTCTAAATGCTCTTGAGGAAAGGAGATAAATTTGATGCTGTCGACGAAACTGGTGTCAGAGTGTCTTCATGGAATTCGGCGACTGAGCTACCTACCTGATCCAGCGTAGCCTCCATGGGCCTACATGAGCTTCAGGGACACATAATGCTCTTCATTCACATACACACTTGTCGCATCACCTAATTGGTATTGGATGAGAACGTTTTAAGAGGTTACTCATTTAGCAGGTTTACAACTCGAACGTTGGGACATCATACGTTCTCTCCTGCCTTACGATGTCAAAAGTTTTGAGGGAAAACCTGTTCATGTTTTCTCGCTTTTATACACTCTATATTAACAGTACTTTATAAAAACACTTTATAAAAACATTTCTTGTATTCAATATAGTCTAGTTGACTCGTGCGAATGATTCGCACTGTATCCTGTATAGGTGATATAGTAATGAAGGAACAAGTAAATACAAATAATTATTAATAAAAAGTACAATGTTGCAATACCAAAATACAGTATAGAGGCCGGTGTAAGTTGGTGCAACTCCTGCAGGAGGTTGGGAATTTACATTCGTGTGATAAATCTGACGATGTATTTTGAAACAATATGGACCACTGTCAGTAATATCAACCGAATTAAACTGTAGTGAAGCAAATGCCAGAGCATTGTTCAACTGTCTGATATTTTCTAGGTAGTTCTTACTATCGTCACAATGCCTCTCTATGAGTTTTCGATGCTCTTCACAAACTTCAATGGGCTGTAATTTCACCTATGTCTTGTGGCAACACATAGTAGCTGAATTGTCACTGAACTTCGCAGCAAACAGCAAAGAAGAGCAATGTATGCACATTTGGTCCGTCTTACCAATGTTTTGAGTTTGAACTTCATCGTCTTTAGTGAAAAGACGGGCAGAGCAATAAGTTTTTGAAAGTTTATATAATTGTCTTCTAGCACTGATAGTTTGATGCAGATGAAGCATGTAAGTCGGTGACACAAAGTCGTTACTAACTTGTGCCGTTGACCATTAAACCCACCTTCTCTGGGACCGTCCTGAGCTTCTTTGACGTGCTGAATTCGAAGTGTTCTTTCTTCGTCACTGTGTCTGGCATTTCATTTTCTGGCGTCTGGGACACGTTGCAATAAGTATCCTACGATTCACATTAATGTTGATTGTTTTTATTGTACCGCACGAGCAGACTCTAACAAACAGTTATGTTACGTGGCAATGATTGAGGAAAGCATAAATCAGTAGATTCTTTAAAATGGTAACTTAAAACCGTGTGATTCCTAGACATTTTGCAGGGGGAGCAGCAAGAGAAACATGTTCATCACGAATAGCCACGCGGCACCCTCAGCGAAGATATTAGGTGCAGACAAAGTGCTGACGCAGCGCAGTGTATGAGGGGCTCTGATACACGTCTTCACCGTAGGCAGGGTTGGCGTTATCATGCGATAAGGACGGTCAGAATATCGCTTAACAAGACCCGACGGCCCACAGCCTCCTGCAACCCGCATAACTCGTGCGCTTACAGACCGACAGAGCACGAAATTGAGTCTCGAGTAAGCAGCTCATTTATACTGTATCTCCAAGAGTTGACGTGTACGCGGTAGTAGACTCTACACTTATGAACACAGCGCTCTCTAGCGGCTGTTACGCCTACATGTGACTGCCAAAAGCTTCAGAAAATGTTCACATATGAAAATGCTGCGTTATTTTAATGATCGGGAGATGAGGGGAGGAAAGCCTGAAAGAAATTGTTGATGGATTCTAATGCACATATTTCGGAAAAAGTGATGAGCGCTCCACCGTTCTGGTCTCAGAAGAGCTACTAGGGACCGACCGACTGCCATGTCGTCCTCAGACAACAGTGTCATTGTTTGCTGTATGGAAGGGCGTGGCGTCAGTGATTCGCTCTTCCGGTCGCTGTCGTCTTTGCAGACCTTGAGAGTCGCTACTTCCCATTCAAGTAACTCCTCAATTTGCCATCAAGAATCTGAGTGGATCCCGTTCCTATCCTCCGCCTTCTCCCGCCCCCCTCACAAATGAAAAGTCCCTGGCAGTATCAGGAATTGAATTCGGGTCCCCCTACATGGAAGTCAGCCATGCTCACTAACCCACGGAAGTGGGCTAATTCACGTAAAAATTACATTACTTCCTTGAAAATGTGTATGTAATAACAGATTTGAGCTTTCAAATGAAGCTTTAAACATCTTTAACCACATAAAGCGACTGGGAATCGATATACACTCCTGGAAATGGAAAAAAGAACACATTGACACCGGTGTGTCAGACCCACCATACTTGCTCCGGACACTGCGAGAGGGCTGTACAAGCAATGATCACACGCACGGCACAGCGGACACACCAGGAACCTCGGTGTTGGCCGTCGAATGGCGCTAGCTGCGCAGCATTTGTGCACCGCCGCCGTCAGTGTCAGCCAGTTTGCCGTGGCATACGGAGCTCCATCGCAGTCTTTAACACTGGTAGCATGCCGCGACAGCGTGGACGTGAACCGTATGTGCAGTTGACGGACTTTGAGCGAGGGCGTATAGTGGGCATGCGGGAGGCCGGGTGGACGTACCGCCGAATTGCTCAACACGTGGGGCGTGAGGTCTCCACAGTACATCGATGTTGTCGCCAGTGGTCGGCGGAAGGTGCACGTGCCCGTCGACCTGGGACCGGACCGCAGCGACGCACGGATGCACGCCAAGACCGTAGGATCCTACGCAGTGCCGTAGGGGACCGCACCGCCACTTCCCAGCAAATTAGGGACACTGTTGCTCCTGGGGTATCGGCGAGGACCATTCGCAACCGTCTCCATGAAGCTGGGCTACGGTCCCGCACACCGTTAGGCCGTCTTCCGCTCACCCCCCAACATCGTGCAGCCCGCCTCCAGTGGTGTCGCGACAGGCGTGAATGGAGGGACGAATGGAGACGTGTCGTCTTCAGCGATGAGAGTCGCTTCTGCCTTGGTGCCAATGATGGTCGTATGCGTGTTTGGCGCCGTGCAGGTGAGCGCCACAATCAGGACTGCATACGACCGAGGCACACAGGGCCAACACCCGGCATCATGGTGTGGTTAGCGATCTCCTACACTGGCCGTACACCACTGGTGATCGTCGAGGGGACACTGAATAGTGCACGGTACATCCAAACCGTCATCGAACCCATCGTTCTACCATTCTTAGACCGGCAAGGGAACTTGCTGTTCCAACAGGACAATGCACGTCCGCATGTATCCCGTGCCACCCAACGTGCTCTAGAAGGTGTAAGTCAACTACCCTGGCCAGCAGGATCTCCGGATCTGTCCCCCATTGAGCATGTTTGGGACTGGATGAAGCGTCGTCTCACGCAGTCTGCACGTCCAGCACGAACGCTGGTCCAACTGAGGCGCCAGGTGGAAATGGCATGGCAAGCCGTTCCACAGGACTACATCCAGCATCTCTACGATCGTCTCCATGGGAGAATAGCAGCCTGCATTGCTGCGAAAGGTGGATATACACTGTACTAGTGCCGACATTGTGCATGCTCTGTTGCCTGTGTCTATGTGCCTGTGGTTCTGTCAGTGTGATCATGTGATGTATCTGACCCCAGGAATGTGTCAATAAAGTTTCCCCTTCCTGGGACAATGAATTCACGGTGTTCTTATTTCAATTTCCAGGAGTGTATTTGGAGGAAAGTACGCTGCGAAAACCGCTATCAGTACAAATCTCACTAATTTACTCGGAATTCATACCTGTTCGTTGTTTGCATCCATACCTTCCACTTTAATCCCAAACAAGGTATCCCTCTCGACAGTTCTTGCTGATGTTCGAGGAAAAGTTATGTAAAGTTCTAGATTCATTTCCTTGCACTTAAAAGAATTGTAGCACTTAAAATAATGTCAACATCCAGTCCCCAGAAAAAGATATTTCTTACGCTAGAGCTTTGTAAAGTCATATTTTCGTAGAATATAAGTTATACTATTACAATCATCAAATGCGGCGCTCTTGTATGTGCAAGTGCTGAATAAACCTTGGTTAAATGAAGTTAGTGTTCGTCATTCATCTAACTACACCTTGTTCTACGTGATAATATTGTGATACACCTCCATCAACAATAGAAATTCCGCTTAGTAGTTCACCGAAATCCGATATAAGTTTCATGAGCTACACCACCGACAACTTGTCGCCTTCGGAAAGTAGCGCAAGCTTTATCGAATTGTAACTCTAAATCTGGGGCTCTAATCTGCATCCGGCGATTCATCTTATGTCTTCCGTCTTTCCTTTATTCGCTAAATGTAAATTCTGGGACGGTACTTAAGAGAGGATCTATCTTCTGATGTCAAACGTCGCCCTTAGCAGCTCGAGCTACTGTTCTGTCTCTAGTTGCTATAATGTCGCCTGCGCATTAAACCCAATCCTTTCATGACCGCAGATTGGTAATTACAGCCAGTTATTCAGCTTTTGTCGCACCTGTGATGCTATTCGCTAAAGGTGGACGTGCTTCGCGCCAGGATTAGGCAGTTATTTTCTTTTTTTTTTTTTTTTGTGTGCTCCGATAGTTTCCTTACGAAACACCACAATGAACTTTCAAAAGAAGATGTCATGCTGGCTTTTGTAATCCTGATCGTATGCGTGTTTCCCGATACCTGCTCTGCGTTACAACGTTCATTTCAATAAGACGTATACATCTTGGTTGAGCAGTGGCGTTTTGCTGGCAAGCCAGCATATTTGCAAGTACCTCGCCTTCGCGCTCTTGTCTTTGCTTGTGGCGCGTACTGAGTCTTGGCTGCCTTATCTTTGCCGGAGGAGTTAACTGGAGGCTCTCGCCAAGGATGTGACAGTTGGCATTCGATGTTACCTGAGGCCAGAGTGTGCTTGTAGTGGAGCGGGAAGCGACCACGAGTATGGGGCAGCTTGGTGGGGAGCCTATCCTGTCGCCTGTGATGAAGTTTTTCTGCCTTGGGTTGCGTGCTGCTAGTTCCGGACGCGGCTATCTACGGTCGTCCGCTGCCTTATTGCCGCCTGCTGTACCCGACGCAAGCCATATCGGACGTTAAATGAGATTTTACTTACAAGGGAACCTCCCCATCGCACCCCCCTCAGATTTAGTTATAAGTTGGCAGAGTGGATAGGCCTTGAAAAACTGAACACAGATCAGTCGAGAAAACAGGAAGAAGTTGTGTGGAACTATGAAAAAAAATAAGCAAAATATGCAAACTGAGTAGTCCATGTGGAAGATATGCAACTTCAAGGGTAATGCTCAGGCAGTAGCGCCGTGGTCCTGTGGTTAGCGTGTGCAGCTGCGAAACGAGAGGTCTTTGGTTCGTCTTCCCTCGAGTGATAATTTTAATTTTTTGTTTTGAGACTATTATCTGTCCGTCTGTCCGTCCGATGCGATCACTTTTTTGGGAGTGATAATCACATTCACAAGAAAACCTAAATCGGGCAAGGTAGAAGAATCTTTTTACCCATTCGCCAAGTGTACAAGTTAGGTGGACCGACAACATATTACTGTCATGTGACCCACATGTCGTCACCAGTATCGTATAGAATATACCAGACGTGTTTTCCTGTGGAGGAATCGGTTGACCTATGACCTTGCGATCAAATGTTTCGGTTCCCATTGGAGAGGCACGTCCTTTCGTCTACTAATCGCACGGATTTGCGGTGCGGTCGCAAAACACAGACACTAAACTTATTATAGTGAACAGAGACGTCAATGAACGAACGGACAGATCATAACTTTGCGAAAATAAAGTAAATTTTTCACTCGAGGGAGGACTTGAACCATGGACCTCTCAGTCCGCAGCTGCTCACGCTAATCACGGGACCACGGTGCTCCTGAACTCCTATTGTCCTTGTTGTTGCCTATGTTGCGCAAGGGCTACTCAGTTTGTATATTTTGCTTATTTTTTTCATAGTTCCACACAACTTCTTCCTGTTTTCTCGATTGATCTGTGTTCAGTTTTTCAAGGCCTATCCACTGTTCCAACTTATAACTAAATCTGAGGGGGGTGCGATGGGGAGGTTCCCTTGTTAGGGCATGTCTGTGAAGGTGAAGAGGACTGCTACCTCTCTTCTGGTAACTTTTAGCGCATGGGTGTTACCATTGAAGTAAAGGTGTGCCTATGAAGAATTCATGGTGTTTAAGACAGGTGTGAAATATTAATATAATGCACGAGCGTGCCTCTTCCAGCTCGTGAGAAATTGTTGTTTGATGTAATACGTAATCAGCTGCAAGACCATAATCTGTTTATCAAATATACTACTTTCGTGTGTTTGGTAGCTTTAGCGTAGTGATCCCCAGTAAAGCTTGTAATGAAATTTTCAAAATTGTGCTCGTTACGGTTTTCACTGAACAGTGGGGCATAAGAGTACACGTAATTTGTGACTAAGATCGGAGTGCCCGCTGGCCTTGCTAGTAATTGCAAGTTTTTTTAATATCTTAATAGCAGGCAATTCTCCTTAAGGTTGATAATATTTGTGCTGTTGGTTGTACCTTGTCTGTGTAGTTCATTCGTAGTGGGGACAAAGGCAGTGTGCCGATTTATTAGTGGATAATTTAACCTGTTATTTAATATCTTTTGGTGGTTGTTTACATTGTCCCTGCGGACCTGTTGAGTGCGCTTGTTAAATGTTACAGCTGGCTGACTGGTGTTTTGGAGTAAGCGCTACCTTTCCACCTATGGGTACCGGGCCTGTGAAATCCTGGTTAGCGGGAGGTGACTCCGGGTCGAAGCTCGAGAAGTGGGTCTTGTACGAAATGCCACCTTCCGTCTTGGCTTCTCGAAGCTGTTTTCGTTCTGCCCTCGAGCGACCTGGCGTCACTCCTCGCTAGTGAATTCTGGCGCTAATTGTTTACTTGGGTATTTATTGTATTTAGTATATTTATTAATCCTTGTCACAAGAGCAACATACAATTACGAAAGGTTGTTGCGGTGTTACTCTTAGTAACACTTCGCGCTGATTATTTCTGTTACTGAGCCTTGGAGCCGAAGTTTGAAACCTTAATAAGCCTTAGTGATATTTATTGACTCTTGAGTGTGAAACAAGTGCCTTTGTATTAACTTCATCCTGCTATTTATTGGGTGTTCAAATGGTTCAAATGGCTCTGAGCACTATGGGACTCAACTGCTGAGGTCATTAGTCCCCTAGAACTTAGAACTAGTTAAACCTAACTAACCTAAGGACATCACAAACATCCATGCCCGAGGCAGGATTCGAACCTGCGACCGTAGCGGTCTTGCGGTTCCAGACTGTAGCGCCTTTAACCGCACGGCCACTTCGGCCGGCTTTATTGGGTGTATCTCTGCCAGGTTATGTAGGTAAATGTTTTGAGAACATCAGGTCTCAGTGTGCGAAGACTAATAAGAAATATTGTATTTCTTGATTCAAGCCGTCAGGCGCATAATTGTCAGTTATTTTAAAATTTTCTTATATATGATACTTTGTTTCATAAAAGGACATTGGTAGCAGATTCACTAAATTCTTGAGACAAACTATTCTTATTACCTAAAGTAATCAGGAGTAAGATATTGTTGTTTTAAAGGAATTTGTTGATATGACTGTTAAATAAAACGAGTGATAACGAAAGGGGTCTAGTTCCTCCTACTGTTTCCCCATTCGCTAGTAGAATGTTTCAAAAGAAGTCATGCTCGTTTTTGTAATCCTGATCGTATGCGCGTTCCATATACCTGCTCTGCGTTATAACATTAATTTCAATAAGACGTATACACTTTGGTATTGCTATTTTCACTACCATTAGTGATATTGTATAGAGAAGTTTGTCCACTGATTGGTTACGAATAGGGATCCTCTGGTTCTAGTGTAAACGCAATGCTGTACGTTAGTAACTGAAACTACGGAGGCTGGTATAAGTAGAATAAAGTGCTGTGATATGTAGATTCCACTAAGTATAAGCAAATTATGTGATATATCTGAGGCGTAAGGAGATGTATTAATAATTTTTTGACGAACATGACAAAAATAAATACTTACGGTTTGATTACATAGGTTCCCAGATGGACTAGCTGATAAACCCGACTACCGATAACAATCTTGGGTCCAGCAGGTGGAGCTGGTGGTGGCTGCGGAGGCTGCGGGGGTGGCACTGGTGGCCTCGGCCGCGGGGGAGCAGGCGGGGGTGGACGAGGCCTCCTCGGGTCAGGCTGCGGCTGCTGCTGCTGCTGCTGCTCCTCCTCCATCTCGGGCCCCAGCACTGTCCCAGCTATCAACGCCTGAAGCACAGTAAATGATCGCTGCTCTCAAAACAAAGCATACTTTACACCTCTCTGCTGGTTCAGATTTTACTTCTTGAGACCAAATGTCAAATTAACGATTTTACTGTCATTTTTCCATCCTGATTCAGTCCATGCTGGTAGGAATAGTTGACCGGTAATACAGAGCGACTTTTCGATGTGAACGGAAAAATCAAACGACGTACAGATACCGGTAAAAGGAAGTGAAAAGTTATGTACTACTTTCACGCAAAGTAATATTTGCGGGACTATAGCAAATTCATTTAGTTCAAAAATAGCAACACTGAAGATCACATTACTAATTCGTACGTAAAATTATCACATTATAAAGATTTCATGTAAATGTTTGGTCTAAACGAAGAAAATTGTTCGCAAATTGCCTGGGGTGTTTCAGCAATGAACCAGGTAACAGGTGGGCCGTAGGTAGGGAAAGATGGTATTTCTTCCCAGCTTGGTTGGATGGGCGACTGGTGCCATGTGAATTTATCATACTTTGTCTTGTGCGTAGCCACTGCACGTAGTCTACACGAACCAAGAAGTATATAGGCAGTTAACTGCTGTCACAAGCAGGAATTGTATCTGAACGGCGTATATACATAGGATGTAAAAAAATAACTTTACACTTTACCACACTGGTGTGGAGGAAGTTGAAACGAAATATTTGACGTAATATACCTGTCTATCATGTCGAAACAACGGAAAGTTGGACAACAAATGCCACATAAGCTTCAGTGCATGCACGCCACGTGAGACTTAATATCCTCTCGTCCTCTTACGCCACCAGCTTAGCGGAGTACCTACTGATTATAAAACTGACGTTTTGTAAATGTTAGCTCAAGATTTAGTGAATTTTAGCAGCGTAAAATTAACTATTAAATGTTTTTTTTTTTTTCTATGGCTATCTTCCTGCGAGACGACTGTGATCGTAAGAGGTAAGTTTAAATGAAACTGGAAACATAATTACTTTTTGCATGACGTGTTAAAAACCGTTCTTTAGTTGCTCTTAGTTTAACTTACTGATAACGAAAACCGGTGGCATAAGAGGTCGAGAGGATATTAAAAATCTCGCGCCGCGTGCGTACGCTGTGACTTAGATTTTGTAGACCAGTTTAAGGTTGTCTTCCGGCTAGACTGACAGCAAGTGTCATACGACAAATTGCTCGCCTCGGCTACCCCTACACAATTGCGGGAAATTTTAAACAGCTATCGCATACACACTGTATATTGTGAAGTTGGTAAATGATTTAAGTTACGTATTTTGATATGACAAAGCCATGACGGGAAATGTATATTTAATTTTTTAATGCAGTACAGAAGTTACACCTCACCTAAGTGATTTCGAGTTCAGAACAAAGAGAACACACAAACTGCAGGAAGATCGACACTGAATTGAGGTGTTCTTGAGGTTCGTTATCGTTTGCCTACAGTATTCCATGTGTTTGTAGTAATCTCTAAACAGCATCCGTTGGTAAGGTAATCTGTTGGGCAAGTGGACGAACTTGGAAACTCCCTTTATAGGATGTAAAGGGTATACGTGCAGATATTTTTTATTGGTGACTGAGGGTAACTGAACTGATAGCATGGACAAAATCTCCATGCTTGAGTGGACTTGTCCTTTTTTAGGCTGGGTGTTATTTTAATAACAGCCTGTCGTCTTAAGTAAGGGTAGAATGGTATGTCTACGTTCAGCATAACACCTTAAAAGATGACTCTACTTTTGAAGGTCTAAATGATTTCTTTTTTCTCAGTTCACTAGCATTTTGCAGTCGTAATCGCTGTTTTCGTGCGTTAAAAATTTATTGAACAACCACACAACCGTTTTCAAACCTTACCGTTTCAATAATCAATTTTCTTTTGCTGTTCTGTGGAATGGTTTTTATCTATAGAAACTCCTAGAATTACTCAAATAAAAAAATAGTTTGTTCGTCTTTCGAAAATACTTGCTGTCTCAGTTTTAGTTCCAACTATGTCTGCGTATTGCATTCATAATCGTCCCCAATATGGATTGTCATTTGTGCCAGCTGATGCCTGAGGCTAAGTCACTTCGACTGAGAAACGGAAGAAACAAACACATGGACGGAATAAAACTCGTTCAGTTGAGAATACTTGTTTACTCATTTGCTCCCTGTTGAATAGAAAATTCCTAACTTGAAAAGCCTCGCGTACGTGGGAAATTTAAATGAGTTAAAACACTAGAACCCATTTTGTCGTCGGTCTAAAGTACATCTGCAAGTGCGATGGCGGACGTCTGTGATACTGCAAACGAAAAATGATTAATCTTAAATTATTTTGTACCTATGTTCATTCCGTTTGTGATCTATAGCGAGGGTTGAGTTTGGTTGTCCTCTTGTTTATTTTCAGGATGAGCTGTTGGAGTGTAATCTGACTTAAAGGACCATCATAGTCTGCGTTAAACTACATCATAAATAGCACATTCAACACAGTAGTTTCAATGACAGACCTTTGACAACGTTACTGTTTACACACATTCAACATGTTTCTACCACACATAAAGTACGTAGATTTTTTGTGAAAAGACTATTGGTACATAAAAAGTAACGCTACTGATGACTTCCCTCAAGAATTCAGAATGTCAGGGGCCAAGAAAAGGGACACTAAATGAAAACATCCAGATCTGTGTTGTGACGGGGGCAGGGGCTATGTATTGAGTATTATAACACCCAAACCATAGCAGCTGTATCTCCAGTTAATTATACAGTTCTGAAAATATTTAACTGCAACGACGATCACAATGCACGCAATAGTTATTCCACTAAACCGTGACAGAGTTCGTAATCTGCGCGGAGTTTCAGAAACACTTTCATTAATGTACGGACTGCCGTATTCTTGGAACTTCAGTACTGCGATAGCACTTTTGTTTGCGTCGTACTCTCCGCACTTCGCCGACATTCTGAGAAGTGGGCAACTCGACTGATGTGATGCGCAACCACTTGTAGCAAGGGCCAGGCGCGAAGCATAGCAGTGGTAACTCAGCTGTGCATTCATAGCGTTTACTCTTCACATTAGACAATTTAATCGAACTGAAATCTTAATGCTCATCGATATCGACTAAACAGTTGAGTCGACGGAACAACTGTTTGCATGCGCTGGGACTTACGAGCATGTAACCGCAACTGTTCAAATAAGCACAATAAGATTCGCACTCGTGGGCTAATGCTACACAAACATTCGGAAATTGTAAGGCCATAGAACACATTGACTGTTTCTAAACTGAAATAAACATTGATTCAAACTAATATTGTTACTCCCTGGAACCTAAAACGACGCAATTCTTTTAACGAAGAAAAATCCAGTGTATGCTCCTGGCTATACGATCACGTAATTGCCACTGTTCAAATTAACTCAGTAAGAATCGTACTAGTCAGCTAATTCCGCACAAACATTTTGTTGTTTTTTACAATCACCAGCGCAAATATCGCGATCCTACGCATTCAGTTATCAACATTCGACGATGTGCCAATGAAGCAACTAACTTTCTGCTAAAATAGAACCTTCTCAAGTAGTTAAGCCATGGAAACCAATGACTGCATCAAATCCGAAATAGACGTGGAGTCGGAGCGACATTGCTATGCCATTTTAACCGAAAACGGCTCATTTCTGTCAGCGAACTATAGAATTATTGATTACCCTCATTCCGGTTTGGCATCATTCTCATCCTTAAATGTGTGCACTACAAAATTTTGTTATCGTCTAAGAACTGGTTACAGTAAGGCGTTTGAACATCTTGCGCTTACTCCAATGAAGTAGTCAGCCAAGGTACTTTCTGGAATACAGGCCATCGTATTTGCCAGATCCAATCCCTACATCGAGAAACGATCACTGCGTCTGTCTCTGGTGATGAGACGAACATTAGGGCACTGCTCTCATGACATATCATCGGGCATGATAATGGACTTCATCTGCGAAGGCAGCAGTGTTAAACAATATTCTATATCTCTCTCTGGACGAAATTGCAGTGCAATTTGTACATTTGATCGAGTAATATTCTCTGGATCAATACAGCACTATCCGAAGATGGAAGGCTACGGCCAAATGCCAAACGGAGTAATAGAGGTTCTTGTTTTTTATGCTATTTTTGGATATTCCATTATGTATTTGGCAGATAGTATGGACCTAGTAAATGTTCCAAGTACCGCTTCTGATTAAAACGTAGCTTTTACCTGGGATATTTGCCGTCTTTTTACTATTACCAGTCATTTTGGTTTCTTCTACATTTCGGTAACGCTGTCCCGTGATTCAAACAAACCTGTGACCATTCATGTTGCTCTTTTTTGTATACGTTCAGAATACTACATTTGTTCAATTTGATATTGGTCCTATACGCTTGAAAAAAATTCTGTAACATGGGTTCTACGAGTGTTTTCGAAGCAGTCTTCTACGAAGTCCCAATGCATTTTCCTAGTATTTTATCGATGAACCCAAGTCTATCAACTTATTTGCCTTCGATAGTGCCTAAGTAATCACGCCATTCCATATTCTAATAAATTTGAGCAACGAAACTGTCTCCAAATATGACAGAAAATCCAAAGAGATCCTATTCATATGTAATGTATACAAGCCGCAAATCGCATTCATTGCATGGTAGCAATGATAATGTTGCCGAAGACAGCGCCAGTGCCGCTAAGGCGGAATTACTAAGCACGGTTTTTCGAATTTTTTACACCAAAGAAGAAGCCGTAAATATTCTAGTTCGAATAAAGATCAGCGACCATCACAGGTAACTTAGAAGTATCTAACTTCGTTCTAACGAATCAACTTCAGTCACTCAACAAGAGCAAGTCTTCCAGTCCACATTACATACCAGTTATGTTCCTTTTGAAGTATCTTGATGAAATAGTTCCATTTGTATCAGTCGTATAGAACCAAGCGGACAGCGAAAGATCTTTACATAAAGACTAGAAAGCTACACCAGTACACAAGAAAGGAAATAGATGAAATCCTTTGCATTATAGACCCATGTCACCGATCGATTTTCAGTAGAATTTTGGATCATACATTGTGTTTGAACATCACGAAATACCTCTAAGGAAACTATCTATTGGCACAAAGCCGACATAGAACCAGAAAAAAATAAAATAAAATAAAGCCACACATTCAGGTGAAACACAACTGGCTCTTTATTCGCACAAAGTAATGAGTGCTATCAGCATTCCTTACTTCTTGATTTCCAGAAGGTAATGACATCGTTTATCACAAGCAGCTTCTAATCAAATTGCTTGCCTATTCGTTATCGTCTCAGTCGTGTGAGTGTATTCGTGATTTCTTGTCACAGATATCACACGTCGTAGTAACTGACAAAAAATCATACTGTGAAACAGAAGTGATATCTGGCGTCCGCTACGAAGTGCTATCGAAATTGACCCTAAACAACAAAGTGTGAAGTCCTCCACGTAAGTTCTAAAAAATTCCTGTACACTTCGGTTTCACGCTAAATAACACAAATGTAAGGATTTTAGATTTAACTAAATGCTTCGTGATTACCATTATAACCAACTTAAGTTAGAACTTGCACATAGAAAATGTTGTGAGGAAGGCAAATCAAAGACTGCGTTTTATAGGCTGAACACTCAGAACTTGCAATGAATCTAATGAAAATGCTGCCTGCGCTATACTCGTCTGTCCTGCTCTACAGCACTTCTGTGCCGTATGGAATCTATACAATATAAGATTGACGGAGGAAATCGAAAAAGTTCAGAGATGAAGAGTTCGTTTTGGATTACCACGAAATATGGAGTGAATTCCAAGAATGGCCAAGCATTCACAATATCTCTACACTTCGCTAGAAGATGATCAGTATGACACGCATCGAAACGTTGCGGTGATCAAACACTGGTACTCAATTTGAGAGCCAAGAGTTGTTCATTAGAAACTGAAGGTTTGTGTGTCACTCGTGAGAAATATATGTACAGCATTACAAAAATATAGCCAGAGCGCGACTGTGATTTCTGTACATCAATATCCTGAAGCTAATCTGTATCAAATACAAGAAAAACATAATAGGAAAACAACCGTCAATTCACTCCTTACATAATGACGTTCATCATCATAGGTCGGGATTTGGGAATATCCTCTGCGGACTAATGTTTCGTCCATTTTGTTACTGTGCTTGTACTTCGTAATATACGATGTGTTATACTGCAACGCTTAAAACATTGCTCAGATACATGAATATTTTAAGCAGAATTACTCTTCTGTATTACAGAACTGCTTCCAGACATGCATAACAAAAATGTCGTTAGTTTAACACTTAACTGCACTGCACATAACGGTAAATTTGAAAATAATGCAAGAAGAAGTGAGCGCTACACCTAAAAGTTAGTAACAACTATAAGACTAACTTACAGCAAACAAAAGGTCTAATAGAGTATACACTGCGTAACAAAGAAAGTCTTAGTTTCGAATATCTTGTATAGATAATTATCACTTGGTTTTATTTCAGTCTCAACATGTAGATAAAATATTCTCGAAACGCATGTTCCTCAATTTCGATAAGTTGACGCTGTCATGTATTTGTCTTGTTGAAAAGAGGTTGCCCATCGACAATCCGATGCGCAGATGTGGAAATTTATGTGCCAGATCTACGATTACTTTTGTACAAAAGAGATTTCGTATGGGCATTACTGCGTCTTGCCTAACATTCACTTCGGTAAACGTCCTATGTAATAAATTTCAAAACTATCACGTCACACGGGTGACACATGAACAACATATGTGGCAGCTTAATAAGTATAAAAACAATGTGCCAAAAAAGGTTTTGTTGTATACGTTGAATTTTTAAACGTTAGACTGCTTTCACTTTTGGAAAGCAGACAACCTAGGATCTAACAACTGAATAGAAAAAATGATGCCATCACGTTAGTCTCAATCAACTATAAATTAGGAAGTTTGCTACGCGCCTATTTGCACATAATATAAGTAACAAGTAGTCAATAATTTCCTAAGTTTTGTACTTACCAAAAGAATAAGCACCCGTATATTTGTAGTGGTCACTGCCTCTGGTCTCCTCCTCGTCCAAGCGACTGCTGTCGACTGAGTCTCGCTGTGGAACTCCTTCAAACAGCCCCACCCCTACCCCACCCTATCCACAAGCTGCCGACTCAGCCTTGCGCCTTCCGTACGCTGATTCACTGAATACCGACAAGAGGCATGTGTGTCACTAGCGTTAGAACGCTAAATTCTTTCCGCTCAGACCCTTAGATAACAAGACTGAGCACCTATTTTCGAATGACTCAACACTAGAGAATTTCCCTCCAGAGACTATGTAATCTCGAATATAATAATTCTGTCACTCGACCGCGAAAACCAAATGAGTGTCAGAATCTGAACTACACTGACGGCCTACTTTTCGTTCTGCCTACTGACACCAGATGATGTTTTGTGCTAAAGTGAAATGAAATGGTGGAGAACTATAGCACAGGACTGCTAGTTCGGAGGAGCAAATTTAAAATCCCAGTCCAGCCATCCTGATTTAAGGTTTCGTTGTTTCCCTAAATCTCTTTAGGCGAATACATGGAGGGTTCATTCGAAATGACCAGTGCAAATTTCCATACCATTCTTGTATAACTTAACTGGTGCTTATGGGTCAATCATGGACGTTTGTTCCACCAAAGAGTAGTGAGTGATAAGGACTGTTCGTGACGTTGGAGGGAAATTTTATGTCCTTTGAACAGGACTGTTGTAAAATGCCTACTCCTCTATTCGTATCTATCGTGGCCAAGTTTCTCTCTAAAACCAGCTGTGTTGATATAACCACAGTGATCGGACCACTGTTAATGCTGCAGAGCTTAGAGTGGGCATCTTACTGCCAAGGAACACGCATTTAAAGACAAAAAATGAGACCGTGTGTGTACCGGTACATGCCCTACCAAAATCACAACACCTGCGATTAAAAATCTTCAAACTCAGTTAGTTTTAATAAATATGAAAAGAATGCGAAAGGAGACACTGTCTTAATAGAAATAAAAGATTTATTTTCTCTACAACGAGGCACGGTACACGTTCCTAACGTTTCTACCCACACGTGCGGAATTCACTCTTTTTTTTTTACTTATTATTTATTACTTTTATGAGATAACCATTGCTTCTAACGGTCTTTGCTATCAACTCGCTGCTAATATTGATGAGTTCTCAAAACCGTCTATGAACACTGCAAAATTTAAATGATTTATCGAACTTCTCACGGAACGCGGTCATGAATCGTTCCACCACGTCTGACAAACAGCCACAACTCCCCACTACACATTGCCTTCCGAGTCGTCCGTTACGGCTGGCGCCGGACGAAACTTCTCGATCACTGGGGGTTCCCCTGGCAGCAGTGCTGCTGCACTAGGCCACTACATGTAAGGTACAGGTATAGATACTCAATAGTAACTATGTCTGTAACCTTACGTCCCCCAACTTAAGAGTTTTCAAGATTTATTTTGAAAAAAAAAAAAGAAAATAATCCTCCCGAGGGGATGGAATGGAAGAAAATTCCCCCTACACGAAGTCTGAGGAAAATTACTACAATGATATCATCAGTCAGTTTCAAGAAATTCGAAAAATCAGCCAATTCAAAACCCGACAAAAATCACAATAGTCCAAAAAAGCAAATATCACAAACAATGTCTAATCTATATGGTGATTCAAATAGCGAATAAGGTAAAATTCCTCATATACATGAATATTATTTACAAATACAAGCGAAAGGAATTAAATGCATTAAATTTCATTGTCAAAATTGCAAAGTAATTGCATTACATTTAGTCATTTATTTGAAAGTTAACTAATCCATCAAACTGTACCTTAATGAAAAAGATTATTCGTAGAAATTAGAAGCATGCCTACAGGAAAATTAAAGAGACCTTTGGAAAAAAGAGAACCACTTGTATGAATATCAAGAGCTCAGATGGAAACCCAGTTCTAAGCAAAGAAGGGAAAGCAGAAAGTTGGAAGGAGTAGATAGAGAGTCTATACAAGGGCGATGTACTTGAGGACAATATTATGGAAATGGAAGAGGATGTAGATGAAGATGAAATGGGAGATACGATACTGCGTGAAGAGTTTGACAGAGTACTGAAAGACCTGAGTCGAAACAAGGCCCCAGGAGTAGACAACATTCCATCAGAACTACTGACGGCTTTGGGAGAGCCATTCCTGACAAAACTCCACCAACTGGTGAGCAAGATGTATGAGACAGGCGAAATACCATCAGACTTCAAGAAAAATATAATAATTACAATCCCAAAGAAAGCAGGTGTTGACAGATGTAAAAATTACCGAACTGTCAGTTTAATAAGTCACAGCTGCAAAATGCTAAAGCGAAATTCTTTACAGACGAATGGAAAAACTGGTAGAAGACGACCTCGGGGCAGATCAGTTTGGATTCCGTAGAAATATTGGAACACGTGAGGCAATACTGACTCTACGACTTATCTTAGAAGAAAGATTAAGGAAAGGCAAACCTACGTTTCTAGCATTTGTAGACTTAGAGAAAGCTTTTGACAATGTTGACTGGAATACTCTCTTTCAAATTCTAAAGGTGGCAGGGGTCAAATACAGGGATCGAAAGGCTATATACAATTTGTACAGAAACCAGATGGCAGTTACAAGAGTGGAGGGGCACGAAAGGGAAGCAGTGGTTGGGAAGGGAGTGAGATGGGGTTCTAGCCTGTCCCCGATGTTATTCAATCTGTATATTGAACAAGCAATAAAGGAAACAAAAGAAAAATTCGGAGTAGGTATTAAAATCCATGGAGAAGAAATAAAAACTTTGAGGTTCGCCGATGACATTGTAATTTTGTCAGAGACAGCAAAGGACTTGGAAGAGCAGTTGAACGGAATGGACAGTGTCTTGAAATGAGGATTTAAGATGAACATCAACAAAAGCGAAACGAGGATAATGGAATGTAGTCGAATTAAGTCAGGCGATGCTGAGGTTATTAGATTAGGAAATGAGACGCTTAAAGTAGCAAAGGAGTTTTGCTATTTGGGGAGCAAAATAACTGATGATGGTCGAAGTAGAGAGGATATAAAATGTAGACTGGCAATGGCAAGGAAAGCGTTTCTGAAGAAGAGAAATTTGTTAACATCGAGTATAGATGTAAGTGTCAGGAAGTCGTTTCTGAAAGTATTTGTATGGAGTGTAGCCATGTATGGAAGTGAAACATGGACGATAAGCAGTTTGGACAAGAAGAGAATAGAAGCTTTCGAAATGTGGTGCTACAGAAGAATGCTGGAGATTAGATGGGTAGATCACATGACTAATGAGGAGGTATTGAATACAACTGGGGAGAAGAGGAGTTTGTGGCACAACTTGAAAAGAAGAAGAGACCGGTTGGTAGGACATGTTCTGAGGCATCAAGGGATCACAAATTTAGCATTGGAGGGCAGGACTGGAGATCACAACAACAATAAAAATTTTCAATAAATTGAATGTCATTACTTTTTGCTGTAGACATTTGCATTAAACAACTAAGATATATATTTGTGGTTTTCCCCATAACCATCCTTTCTTTTTCTTATCACTACGCCCTGGGTTTTAATTGACTCATTGGGGTCCTGAGCACGTTTCACAACGTGGTATCACCTCCGTCGATGTCCACCTCCGCCGATGTCGTGCCCGTGCACGCGTGTAATGGTAGCAGCCAGGCAGCTACCAGCTGCACTCTGCTCAGCTGACTGTGGCATTGGCCGCAGTCTCCCCTCCAGTCTCTGCTGAACGCTGACCCTGCTCTCTACCGAGGCTCGCAAAACAGAGGCTGCTGGGTAGCAGGGAGCGAGCTGAGCTTGTCATCATTCAGGTTGTCACACTGCCGATGCCTCCTGGCGACGACTCTACAACTAGCTGCTTTGTGAATTATACTCTGTCGTGTTATTTATGTAAATGAGCTAGATAAAAATGACCATTTGTGCCAAAACAGTCTCGATTATTTGGCGTGTATTACAACTGCTGCAATATTAGAAAGTTCGGTTTTGTTTTATCTAGCAGACAGTGCCAAAATACACGTAATAAAGTCGAGAAACCACACGATATCAACAACTTTTTCGTATTAGACAACGACATTTTGATTTTTCATATAGCGAAACGTTTGACGAACTTTGATGTGGTAATAGATTCTTTCACAAAAAGGAAAGCTCGCCGTGTAAAGTTGTAACAAGATCAGAGAGAAAAAATGCTGGGACCTAAGAATTGAAGGAACATGTACTGTTTTGCTTGTCACTTCCCTTTACTGGTTTGATGTTTCCTCTACTTAATTTTATGTCACACAAAAGAGAACGTTATTACTAACAAGCAATAAAGAGTGCAAATTCTATGAAGAGTTGTTATTCTCCCGTTACAAATAAGTGCTAATTTTGAGTTTTTTTAAGCCAAAATCGGGAGGATTCTGAGAAAAATCGAACATAAATACCGTCTTCCGACCACCGCACGAAGACGAAAGAGCTGCTGGGCTCAGCTAAAGACACACTAAAACTCAACACACCTGGCATATATACACTACTGGCAAAGGAAATTGCTACACCACGAAGATGACGTGCTAAAGACGCGAAATTTAACCGACAGGAAGAAGATCCTGTGATATGCAAATGATTAGCTTTTCAGAGCATTCACACAAGGATGGCGCCGGTGGCGACACCTACAACGTGCTGACATTAGGAAAGTTTCCAACCGATTTCTCATACACAAACAGCAGTTGACCGGCGTTGCCTGGTGAAACGTTGTTGTGATGCCTCGTGTAAGGAGGAGAAATTCATACCATCACATTTCCGAACGTCGGATTGTAGCCTATCGCGATTGCGGTTTATCGTCTCGCGTCACTGCTGCTCGCGTTGGTCAAGATCCAATGACTGTTAGCAGAATATGGAATCGGTGGGTTCAGAAGGGTAATACGGAACGCTGTGCTGGATCCCAACGGCCTCGTATCACTAGCAGTCGAGATGACAGGCATCTTATCCGCATGGCTGTAACGGACCGTGCAACCACGTCTCGATCACTGAGTCAACCGATGGGGACGTCTGAATGACAACAACCATCTGCACGAACAGTTCAACGACGTTTGCAGCAGCATGAACCATCACCTCGGAGACCATGGCTGCGATTAACTTTCACGCTGCATCACAGACAGTAGCGTCTGCGATGTTGTACTCAACGACGAACCTGGGTGCACGAATGGCAAAACGTCATTTTTTCGGATGTATCCACGTTCTGTTTACAGCATCATGATGGTCGCATCCGTGTTTGGCGACATCGTGGTGAACGCACATTGGAAGCGTGTATTCGTCATCGCCATACTGGCGTAT
Source organism: Schistocerca nitens (assembly GCF_023898315.1). Classification (NCBI taxonomy): domain Eukaryota; kingdom Metazoa; phylum Arthropoda; class Insecta; order Orthoptera; family Acrididae; genus Schistocerca; species Schistocerca nitens. The sequence goes on along the minus strand of NC_064616.1, from coordinate 311,522,269 downwards.
CACCCGGCGTGATGGTATGGGGTGCCCCTGGTTACACGTCTCGGTCACCTCTTGTTCGCATTGACGGCACTTTGAACAGTGGACGTTACATTTCAGATGTGTTACGACCCGTGGCTCTACCCTTCATTCGATCCCTGCTAAACCCTACATTTCAGCAGGATAATGCACGACCGCATGTTGCAGGTCCTGTACGGGCCTTTCTGGATACAGAAAATGTTTGACTGCTGACCTGGCCAGCACATTCTCCAGATTTCTCACCAGTTGAAAACGTCTGGTCAATGGTGGCCGAGCAACTGGCTCGTCACAATACGCTAGTCACTACTCTTGATGAACTGTGGTATCGTGTTGAAGCTGCATGGGCAGCTGTACCTGTACACGCCATCCAAGCTCTGTTTGACTCAATGCCCAGGCGTATCAAGGCCGTTATTACGGCCAGATTTGGTTGTTCTGGGTACTGATTTCTCAGGATTTATGCACCCAAATTGCGTGAGAATGTAATCACATGTCAGTTCAAGTATAATGTATTTGTCCAATGAATACCCGTTTATCATCTGCATTTCTTCTTGGTGTAGCAATTTTAATGGCCAGTAGTGTAGCATTGCCTGGGAATGTGGTGTACAGTGCGTTGGATAAACGCAGCGCTGCATATCGAAAAGGTGCGAGGAACGTATCAGACACGGCCGACCTGGATAGACAGAGAAATCTGCTACAGCTGAACACAGTATCAAAGAAAACCACACCTTTGATTTCGAGAACACCAGGGTGCTGCGCCGAGCCGGGAGCTATTGGGACAGCGTCATTAAAGAATCGATAGAAATACGGGTCCACGAAAATCTTGTGAACAGGGACGAAGGTTATCAACTTAGCGTGACCTGGAATCCAACATTAGCCGCAATACGCCGTGAACGCACCAAGAACCGTCCAGCTCGCGAGACGCGAGCGGAATGCTCTGACGGAGACACAAACGGCGCACCCCCTTCCCCCTCCGTCCCGCCCGACGGCTTCACTGGATCCAGTCTCCCGCGGCCGGGTGGTGAGGGACATGCTGCACGTATAAAGAGGCCGGCATCAAAAGAGTCTCGGTACTTCGCCAGAAGATGATGACTATGTCACTCGTCGAAACGTCGCAGTTTGAAGACACCGCCACCCGGCTGGAAGCTCGAGAACACTTCAGCAACGTGTATTTCGACGGATGTAGCTCATGTCAGAAATTTCAAGCCATCTGTTTACCTCAGAATGAACAAATAGTGTTTTTCTAAAGCTAGCAGCTGCGTCCACTTTTCCAGCTATTTGCCAACAAACGAAGGATGTTCATCTCAGATTTTTTTTCTCCCCCACAGATGCGATCTGTTGCTCAAACACCTGCAGCAAGCCTGCTTGAAGAAAAAAGAAGGCAAGTTACTTCCTGGCATAGCATTCTGCGTTGCTATTGGCCCTCTGCAAAACAGAGGGTGGAGTCTGAAGGCATATAAAGCCCAACTCCCACTACACTCATCATCAGTCTTTGACAGTGCCTAGTTGTGTCCATGTGATTCCTACAGTGTGAAACGATCAGCCAGCAGTGATGCCAGCGGCAGTAGTGGTGGGAAATGGCCAAACTTGTGGCAATTGCCATGTAAGTGTTTACAAAAAAATTATGAGTTCAAATTGCTACAGGTATAAAATTTCGTACGAAGTATTCAAATTTATCGAAATTGTGATACATTTTCGTAACAAGTGGTTATAAATGTTCTTTTTTTCTTGCTATTGCAGCATTCATTCCCAAAATTTTGGCTGAGTTAGAACGCTACCTGGAAGTCGAAAGTCGCCAGCAAGCGAAAGACGTTGTGCTACCATCATGTAAACTGAAAACTCTGTACGTGATAGTTTACATGTCCAGAAAACATCTCTTAAGGTATTCAAATCGTAACAAGTGCTTATAACACTTCTACTGTTGTTCTAGCATTAGAGCAGCAGCAGCTGGAAGCTGAAAAGCTCCAGAAAGCGGAAGAGTTTGTGCTACCATCACGTAAGTACATCTCCAAATTTTGTGTGGTCGTTTACATGTTCAGAAAACAGCTGTTGATGTATTCAGATCGTAACATGTGTTTATAAAATGTTTGATCGCGCTTTTGCAACATTAGAGCGGCAGCTGACGGACATTGGGCGGCTGCTGGAGGTCGAAATGCAGCAAGAACGTACGTACATTTGTAATGTATTGCTGTTAGACTTTTTTTCATCTTGTACAGTTGTGATAGGCATATCTTACTCATTGTTGTAGATGTTACTATAGATCAAGAGGAGGATGAGATTCTAGTAGGGGTATGCATCGAGATTGATGACCAAAATGGTTCAAATGGCTCTGAGCACTATGGGACTCAACTGCTGTGGTCATCAGTCCCCTAGAACTTAGAACTACTTAAACCTAACTAACCGAAGGACATCACACACATCCATGCCCGAGGCAGGATTCGAACCTGCGACCGTAGCAGTCGCACGGCTCCGGACTGCGCGCCTAGAACCGCGAGACCACAGCGGCCGGCAATGATGACCATGAGTCATCACTTCCATCTGGTATGAATTTCTTATTTTTATTTGTTTCGTAGTTATGTATAATCAGTATCTCTCTGCAAGCTGAATTCAGTACAGATTGTTGTTGTTGTTTCTTAATATCAGTATCTTGTTGTAGACGACTTAGATGCGGTGGATAGGTGGCTACACAACAACAATTCCGGCGATGGTAAACTACCGGGATGGGAGTGTGAGATGGCTGCTGAAAGGCAGAGCGATCTGTCACTTCTGGAAGAGTAGGTGGAGACATTGAAATGGGTGGGAGAACTAGCAGAAAGATCGATTGAACTGCTCAAGTCTGGGACACAGAGTGTAAAAGGCGATTATAATATGACCGTCATCATTACAGCATATTATTATTCTGGAATGCTGATGTACTTCATTGTTGTTGTTTGTTTACAGCATATATTTAAAAAATATTGAGCATAGTATGTTACAGAGGTGCCACCAACACCGCCGTAACAACAGCTTGCTGTGGCACCTGGAACAGGAATGCTAAAGCATTACGTGTAAGCTTGAATTCGACTGTGAGACTACCATCTTTTTTTATGACCCATCCAAAAATATATGTAACTCTTGTATGGAAGAGTTAACGAGTGTTGGTGCTGGATGACAATCCTAATTTCATTGTTCTTGTTAAATGTCGATGAAGCATAAGGTTTACGCGAGAAGTATTCCTGGCGTATGATTATCTAAAGCTCTATTCCCTCGACGCCTTATGACCCTCTCTACGAGATACATATCTGGTTCCGAGGTCTTCCGTAACTCTTCTGCCTAAAACCATCCTGTCATTTCAGCACCATTGCTTTCCTTTAAGAGGTAGGTGCTACGATTCGTTCTCTGCATTTTGGACACTGTGAATATCTCGATTGACCAGTTTGGCATGTATGACTTCTCAAAGTCTGTCTTGTGTTTTGAAATACGTACAAAATCACCTACATTAAATTGCTGTTTGCGAGGAATTATTACTTCTATACGATTCTATACTATATCAAGAAGTCTATTATCATGAACATCGAACAGTCTCACTTATATTGTGCGATATTTGTTTTGATTATACTGTGCAATTATTTATGGGAGGGTATCGGTTCCATTGTGTGAGTCACGAAGATTGAATTGCATCGACATTTGGGTTTTCACTGTTCTATTCAGACATTCCACGATACTCGCTTTCAGGTTCAAAAAATTTGTGTGAATTCCTAAGGGACCAAACTGCTGAGTTCATCGGTCCCTAGAATTACACACTACTTAAACTAACTTATGATAAGAACAACACACGCACTCATGCCCGAGGGAGGACTCGAACCTCCGGCGCGAGGGACGTGCAATCCGTGAAATGGCGCCTCTAACCGGAAGGTCACTCCGCGCGGCCGCCTTCAGGTGGGTGAACCTCGAGTAGTGACATATTCCATACCGCTCCATCACAGTCTTGAAATATCTATTATGAAACTCGCCGCCGTGATCTGTTTGAAGGTTGTCAGGAGTTCGATTCGTCCCCGTCTTCAGCAATCCCTCAAACACATGCGCGACATTCTTCCATGTTTTCGCTTTCACGGGTAATGCCCAGGGAATTTTAGAATGAATATCAATTACCATTAAAATATACTTTAATCAGTTATTCACACGTGAATATTCCCGCATGTCGACAAGATCCGCCTGTCACAGATCGTCCAGACCTTTAATCTTAACATATCTTCAAGGGTATGTTTTGTGTGCTGGTATGTGTAGTTCTACAGTCTTCGTACTTACTACAGTCCCCATACTTATTCGATAATAGCTCTCTCTCTCTCCCTCTCTCTAAGCTCAGAAATTAATGAAATAACTTCATTCAAATGGGCTGTACTACCAGCGGCAGCTGATGCCATGAGCAATCGTAGCTGGTCTATTAGCTCATTGGGGTCGTCGTAATATATATACTGCTGGAATCTGTTGCTCACTGTTTCATGCTGAATGTCAATACCCTCAGCACTGCTATTTTTTCACCATCCACTTAGGTTTTATAGTGGATTTGAATTTCACATTGCTTCGGCTTTTTGCATTCTTATGCGGATCAGTCGAAAGCAATAGTTCATGATAAATTTCAAGAGCTATAGGCGAATAGTTTACAGTGTTTGTCTGTCTTAGGAAAATAAGGTTAAGTAGGCCAGGTGTTCTTTGAAACTGTCTATCACCGATCTGTATTGCTTTTTCATTTAAAGTGGTAGGCTGCGTGCCCAACATGTATTGTTTTTCACCACTGACATCAAATGTTTTGTCTATCCTAGCGTTGCTGTGACGGTCAATGAAATCGGCAATAGCGTCATCGTCGTTATGGAATTTCGCTGGGAGTTATTCGAGAGATTCAGTAAACAGTTTAAACGTTTCTTGCTATGTCTGCTCCTGCTTCAAATGCGCTAACCTCAGCAACCGCAACTTCTCGCGAATAGTCTTCCGTGCGTCAATGAATTTATGCTTAGTCGACATCTCGTTGTATACTAATCGGACTTCTGTGCAGCGCGAGGTTTTATATATCCGCTCTTCTTCTTCTTATGCTGGTCCCCCTTCTCTGTAACAGCTATTTTCCCTTTTGTTAAGTCGCCTACTTTCTTTTCAATTGCGTTAACCCTTTCATACAATGTATCCTTGTCAATAACGGCTATTTCCCCTTCAGTTAAGCCATTTACTTTCTTCTCGACTACATTAACCCGCTCATTTAGTGTATTGTTCAGTCTCAGAAGGTATCACAATACGTCTGTAGTTCCTTGCGTACGCCAATAACTTTACGTTCCAGAGTTTGAATTTTTGCGTCCATGTCCAAGCGAATGTTTTGTCTGTGCACATCCATCCAATCAAATTGAGCTCTCGGCACGTGTGCGAATTTATCCATGGTATACTGATGTACTCACCTCTTTGCATGGCTATATATATATAGGCACTCCTGGAAGTTTCGTCTGTACCTTCCGTCATTCAGTTTCCTTGTTTTAAAACCCATACTGTGAGTGATTCCAACAATCTACATATATCTTTACAAAATCATTGAACGACATATCGATTCCTACATTAGCCTGATAAAAATGTTTTAAATTCAGATTTTCCTGTTTGAACGCTATAATTAGGTTTGCATTATACCTCACCAGTTGTTTTGGAATCTGGTTTGTCTGATCAGATAAAATACATCAACAGCCATATGGCGACCGAAACAGAAATATCGTCGAATTTGATCTTGGTTTTCCACAGCAACATCGTCAAATATGAACTCTGTGTCTGGCTTTACTTTTTCTGGTGGAGGGATATCACTGCTCTCACTGAACGTCGTGTATGTCACACCATCTACACCCTGCAATATCTCCTTTAATAGTTGGTATTTGGGCTATCCATACTGATGTATTAGCAGCGACATGAGAACATTTGTCTTGCCGCAGTTAGATGGACCTACAATTATTGCACGTATGTTATTGGGAAAGAGTACGCCATTCTTCTTCTGGTCTTCTTGCACACCGCCACAGCTCCAGTCGCTTTGAAACTTCCCCTTTGAACAATTTTACACTACTGTGCTTAAACTGACACACAATATTTTTAGCGCAACGCAATCTGACTTTCAATAATCTCTACAAGAGAATGGCCCTGACTAACATTAACCTGTACTTTTCACAAATCACTTACCTCACAAAAATCTTGGTTACTCCCACTACTGCAATACAGCAAGCGCCACTACTGCTAGCTAAATAAAAGATTCAAACTATGGAAGGCACTAACTACTGATAGGGATAGTTAGCAAATGAAAGATATTAATAGAGAACAAACAATGTATTTACCTTGATATCATCATTTATAAATATAGCAGTTCATGACAAATTTCAAAACTCCGCCATCTCTCTCCCCACATCCACCACTGCTGGCGGCTCACCTCCAACTGCGCAACGCTACGCGCTGTTCACAGCCAGCTGCCTAACACTACAATGGCGAGTATTACAACAATGCAAAGCAGCCACAGACTGCACACAGCACAGCCAGTGATTTTCATACAGAGGTGGCGTTACCAATAAAAAAACCTAAACAGCCTACTTACATAGCCCCCATGCTCCCCACAAAAAATTTTACAAATGGTTTTGGGCAGTGGGCAATACATATTTGTTAAAATTTTTCATAATCGTAATTACAATAACAAAGAAATCAAATGCACACACTTATTGATACAATGTTGGTCAAAAGCTAAAATTTTCTCACAGTCCATAAAGATAGTTCTGATCATTCATCATAATAGTAATTACAGTTTTTTTCACAAAGTCCTATTAGTAAAAGAAATTGCACACAGAAGTAGTGGATTTCCATGCAGTCTTGAAGAAGTAGTGTTGTCCTTCCAACGGAAAGACAGTGTTGACTCTTGACATGCTGACAGGTAATGGGCCACAACAGAGCAAACCCACAGCAGAGTCAGTGGAAGTTTTGAAGAGTATTGGTAGGTAGGTCATCACAGAGCAGACCCACTGTAGTCCTGGTAGTGATTACGATATTGGTGGGCCACCAGAGGTGCAGACCCACTGTAGTCCTTGTAGAAATAATGGTATTGGTGGGCCATCAAAGATGCAGCCCCAATGTAGTCCTTGTAGAGATGGCCAGCAGCCATCTGTTGTGACTGTGCAGGTGCACAATCACCATTGAAGAGTCTTGCGGATAATATAGCAAGTCCATAACCACCACTTGTGCACTCACAAAGTTTTTGGAATTGTCCTTAGAACCAGCAATGCTGTTAACCAGTCCCTTTCTGAATTATTAACACATGTGCAAACACTAACAGTCCCTACTTCTCACATATTGTCCATATACTATGACCAACAGAAACGTGTGCAGTGAAATGTAACTTACAAGTTAATAATATGATGAACTGGTGACAATTACAATTTTATAACATGAGAATACAATTACAAAGGTACAAAATACATCATTAAAGAACATAACAATACAGAGAACATTTGTAATACAGGCTTTACAAAAGAATCGAAATAACATATACATCAGTGTCACAGGAATTATGACATAAGTACATACATGAAAGATCAGAATAGCTTTTGGAATATCAACTTCACACATGAGCATTAAAACAAAACAGAATAAATAATGTCTAAACATCTTTACAAAGAAAATAACATATTATTAATGCAAATTATATTTGAGGATAACAGTATTCCTCATCATAGTGAATGTAGCTTAGTATTAGAAGAGAAAAAAAATTCTATGAAACAGTACACAGAGACAGGAAGAAAACAAATACACATGGGTACACAAACACATAGTGGGATAACACAAGGAAAGGACAGGGTTTCTTTTACTGCAGTATTTTGCAAACAAAACTTTCTTTACTTCTCGGAGATCTCCCTTTGTTCCTCATTATTTCCAAAAAGTCCTATCAATACCTGCTTTCTCTACTCTGTTCATATTTCTTTCAAAATAATTACGGATCATTGTACAATACTCATTTTTGCCCAAAACGTTTTCATATACCTTCAATGCATTTATTTCCATTCATCACAACTAGTCTCTTATATAGTCTACCCCCTCTTAAGCTAACTTAAATCTACTGAGCTGAGATGCTAAACTAAGGGACGAGGCAATGCAGCAGCACATAAAACAATTAACGCAAACAGCAATGACAAAAAAGTGCAGATTTGCAAAGGAAGCAGCATTTTAGAAATTAGCGAAGCAATTGCAATATTACGACTAATATAAGGCAATGTGCAGCAAACAAGAAAATAAATCTGGCTTAGCAGAGTAACACAAAATTCAGTAGCACTATGCCTGGCAAACAGCATAACTTATACCTAAACATGACAAAGTTCAAGCAGAAAAAGTATTACACTAAAAATGGCCATGTCTAATACCTATGTCACATCTTAACACTAGAGTGATGCATCACAATTTATTCTACAAAAGAAATTAACAAGTACTTGAAAAGAAAACTATGATTGCAGTTCCTGTGAAGGTAAATGTCTTTTTGTGCTCCCTCATTTTTTTTGAAAAATTTATTATTTACTCGATCTGTAGACAGAAAATATTTATATTAGTACATCTATAAAATTTTATTTTAACCAATGCTGCAGTGCAGCTAGAAACTAGATATCAAATGAAATAAGCAATTACGCAAACCAAAGCATAAAAATATCATTCAATAGTCATGTGACATTTCATAAGTTAGTAGACATTCTCTCAACTCTCGTAGAAAGACGCTTGTCATAATCAGGTGTGCAGATGTAAAAATATTTCTCGTCATTTCATTAGGCATTTCTGTAAATATCATAAATTAAGAGCTCCACAGTGTCAACATATGTTTTCAAGTTCGGCCGTGTCGTTTTTGCGATGCTCTCTACAAAGGAACGTCAATAGCGAGGATAATGGCCTCCCTTTTTTTTTTACCTGTGCCGCTGAAAAGGGCTCGCAATAATGGCTTTTTCTCCAGGCGTCTGACACACCTGGCCGCTCACAACGAATTACTTCACGGTCACTTACCTTTCTTAACGAAATATTTACGACAGCAGTTTTCGCTACAGCGACAGTCTCATATAAAAAATTCACAGGTCGAAAATTTGCGTTACAAATGTGTAGAAACAAAATCCTATAAATATAACAGTGTCCAAAAATTTTTCGCCAGCATTGTGATACATTCACGCATTTACACACATTTCCTACCTCTTAAAGTACGATTCTTGGTTTCCAACATCCTTTTTCACAAGTCAGTGTCCCTAACCGCTACTCATTACTCCTTACCTTATTACACATATATATATTCGTCGACGCTTCTTTAATATTTCATTATATGAAATATGTAGCATAATCAAATTCCTCATATAGCATCAGCTTCTTGACCATAAACATACCTCAGCAGCATAATACACATCGTCGTCGTAAAAATAACATCATAACACCTCAGTCAACTCTCAAAATCGTCGTAGCTTCCTCCAATAGTTTCAAAACCTAAAAAAATTCTCTGCTCATTTCAATAGTGTCATCAACCTCAAACGTACTTTAAAAATCATGATCCCATACCAAATACATCATTCAAAGCTCTCATAGTACCACAATGTCTCTGAAAAAATATGACAAAGTACTGACAAAATACAATTTCATAAGTGTGAAATTATTCAACTGTGTAATTACGTAAACATCTGTCACTAATATAGTAAAAAAAATGTTTGTTTCTTTGTTAAATAATCAGATAGCTGTGTAATTTATGTGTTAGAGAAATATGGTACCGATGTGTAAAGTTGTATAAGCAAATACCATAATAGCTAGGGCTCCTTGTGCTTGCCAAACACATGGTACACAAAGTAGGCGTGTACCCCCCTGAGGATAAATATAATTATACCCTCAGGTGTTACAGATTACAGCAATGGAATGAAATGTATCACGGAAAACCCTTGTATCATTGCACTTCAAATATCTTACAAAAATAAATGTTTTAAGTGCGAAATTAATCACTCAAATACGTGTACTGTAGCGCTAAACTGTGCGTCATGTTGTAAGATAATCTCTGTGGAAGTCTCGTAGCTATCGTCCTCCGAAAGCTAAGTTCTGCAGAAGTCAATGTACTTACCTCATGATAAACAAAAGTGAAATGCTTTGTGTATAGATATCTTAGTTATTACGCTTATTGTTGTGATGAAGAAAGTACTGTACTGTAACGTATTGTTGTACCACGAAAAAGGCTGTCTCATTGTTGCTATACCACAAGAGTTACTACTAAAACATGTTTTTCTTTCCAGAAGAATTCAGAAAGCTGTGCAGATATAAAACAGATACACCGCAAAAGCATCATTGTAAATTGTCACTCATTAGTAGCGTCGTGATAAAACCGTGTAGTTGTCACATAAACTAACCACTGTGTCATCTGGTATCTCACAGAAAGTACTTTAAATCCAGAATGTATTTTCAAGTAAACCAAAATTAAAATCTCATTAGTAGTACTGGTAAATGTTCTAAGTATGTGAGCCTTACAGTCGTTACGTAATCGTGCAACTAACAAGCAAGAATGTACAAATACAACACTGTGTCGTCTGTTCACTATAACAATGCAATCGTAATTTCTGTTTAAAAATGTTCCCTAGGTTCTAGACTGGATATTTAACTTCAAACATTGTTGCATGGTAACAGTTTCTAAGTCTGACAATGCATACTAGTAATGTACAGTGAAAAATTTTATGGCGAAGACTAAGTTAAAAAGCAGATTATCTTTCAATAAAAGGTTTTACATGTGAAGTGTGGTGCAATCCCTTACTCTTCATAGTACTCAGAGTTTGAACTTGAATTCAATTATCATGTGGTATACGTCGGTAAAGAATAGTGGAATTTTTCTCAAGGTTAGCGTCTATGTTATTTTTCCCTGAGCCAGCTGGCGCACGCGGCTGCCTGCTGTGCGGGTCATTGTCTGTCTCTTTGTTGGCGTGCGTCGTTATTGGGATTAGGAGACCTAACTTCTACAAATTCGCCTTGCCGAGAGGGCCCAGCTCTGTTAGAATCCCGCGAGTTCTGATGAAATTCACGTCTGTCGTTATGATTATCTCTTCTGTCGTCATGTCGGTAGATTTCATAATTTCTTTCTTGTCGGTCATGTGGTGGAGAATTTCTTCCTGAATCGTACCTGCGCGCTGGACCGTTGCGTCTGAAATTATTCTGTCTCCCTTGATAATAATAGTTCTGGTTACCATATTGTCTATTTCTGTGGTTGTCTCTGTCACATTCATTACTACGAAAATGCGATCTCTCTCTGTAACTATTACTCTGCCAGTGGTTGCCATACGGGTGGTGTCTGTTTTCGTCACGATTTACGTTGCAAGAATAGCCTTGACGTGTCCAGTTATTATTTCTTTCATCGCGGAATTGTGACGGATGTGACCTGTAATTGTTGTGCTCGTGCGTTCCGCGATTGTCAGTGTCAATTTCCAGTTCTTGTAAGAGTCCTTGAAAAGCTTCAATGTCGTCTTTGCAACGTCCTGCTAAAATAATATGCCGTAAATGTTCAGGTAATTTGATTAAGCAAATGCGGATGAGTTCTGAAGGGCTGTATGGGTTTGAAAGATACTGATTCTTATGCAACATGTCTTCAAAATATTTCATAAGACTGGAAAATTCAGATTGTTCGAAACGTTTCATCATTATGATGCTATGTTTTACTCGGTCTTCTGTGGCTTGAGACCAATATGCTGAGAGGAAGGCATGATAAAATTCTCCTTCACTGTGACAATCGTGAATGACCGATCGCATTCTTACAGCTGGTTCATTCTCCAAGTAGCCACACATAAATTCTAATCGGTGCTGCAATGACCAGTTGGGAGGAAAACAATGACAGAATTGATGGAGCCACGCTTGTGGATGAATGTCGTTGGCAGAATTCTTAAACGTTTTGAATTTACATGTAGTAATGAACAGCTTATAGTCAAAATGATCGTGTTGGCGAATAGCATATCGGTCATTGTTACGTCGTTTCGGCGGTTCCATTTCAAAATTCGGTCCACCTTGCCAATTTCTTTCATAGTTTCCGAAATGCCCTGTGTTATTATTTTGTGGCTTTTCCGTATTTCTATGTCCCTCTTCCCGTATTGGGGCGCGAGTGTCCTCTGAAATACGTAACACTTGTATTACCTGTGTCAGCTGATCTTGTACTTCCCGGATTTCTCTTTTGTACAGTGTATTGATTTGATTTTGATTTTGTTTGAATTTTCTAATTTGTTCATACTCTTCTGTGTCAGTGAAGGCTACAGGTCTTGTGTCATTCAGATCATCATCTACCTTTGTAGATAAGTTAGTGACCTGATCCGAAAGTTCGGCTACTTTCTCCGATAGTGAACACATTTCCTCAGTGTGTTTTTCTGAACCAAGTTTCAGAGTGTCCATTTGTGTTGAAATCGAATCTACTGTGTCCTTCAAGTTTTCCTGAGTTTTTGCAAGTTGCGTAACCGAATCGGTAGATGCAACTGAGTCAAATTTAGCTTGCAAGGTCTCATGATTTTCATGAACAGTAGTTTGCAGTTCTTTTATGGCTGCTTCGTGATTCTGTAGTGCATTTTCATGACGCGAAAAAATAGGTTGTAAATGCTCACAAATTTGTGTTTTTACGTCATTACAGACTTTTTGACATTTCGATTCAATGTGATGTAACTCAGTAGTTAAATCCTCACGTGTTTGTTCAAGAGTTTGCTCCAATGAGTCTAACTTTTGAAGATTTTGTTCCATTGCGTCTAACTGTTGCTGTGTCTGTCTCTGGTATTGTTCCATTGTGTCTAACTTTTGAAGCTTTTGTTGTGTTTGTCCCATTTGTTGTATTAATTGTAATAACAATGCACTGGTGTCTGGAACATGTTCCTCAGTGCTTTTCGGCAGTGAATTTGCACCAGCAACATTCACATTTTGACAAGTGGAAAATGTGTCTTGACTCATTTGAGAAAACGGTGAGGACCCAAAACCTGAATCTACAACATTTGCAAAATTGTGTCCTGTCATTCCCGATTCCTGAGGCGAGCTGTTGCCGACCGATCGATCGGTAATGCTTCCCTCTGCACTAATTGTTTCACTGTCCACGCCATTGTTTGACGCCCGCTCCATTTCCCTATGCACAGTTACCAAATTACTACTTTGAATGTCTGTTAATTCATTACACAGTGGTGCTGGCAAGCTACGCTCATCGTCACTATTATTTCTCAGTTTACTTTGGAGCCTAGTGTTACGTTTTTCACACGCCATTATTGTCACAGTATTTCACACGACAACACAGAAAAACACAATTTGAAGACCAAAAATAAGAGAACACATTAACATAACTACAAGAAAAAAATCAGAAGATTCCAGTGAGGTATCCTGGCAGGGTCGCCATATGAAACTTCCCCTTTGAACAATTTTACACTACTGTGCTTAAACTGACACACAATATTTTTTGCGCAACGCAATCTGACTTTCAATAATCTCTACAAGAGAATGGCCCTGACTAACATTAACCTGTACTTTTCACAAATCACTTACCTCACAAAAATCTTGGTTACTCCCACTACTGCAATACAGCAAGCGCCACTACTGCTAGCTAAATAAAAGATTCAAACTATGGAAGGCACTAACTACTGATGGGGATAGTTAGCAAATGAAAGATATTAATAGAGAACAAACAATGTATTTACCTTGATATCATCATTTATAAATATAGCAGTTCATGACAAATTTCAAAACTCCGCCATCTCTCTCCCCACATCCACCACTGCTGGCGGCTCACCTCCAACTGCGCAACGCTACGCGCTGTTCACAGCCAGCTGCCTAACACTACAATGGCGAGTATTACAACAATGCAAAGCAGCCACAGACTGCACACAGCACAGCCAGTGATTTTCATACAGAGGTGGCGTTACCAATAAAAAAACCTAAACAGCCTACTTACAGTTTACAATAAAGTCTGCCATGATACCTGATACTTCAGGTACTGGCGTGCAATGGGTTTTTATAGGAAATAATGAACATTATACCCTTCCATGATACCGACTATGTCAGGTACTGGTATACGATGGACTTTTACAGAGAATTTAGTTCAATAACATAATTTTCTGCTGTTGCATGTTTCCAGTTAAAATACTGGTGGCAGTAGTTTTAGTACTTGCGATATAATGAGAAGTAATAAATAAAATACATACATGGCTATATACATTTTTATTCAGTAATCATACGCAGGATGGACTACATCAACTGGATCTTTCTTTATCTTAACACCAGTACAAAATTTTCAAATGTGTGGGGATTAGTACGGGACCAAACTGCTGAGGCCATCGGTCCCTAGACTTACACACTACTTAAATTAAGTTAAACTAACTTACGCTAAAGACAACACTCACACCTATGCCCGATGGAGGACTCGAAGCTCGAACCTGGAGGGGAGGGGGGGGGGGGGGAGGCCGCGCAATCCGTGACATGGAGCCTGAAACAACGCGACCACTGCGCGCGGCAAACCAGTACAGAATATAGAAAATAATGCCTTCTTGTAAGCACAGAATTCAGCACGTATTTCCCTCAAACTTATTGTCAGTACATTAGTTTTCGCTGGCACCATATTGACCCACTGTTTAAAGTCATCTACATGCACATTGTTCGTACTTAGATCCTCTGCAATGTTTCTACACACAACTTTAAAACAAGGTAACCATCTGTTCAGTCTTTTCAACACAGTGGATAACACTATCTGTAGACCAAACAAGTTTCTAACGGTGGAGTGGTGTGCATAAATGGATGTGCCATCTGATTTCGCACAGAGTGCAGTCATTGTGCACTGTTGTAATGGACAGAGAGCGCAGCACAGTAAATGTCTAGAGGAGGATGGCTCAGGTGATATACAAGGGTCAATTGCTGCTTGATGTAGGCTTTTGTGCGACACAGTTCATCCCATTCCACCTCCATAAACCGCACTTTAACACTTTAAGTCGCATTCTCTATCTCTAACACAACACACCACTCCCTGCCTGTGGTTGCTCCTATACCAACATGTAAACACTTCGGACCACTAGCGGTTAAATTATACACTAAAGTGAACAGCAGTGGTGCAAATGGCTTAACTAATATCTTTTTATCCACTACATCCTCACTTTTTCTATGCAGTATCACTAGAATATTCTGTGATTATGGAGTCCAGTACCAACCTGCGTCATGCTGATTAGGGTCGCCAGTGCACTTGAATGAGTCAGGGGCTGGCTGGGTTTCTTCACCTGACAGTAATAGCTGATTGTCGTGCTCAATCAAGCTGAGCAGGCGCAGAACGGGATCCTAGGATGCTGCCATTGTTGCAGGCTGGGGCACTATGCTGTTGCAGACCCTGACTGGCTGGAGGACGTGACATCCACTGATGAGCAAAGAAGAAAAAGGCGGTACAAGCAATGATACAAGCACAAAGACTCATCTTCCTCATATATCAGTAAACACAGACATTAAGCTTCTTCCTATTCTGCTGCTGCTGCAGCTGGGCGGCGCTGGACAATCTCGGCTGGCACTTCATGCTGACAGACTGACTGCAACTGAGCCCACCTACGTCCCCCATGCGTTCGGATGCTGTATTCCTATTAGCTACTGCCAATTTCAAGTACTTCCGGTTTATAATTGTGTTGGGATGAGTGAGGCACTTGGGCTTTCCTTCCAGGAAACCAGTGTTCAAGTCCTGGAAAGTGCACCACCACTTTTAATTTCCGGTCAATTACCGGGTGGGGGAGGGGGGCGGACGTCATCACAGTCCTGGGACAATTAAATTCCCACCAAAATTGGAAAATTCCACTATTCTTGAAATTCTCGCCAAAATTCGAAATTCCGCCAAATTCGAAATTTCCGCCAATGGAGTAGGTGGCTGAGGGGGAGAGTGAGGGGGAGGGTGACGGGGCGGGGATCGGAACCCACGTGCTGGCTGAAGAAAAGACATAACGTCATCTGAGGGTGGGGGTGGTTAATTTGATAACAATTTGATATCAAAATTGCACTCGTGCCCCCATCTCCCTACTACACTACTGACCATTAAAATTGCTACACCACGAAGATGACGTGCTACAGACGCGAAATTTAACCGACAGGAAGAAGATCCTGTGATATACAAATGATTAGCTTTTCAAAGCATTCACACAAGGTTGGCGCCGGTGGCGACACCTACAACATGCTGACATGAGGAAAGTTTTCAACCGATTTCTCATACACAAAAAGCAGTTGAACGGCGTTGCCTGGTGAAACGTTGTTATGATGCCACGTGTAAGGAGGAGAAATGCGTCCCATCACGTTTCCGACTTTGATCAAGGTCGGATTGTAGCCTATCGCGATTGCGGTTTATCGTATCGCGACATTGCTGCTCGCGTTTGTCGAGATCCAATGACTGTTAGCAGAATATGGAATTGGTGGGTTCAGGAGGGTAATACGCAACGCCGTGCTGGATCCCAACGGCCTCGTATCACTAGCAGTCGAGATGACAGGCATCTTATCCGCATGGCTGTAACGGATCGTGTAGCCACGCCTCGATTCCTGAGTCAACCGATGGGGACGTTTGCAAGACAACAACCATCTGCACGAACAGTTCGACGACGTTTGCAGCAGCATGGACCATCACCTCGGAGACCATGGCTGCGGTTACCCTTGACGCTGCATCACAGACAGGAGCGTCTGCGATGGTGTACTCAACGACGAACCTGGGTGCACGAATGGCAAAACGTCATTTTTTCGAAAGAATCCAGGTTCTGTTTATAGCATCATGATGGTCGCATCCGTGTTTGGCGACATCGTGGTGAACGCACATTGGAAGCGTGTATTCGTCATCGCCATACTGGCTTATCACCCGGCGTGATGGTATGGGGTGTCACTGGTTACACGTCTCGGTCACCTCTTGTTCGCATTGACGGCACTTTGAACAGTGGACCTTACATTTCAGATGTGTTACGACCCGTGGCTCTACCCTTCATTCGATCCCTGCGAAATCCTACATTTCAGCAGGATAATGCACGACCGCATGTTGCAGGTCCTGTACGGGCCTTTCTGGATACAGAAAATGTTCGACTGCTGACCTGGCCAGCACATTCTCCAGATCTCTCACCAATTAAAAACGTCTGGTCAGTGGTGGCCGAGCAACTGGCTCGTCACAATACGCCAGTCACTACTCTTGATGAACTGTGGTATCGTGTTGAAGCTGCATGGGCAGCTGTACCTGTACACGCCATCCAAGCTCTGTTTGACTCAATGCCCAGGCGTGCCAAGGCCGTTATTAAGGCCAGATTTGGTTGTTCTGGGTACTGATTTCTCAGGATCTATGCACCCAAATTGCATGAAAATGTAATCACATGTCAGTTCTAGTATAATATATTTGTCCAATGCATACTCGTTTATCATCTGCATTTCTTCTTGGTGTAGCAATTTTAATGGCCAGTAGTGTACTTAGAACTACTTGAAATGAGAGAAATTCCTTCTTTGTTCGGGTACTTTATTTTCCTTATAAAAGAAGAAAATGTTAGTCGTCCCTTTGCTTATAAACATGAAGCCTCGTCCTCCCCTCCCCCCCCCCCCTCCCCCGTTTTGCGATTTCTAAATGAATGATGAGAAACCCCTCCCAAAATATGTTCCTAGAACCGCCGTTGTGACTAACTCTTGGTTCACATTTGGTGCAGTTAATGCAAAATTGTCTTGGAAGACAGATTGCGACAGTGAACTAAGTGTTGATTCACTCAGTTTATGAAAAGATTAAAAATATCAAAATGACGTTCACACATAACATCGGTTCTTAACCGCTTCCTCAATATCAAAATGACATTCACACATAACATCGGTTCTTAACCGCTTCCTCTGCAGCAACGGTAAGAACAACTCTGAAACAATCATATTGCAGTGCTGTCATATTATTCTTCAAAAAAAAATTTCTGCTTCTTTAATTTCCATGAGTGTTCACTAAAAAATGAAAATAAACAATGAAGCTGGAGACTTGCTGTATTGTTAACCAACAATGAGAAACTACACTCGATGTTTTTTTTTTCCTTAAGTAGCAAGATCATGTGACTGGTTATAAAAAACGCGATTTAACTGCCCCTCACCTTCAAGTTTTTATCGTCACTTTACAGCTTCACGCCTACTTGTTTTCAAAACTAGAAAGAATAACAAGTTTTATCACGCGCAATTTCGTCGTTAGTTCAACTCGAGTGGCATGTAAGTAGGACGTCACAACACACACCTCCAGCCTCAACGAATGATATAAGTCATGTTTTCCCCTTCATGGAAAAAAGTTTGCAACGAAAATTAATTTTGTGCCTTTCTGTTGCGTATGTGTTGTGAGAATGAAGAGTTGTCTAAAAATGCATAGCAACATTCGATGCCTTTCCCTACCACTTATGTGAGCAGATCTTTTCTGACCTTTGCAGTATTATAACCTTAAAACGAAATCGTCTTAATGTTGCATCGGACTTAAGATTGTTGGTGACAAAACTTACTTCAATGGAGTTATTGAAAAACACAAAGAATTTCATTCCTCACGTCAGTGACCCCACATTTGAGAACATCGTTTATCCACTGGATTTCCTTAAAAAAAACTCTGCTTTTCAATTACTATACTTACTGTACTGTATTACAGTAAATGCAATACTTTATTTATTACTGTACTGTTACTGTATTACAATAAATTACTAATTGCATTATTTTTCTTGATCTTTTTCTTGTCTGTGGCAATTCTAATTAGTAAATTTTTTAATACCACGTGAAATTTCAGACAGCATTGCAAGGGGCTCCTTAGATCACTTTCCGAATATACAGGGAGTCTACGTTATCGGAAAGTTCGGGAACCACTGGCCTAGGCGTTTGCGATACTTAATTCTTATTCCCCGGCCTCCGGCTGCCTGCTGTTTGCTGTGGCTGCTCTTGTTCCCACGGTCGGCTGCTTGTGGCGCCGTGGCATCTGCTTTCTCTATCCAAGTTGTTCGGCGTTTCTTCCGCCATTGACTACATTTTTCTGTTAGCAGTCGTATTTCGTATCCGTAATTTCCTCTGAAGATAACTACTGAATGAAAAGTCCTTTCACTCGTCGCCAACGGTAAGATGCCCACTCCCTTACTCGTATCTATCACGGCCGAGTGTCTCTCTTACACCAGCTGTTTTGATATAACCATGGCAATCGAACTACTGTTTGTGCTGCACAGCTTAGCAAGGAACATGCACCTGAAGACTAAAAATGGGACGGTGTGCCTACCGGTACATACCCTACCAAAATCACCACACTCGCCATTAAAAATCTTCATACTCAGTTAGTTGTAGAAAATATGAAAAGGCTGCGAAAGGAGACTCTGACTTCATAGAATTTAAAGGTTTATTCTCTGTAGCACAAGGCACAGTACACGTCCCTAACGTTTCTAAGCACACGTACTGAGTTCACTCTTATTTCGACTTATTAGTACTTTTCGAAGGTAACCAGGACTTCTACCGATCTTTGCTAACAGCTCGCTCCTAATATTGATGAGTTCTCATTCTTTCCCACGAACACTGCAACATTTAACGGATTTATCGAACTTCTCACAGCACGTGGCCATGTATCGTCCTACAACGTCTGACATCCAGCCACGACTCACCAGAACTCATTGCTTTTCATGTCGCCTGTAACGGTTGGCGCCAAACCGAGCTTATCGATCACTGAGGGTTCCCCTGCCGGCTGTGGTGCTGCGCTTGCCCGCTATGTGTAAGGTACATACATCTATACTCAAAGAGTAACTACACCTGTAACCTTACACTATTTACTGGAGATCTAATTATTTTTTGGGTATTAATACCAGTTTAGACAATATAAACTACAACAGACTTTACTTATCTACGGATGCTACCATAATTATGGACGTAATGTCAGTTCCATATTCGAAATTTGCCTGACTTATTTTATTTCCTTCATAGCAGGGTAGAGTCCTTTCGACCTTGTGATTGAATAATTAAGTAATTGAGTAGCAACTTACTGGTTTCCAAATCTGGTCAAATGTCACTGAGGGTTATGTTATTGCAGCGATGCCCTACACCTTTACATCTCACAACATTTATTTTTGCACATTCATAGAGAAGGCAACAGATATTTCGTTTTTCTGAACGCAGCAACAATAATAGAGCCTCAGAAAATTCGTAGAAGTATTACATACACCATTATGTTCCTGGCGTCGGAAACCATGCATCAAGCACCCATGTTTCTGATCAACTTTTGGGAACAGTTCCATTAGCAGACTAAAGTAATAAATTTCTCACAATTCATTAACATTTACCAAACATAAATACAACAATAAGATATTCTTGTTAGTACCACAGCAAGTTGCAGTTGTCTGTGGCTAACGAAAGGAAAAAGGAAACAAAAAGAGTGCTTTCATCTTGCCGTTTCTCAATATTAGTTTTACAACAGTCAAATGTAACAAATTTCATCTGTCCTACCCAAAACCGACAAAATATGAATGCCAGAGCATGACAGTTTCGTGAGAAATGTCTCGTAGAATAGAAAGAACGTTATGAAAAATATTTAGGTTAAGTATCTCGTGTCAAGAAGGTTTTTCTTTGTCACTAGGAACCTGAAATTTCTGCCATGTATCACCATAGCTCCTAGTTAGTTAAATTGTTGACTTTACTGGAAACGTATGCATATAGATAAAAGCTATCCAAAAAATTCCGAGACCGATTTCATTCCTATCGTATCAGCGACGTCAGCATAGAAACTACGTTGGTTGCCTGAAATAACTGTAAGCAACATACGTGCATTCCACCAGTTAAGTTGTGAGCAGGCAGTGTGTCAAACTTGTATCTCAAATTGCAATGGGGCAACATCTCTGAATCAAGTGATCATGGACATTGTATTGTGAAAATACAGACACTGTGCATACACAAATATTATGTATTCATGCCTCTACGGACTATAACTAGATATAATATTTGTCTCCTTGTGCGGAAATCAGGAACCGTGAGAGCATATGGAAGTTTGGATTGATCCTAGAGCCGTGCTCGGATAGCGGAAGTGGTTAAAACGCTCACTCGTGACAAGTGGGTTCGAGTCCTGGTCTGTCAGAAATATTCATGTGTTACAAACAGCTGACACTAATGCACCGTTGCAGAATACGAAACTATTTCATAATATTTACAACAGCTGTAATTGTCAGTGACAGTGTGGCTTCATTCAGATGTGCATGGATGTCTGAAGGATATTGTATTGTGCAGATACAGACACAGTATAGTCACATACACTGTAACCATCAATGATGTACCCATGCCCTGATGGGCTAAAACGATGATATAACATTTTTCTCCCTGTATAGGAATCAAGAATTGTGCATGTGTTGTGACTATGCAACATATTGAAGTTTGGATTTGTCCTGGAGCTGTGCTTGGTTAGCTGAAGTGGTTAAGGCGACCGCTCGCGATAAATACTAACTCTAGGCTCGAGTCCCAGTCGAGCACAAGTTTTCATGTGTAGTAAACAGCTGGCGTCAATGCACAGCCGAAGAATGCGGCTCTATTTCGTAATGTTTAGCACAGCTGTATTGTTAGTGGTAGTGTCTGTTACTTCAGAAATGCATGCATGTCTAGAGCACATTGTGTTGTGAAGATACAGACACTGTATAAGCAAAGGCATTGTAACCATCAATGATGTATTTGCACTTCAATGTGCTCAAACAACAGTGCAGTATGTGTCTCGCTGTAGAGTAATCAGGAAGTGTGCAAGTATAAGTGTTGTGACTACATGACAAATGGAAATTTGGGCGGGTCCTGGAGGTGTGCTTGGATAACTGGCTTGCTCATGACGGCCCATGATAAGTGGGAGACCAGGCTTCAAGTCCTGATCCAGTACACATTTTCGTATGTTGCAAAAATCTCATGCCAATGCATAGCTGCACAATACGAATATATTTCACGATATTTCTTTCCCCTGGTACATAGGTGATTGAGAAGTCGCATTCTTGTCAATAAAATCCCATCTCCTTAACCTTTTGAGGGTCCATTGTGCTGTCAACAAGAACCCTATGGTCAGTATATATCCTAGTCTTTCGTCCAAACTGCAAGTGCCTCAGGTTCAGTTACAGTGTAATTCTTTTCGCTCTTAGTCGGTGCATAGTACCAAAATGCTACGGTTTTGTGTTCACACTTTCGATTATTCTCCAAATCTTGAAAAATCGTTATGCTGAGTTTTGTCTTAGCACAGTCTATGGCCTTAGAAAAATCTTTCATTAAATCAGAGTGTGGCAGTATAAGTGCCGTCACCACGACTGCCTTTAATGTTTGGCAGTCTCTCTCTCTCTCCTTTTGTGTCCTACACTCAGAGTGGTTTCTGCCACTAAGCTCACACAGTCATAGTGTTTTAGGCGTGTGTACCTTTATGAAATGCTTATAAAATTTAATGAGAGCTGGGAGTCCTCTGTCCTTTCTTGGTTCTAGGTGACAGGAATTTCGCAATGGCCACGATTTTATCTCTGCTTGGTGGTATACTTCCTGCCATAATAATATGACCTAAGAATTCTACTTTGTTTTTCACAATACTGGATTTTTCGATGTTTGTGTTTACTCCATTGTTGTTTGAGACAATGAGCAGCGCATTTAGAACTCTGTTGTGGTCTCCCCATGGTTTCTCTTCACTTAATAAAACGTCGATTTAACTTGTTACATGTTGTTTCAATGACTCATCGAGGATGCCTTCCAATCTGAGAATAAAAGCTTCAGATGACATGTTCAGGCCAGATGGGAGGAGACGAAACTGATAGCATCGTCCAAATGCAAGAAAAGTCATATGTTTCCTGCACAAAGGATGCAACTTAATCTGCCAAACACTAGGTCTCAGGTCTATTGAGGGAAAAAAATTGTGATCATGTGGAACTTTCGTTGTAATTCTTCAAGTTTCTCTGGGCTGTCAATTTCTGGTGCAAAAATTATGTTGATTTATTGAGAATCAAGAACAAGGCGAATGTACCCATCCTTTTTATGACCAAACCACAACAGATTGTTATAGATTGAAACATTAGGTTCAGTCACTCCATCTTCTAATATTCTCCTAATTTACAGAAAAAATTTACGTCTGTTCTAACATGTGTGAGACTGGTTCTGATCTGTCTTTTTACCGCAGTTGTGCAAGGACGCTCTGTGAGTGCGTTAAGAACTTGGTGTTGAACCTACGGCCTGCAAGGTAGGATGATACCATCTCATGCATGCAGAGTTCAGAAGAGTGCAGCAGTACAGACAGTGATGTAATCAGACAATGCTCTCAATGGTTCAAATGGCTCTGAGCACTATGGGACTCAACTGCTGTGGTCATAAGTCCCCTAGAACTTAGAACTACTTAAACCTAACTAACCTAAGGACAGCACACAACACCCAGCCATCACGAGGCAGAGAAAATCCCTGACCCCGCCGGGAATCGAACCCGGGAACCCGGGCACAATGCTCTCAATGTCGGTTCCACTACATTCCCTGTAAAGGCAACGTTATTGCCGACAGAAATTAGTGTAGGGGTTAAGGAGTAACTATATGTTAGCAAAAATGAATATCTTAGATTTTCGTTATTAACAAGGTTCTTTAATGGTAGGATGGTTGATGACTATGTCTGGGGGTCGATAAAAACACAAAAAAATTAAATAAAATTGGGGACAGAGATATCAATTACGCTAAAATGCACAATGAAAATATCTAAAATTGAATGGGAGGTCGGTAAAAGAAGTAGACAATTAAAACCATTCAACAAATCCATAGTATAAAAAACTCAACCGTGGCTGATCAGTCCTTTTCAGTAGATCGGCTGTCTTGCGTTTCTGCTTCAGTTAAGCGCAACAATTGTGAATATGTTTAGCTACAGGTCATGGCTGAATGTACAAAAAAAAAAAAAAAAAAATTAGGAGAGATGGAGATGACAGTAGTTCTCAGTGTCAACT
The DNA here is from genome assembly GCF_023898315.1 of Schistocerca nitens. Classification (NCBI taxonomy): domain Eukaryota; kingdom Metazoa; phylum Arthropoda; class Insecta; order Orthoptera; family Acrididae; genus Schistocerca; species Schistocerca nitens. The sequence goes on along the minus strand of NC_064616.1, from coordinate 311,498,345 downwards.
GAATATCACTTTCTGGCATAGTGGAAGGACACGTGTTTACCTTCTGTCGGCAGTGGCACTGGTTTCTGTCAGCACGAGCTGTGAGCCTGAGAATCTATTCTAAATTTCTCTCGACTGTCAAGCACCAGTCATATACATTTCCTACGTCTTCGGTGAAGCTGAGACTCCTAGTTATTCCCTACGTAAGTTAATTGGCATGGTACACGCTATTTGGCTGGAATAGCGCATATTTCATTGCCCTCAAATCGTTCACAAGCATTAACTGTCAGTGTTCGGTGCAATCCTCCATACTAGGAGACTTTGCAGTTTAACTCCTTATGAATTAAGACGAGCTTGTGAACAAGTGCTCACGTAATGACTCTCGCAATAGTCTGAACACAGCACGAGTCACCTTGCTCAAACACTTGATGATTTTCTGCAAGAGAAGAAGCGAATTGCTCTGTCATCAATTTGCCTATGTCAAAGCTGGTGACCACACATTTTCTTTCCGGCTGACCAGAGCATTTGTACTTGTTATAACTCCACCCGCTAGAGTTTTTGTAGCCAATCACAGGCGTCGATTCTTTCGTAGGGCAAATTTAACTTCTACTATGTAATACTGAGATAAACAGCTTTTTCTTTCATGCAAGTTTTAACACAGGTGACTACAGTGAGTCACCAGAGTTTTGAGTTGGGTTTCTCTGGAGGCTTATCTGGCATCTCCTGCAGTGTTCCTGTAGAAACGCTTTCCAACGGATCGTCATTAAAAGCAGAGACAAGGGCTGCTTTTGCCAGCGACCCACACAGTGCCTCCGGCTTCTCATTGTGTCTACTAGGTGTCCTGCTGTGAGGTTTCAGCAGAACGTAGGAGGGGCATTCCATCGTAAAAATTCTCCTTCCCTCAGAACTGCATCTCATAGCTCAGGTCTGGGAAACTGCTTGTGTGTAATTACTATTGTGAGTGTTAGTGGTTTAAATTGACAAAATGTCGGTTTGTTTATTCGCTTTGGCTATCAATTAAATTCGTACCTTTTCATGTAACTATGTCATGTGGCGTATCGAGTTAACCAGAATTGTTTCAGTAATTGAGTGTAAGGTATGGTATTTGTTTCACACCTTACACTGTAGGCAAGTCGGATATTGTATTGAAGTACAGAAAATTTATGATCGTCTTTTACTTTAAATGTGTATTGAAAGTTTTTGATCGTTCTCAGTTTTGGTGAGAAGTCTTCTTTATTGGTTAGTAGTTTCTTGGAATTCTCCTCTTTCTTACAAACTAATGTTTTGAAATTGTTCCACCCATTCATTAAGTTTATGCTCGATTTAACGTCAGATCACCCGCTTCTCTTCGTGACATTGTCTTCCTTGATTACTGTTACTGCTTACTTTTACTTCTGTATACTTGTCATGTTTCAAGCATATTTCAAGCAGGTCGTTGGAATTTATGCTCGAATAGCTTCTTCCACAGAATGGATGTGTTTTTTCTTCCTTTCTGTAAAATTGCCTCCCCTCAGCCAAGATCTAACATTGCTGGGTTATTATTCAGACAGTCCTTTACCAATTATTAAGTTTAGAGCCAGTTTGGGCACCACTAAGGAATTTACTGTTAGCTGTCCCCTTCATAAACAAATTCTAGTCTGTGAATTTATCTGCTATGGCTCCTTTGATTCTCATTTCCTTTACTGACAACACAGGCCAGCAAAAATTCTTGACGCGTCTTTGGAATGCTGTATCAGATATTACCAAAATTGGACTCCCACTGTCGAGTATCCCTTTTAATTGTGCTTGTCCTATTGTGACTTCAATCACAGGATTCAGATTTGGCAATGTGATTACTTCTTTCACCTTTAATAGCATCTCTGAAGTGTCATCATACATAAGCAATGATATTTGGTTGATTATGAATTGCTTTGCTGGCGTCACAGCAGCCTCCCCCACAGTTAGACTTCGTCATTGTTGTGATGAGCAACCACCACGCTTGTCATTCCTTGGATTAGGTGGTCTGATTTCTACGATGTCAGGCTGTTTCCTCTCTTGATCTGGTCTGGGTCCATTTTGCATGGGTCACTGTCTATAGCATAGTTATAATTCTGATAGCTGTAGCAACCTTCTCTCTGTGGCAGGTGACTACAGAAATGATTTCCTCCGTCTACTTTCTTTTGAACTCTGCTGTAATTTTTCTCTGATTCGTTATTTCTTTTCTGCTGCCTTTCATTTATGATTTCTTGATTATTCTGAGATGCAAGAAGTGACTGTGTCTTCTGGGCTTCTGCTACTTATACCAGGACTGTAACTTCTGAGCCTACATGGGCTTTAAGTATTTATTCTTTTACTGAATGTTTTGCCCGTACTTCTGTCTTAGATTCAACGCATCATTCCAGAATCTTCATGTCCTCTATGTTTCCGTTGCTGTTTATCACCGGAAAATTGTGCAAACTTTTGCAAATGCTCCTTTGATCTAACAAATTCGTTATGGAAGACCATGCATTTGCTGATAGCCATCTTTTGCGTCCCCACATTGCACAACTGTTTCATAAATAGTCAATGAGTACTTCACTTACTTTACTTGCTATTTTCTCACAATTTTCTTCTCGATAAGAACCATCTGTTAGTTCACTAATGTACTGTAGTTCCCTTACATTATGCCATTACATTGTGTGATGATGATATACATAAAGTAAGTTACAAACAGTCAACCATTCATAACATCCTTCCCATAAACCAAGACACATGTTTAGCAGCGCAAAGTAAATAAAGCAGGCACACAACACAGTACTAATTCCAATTCCTTTTACACCGACAGCAGGCTTAACAATTCTGTGCAAGCTAATCAGTCTCACAAGGTAACAAACAAACAAAATTTTATCTAATTTAAACCGATTCTAAAACGTTTGTGTTAGCCAGAGATTTTCAGAAAAAGTAGTGCACCCGCACACCACTGACATAACTATGTGCACACCTGCTTTCTCCTCTGCAAGGACGGCCACTCAGATTCTCTGCAGTTGATGGCAAGATACCTCTAACAAATAGAACAGACCATTGGTACAGGTTGGTAACACAGAGTGTGGTGCTCTGTTAAGTTATAGTGTGAGCACCAGTTGTCGTACAAACCTCCATCTATTTCTCTGATGCGTCCTTGGAATTCTTTATCATCAATGTTCATACCTTTAATCTTGCATCTATCCCCAATATGCTGATAATGTGACATGGTCACAATATTATCTCTCACTCTGGAAGTAACACCTGTATGTTCTATTATTCCCATTGTCCATTCTAACCATACACATTACGATAAAACTTTCCAAATATATTCGACACTGATATCACGACACTGCAAAACAATCCCCTCGATAAACTAAACCGAAATAAGTGTTTCTCAGTTTAGCTGCGATTCCATAGAAAGCTGCATAGGTGGCGCACAGTGTCAGTCATGCCTTACCACCCTAGACTGAACGGTTTCCTCTTACCTGTTTTCTGAAAATATCTCGCAGATTTTGTCCGTCGAAGCAGTTGTTGTAGCGCATTGGATTGTTCAGAAGGTACAAGCAGGCTACCTGTGATCATAAGTGGACATGTGCTTAGTCAATTTACTTGAAATAAGCCCGAGGATGTGATTACATAGCGTTTGTTAGCTAACACCACAAAACAGTAGTAATTTTGTGGAGAATTGCTGAAATGATGCTTCCACGAAGGAATATATTTGCGAAGTGTCAGTGACATGTTACGCAACCTCTCTGTGATGCAGACGCTCTGTACAAATTAAGTTACTTGTGTTTGATGTTCAAAATTCACATTCTGATTGTTCCCCAACATTTTTGGTGCCGAAACCCGGGAGGCGTCAGTACGGACGGGAACTTTCAGAATTACAGGGATGTCGACGACACGAGTGAGCGCATACCGATTCCGAACGACTACGCAATGATTACACAGCGGGATTTCTTCACGCGTTAAGCGCAACGCGCGGGTCCAGCTAAGCCATTCATGCACTGGAGAATTCTGTTTATTTGTATTCATTACTGAAACATACTATATTACTGCCCGCATACTAGTAACTGAAGTAATAGTTGAACAGGTCAGGGATTTTCTCTGCCTCGTGATGGCTGGGTGTTGTGTGATGTCTTTAGGTTAGTTAGGTTTAAGTAGTTCTAAGTTCTAGGGGACTGATGACCATAGATGTTAAGTCCCATAGTGCTCAGAGCCATTTGAACAGGCAATTGATTGCGTGACATAGTTGATCCCTGGTGAGGCGGTCAATACGGAATCTGGAAGAGCACTGTAACGGATCATAGCCACGAATACTGAATCAGCAGAGTGTCTCACTAAGCAGAAAGGAAGACGAAAAACGTAGCCAAACAAATTCATTTAATGACTCCACGCCCAGAAATGAAGTGCAACATGTTCGTAGTCGTCTACAGGAGGCTTTAGCTGAACTGATAGCCTTGAATAACACTATTCAAAACTTATTCGACGAAATAGAGTACCACTCGGATGTCTCAACTTGCGAAGATTACTCATACTCGGCAAAATGAGCGATCCTGAAGGCAAAACACGATATTTAGGCTAGAATTTCTGATGTCACGGCCGTGAGGACGACTTCGGGGGTTTTCTATGCAGTCATGTAACAGTGTTCAACTACCGGCAAAATGAGCGATCCTGAAGGCAAAACACGATATTTAGGCTAGAATTTCTGATGTCACGGCCGTGAGGACGACTTCGGGGGTTTTCTATGCAGTCATGTAACAGTGTTCAACTACCACAGATTAAGCTAGAACCGTTCTCCTGTAACAACGGCCATTGGGCTCGTTTCTCGAAACAGTCTGTATCTTCTATTGACGCAGACCCATACTTGTCAATTGTCGGTAAACATGTGTTCCTTAGAGGCGTTGTAACTGCAGTTTCCAACCCTCACACTAAAGAGATTTTGCGTACGTGTTATGGTGACAAAGGT